>NC_086447.1:94423448-94760531 GCF_028390025.1 Pseudophryne corroboree
ATAAGCTTGTAAACTCCAAGCTTTTTCTCTCCAAGGACAATATTCCATCTCCTATGCCAGCCCTCCAACTTGTTTTGTGTCCTTTGAAAACAACCACGCATGCTCTCGTGAACAGACCACATGTTTGGGGGAAATATAGGCGGAGATCTTGTTTGACTTCTAGTACGGTCTCGAATACGTCCCAATACATATGTCTCCTCAAAATAGTTCATTAATGGGGCTGCATTAGTGGGCATCTCTGATTTTAAAGACTCAAATGCAGGTGGAATTTCATCTGAGGGAAGAAAAGCCAGTGCTTGAAGGTGCCTCAATTTCATTGAAAAAGCATGGTCATGTCCATATTGTGTGGCAAGTCCAAAGGACTGGATTTTACGCCAAATGTTTTGTCCTAAATGAAATAAACAACATTTATGGGTACTGCCAGGAAAAACTCTCTTTGCGGCTTGGATTGCAGCATTTTCAAAATCTGTTAAAATGAACAGAGGAGCAAACTGTATATCATACTCAAGTGCATAATCCTGAAGATCTTCGAAAAAACGGGTATAGCAATCTTCACTTTTGCTACTGAGCAATCCGTATACAAGTGGAACAAAACGTTGTGTTGTTTCATCAGTTCCAACCATGGCATGTATTGAATATATCTGACGAAATAATGTGGGGCAAGTCTTGAATGTGCCATCCATAACCCAGCAACAAGCTTCGTGGAGTTTTTTTAAGTTAGCTTCTGTTGAAAATAAAAGAGTTCTTTCATTGTGGAAAGCACTGTCCTTTCCCAAAAACTTGATGTCATCTATATTAGCCAAATGTTCTGGGACATCTATATCATCCAAGGAAGTGGGTTCTGGAGGACAATCTTCTCTCCGGGCTCTTTTCACTAACTGACGGAGAGATTCACGGTTAGGCAAACAGGGTGCACTTGTAGAAGGCATATCACCGGTAACAGATTGAATTATTTGAGATGGTGAGTCATTGGTGTCCCGAGCACGTCGCTTTATAGCATCCTTAGCAATAGCCACATCTGTTTTCTCGGGTTTAGGAGCATGATTATGTTCTCCGTGTGTGTTGAGTTGATGCTCTCCGGCCACGATGGTTGTCTTGGCATAGCAAGAACAAGGCCCTGTAACCTTCTCAGTACAGTGCCAGTAGACCACGTCCCCGCGCTGCTTGTTTTTGGCAAGTAGATATCCATCTATATTCAAGAGCATTCCTCTCCGTGAAGGAACAAAACGAATTGACAGTTGAGCTGCCATTGTAGAATCAATCTCTATAGTATAAGGATACACCACAGAATACTTTTTCCGTATAATGGTAGCAGGTATCTTTAAAATTAGACTTTTAAACCATTTTAAGTAGGTGGAGTTAAGACACAGTGGTTGCCTATTGGATGACTACGTTTTTAAAAAAAAAAGAGGGATGGTTAATCAGTTTTTAGATATAAAATATTTTACTACCATTGGTTAAAAAAAACGTTTATTCGTTTTAGTTTATATAAATAATATTTATGGGACAAATACACTGACAACAGAAACCGATTTTAGAATCTTTGTAGGGGAAGGACGGCGTTGCGCTGCGCTACAGAAGCTGTTCTTTCAAAAAAATTCGGGCAAAGTGTGAATGGATGGCTATTCGGGCTTGTTTTAATAGGAGGCACATGTATGTATGAAATGGTTAGTTTTTAACTGTATTTACACGTGTGACAGCAGCAGCAGGGGTAGCACTATTGGAGTATGGAGGTAGACGTGGTGAAGTTGCGAACAGGTGGAGTGGAACCATAATCAAGATGATGAAAGGTAGGGAGTAGTGGTGGGAAAAAGAGGTGAGCAGCAGTTCTGATTAAGGACAGAGGGGATTGTGTAGGTGGTGATAAGTACTTGATGGGAGCTGGAGTTCCATGGGTAGAATTTTCGACAGGGGTAGCGCTATTAGCGGGTGGTCGCATGGGAGTAGACAGGGTGTGGAGGAGGCTAGGTGTAAGCGACACATTATCGCGTGGAGGACATGGATGTGATAGTGTTTGGAAAAAGGTGTGCGCAGCAGTTCAGGTGAGGACAGAGGGGCTTGTGTAGTTTGTGGCTGTAAGGGATGGCTGGGAGCTGTAGTTCCACTGTTGGAATCAGCGACAGCTGTAGCTCTATTAGCGGGAGACGTCTATAAGTTGACAGGGTGTAGAGATATCTAGGTGTATGGGGTCCGTAATCTCTGGTGAACAGTTCTTCAAGAAATGGGCAGAAGCATGGTTGTTTGGCCTGGCAATCATATCAGCATATTCTATTCTGCGATTAAAAGAAAAGCTGGGCACTGTACCAGATGTTTTTTTTGGTAAAACGAGTTATGATATTTATGTGAAAGCATATATAATTGATTGTATTGGAATTGGTATTTAATTTAGTAGGGCAGCGCATATATTTGGGATAATAAAAATCAGACTTTTTCTTATCTATGCTAAAAGGGTAACTGGAGACGTATGTGTTCCATGAGTTAAGTCGTTTGGAAAAAATGGCCAAAAAAAATTGAAAGAAGTTCAGAAGAATGGCTTTGTCTAGATGGAACTTAATTCGATTATTTTGAAAAGATTGGTGGAAAAAACTGTTGGACCTGACGCCAAGGTGATAGTGGTGATTTTAATGAACCTGTTTAAGAGAGACTAGTTCAAGACAGATTTCAATCAGTGAGTGTAAATTGTGTGTTTGTTTGTGGGTGGTGGGGTTTAAGGATGATGTGTGCATATTTCAAGTCATGAAATAAAAAATTTGTGTGTAGGGAAAAATGTCGTTTTTGGGTTGGGGTCAGGATGAGACCACGTCAAGGTCCAAGGTAATATCGTGGAGGAATGAGTGGAGGGAGTAGTGTAGAAGATGGTGTAATCTGCAGCAAGCAGGGGTGAAAAGCAGTGTTGTGGGGAATGTATTTTATAGCCAAGCTTGCAGGGTCTAAAATGAGGGATGGAAACTGTAGTTACAAGGATTAAAACAGTAGCTGGGGTAGCACGATTAGCGGTGGATAGTGTTGAAGTAGACGGGGTGTCGAGAAGACTAAGTGTAGGCAACCCAGGATCGCTGGGAGGACATGGAGGGAGTAGTGGTTGGAAGAAGGGGTGCACTGCAGGGACTAGGGGGGCTAAGCAGTTCAGGTGACGGGCAGAGGGGCTTGTGGCGGTGGTGGTAAGGACTTGCTGGGAGCTGTAGTTCCAAGGGTTGAATCAGCGAAGGTGGTAGCGCTAATAGCGGGGGTCTTCTGGAAGTTAACGGGGTGTAGAGACGTTAGGTGTAGGGGCTCTGTCATCTATGGGATAGGAGCTCTATAATCTCTGGGAGCACAAGAAGGGGGAGTCGGAGGAGATACGGGGTGATGTGCAGCTTATGGAGGTGCACAGTTCTTCATAAAAAGTTCAAAAGCATGGTTGTTTGGACTGGGATTCATTTCAGTATATTTGGAGAATAACGGACAAGATGGAGCCTGTAGTACCAAAGTTTCAGGTAGTGGCATGTGATTGTGTAATGATATTAATGTGGAAACATATTAAATGGATTATATTGGAATTGGTATTTAATTTAGTAGGGCAGCGCATATATTTGGGATAATAAAAATCAGACTTTTTCTTATCTATGCTAAAAGGGTAACTGGAGACGTATGTGTTCCATGAGTTAAGTCGTTTGGAAAAAATGGCCAAAAAAAATTGAAAGAAGTTCAGAAGAATGGCTTTGTCTAGATGGAACTTAATTCGATTATTTTGAAAAGATTAGTGGAAAAAACTGTTGGACCTGACGCCAAGGTGATAGTGGTGATTTAATGAACCTGTTTAGAATAGACTAATGAGAGTGGAAAAAAAGAATAGAGACAGGTTCATAATAATAGCTTTGTTTGGCTATAACTTAAATGGATTAGTTTACAATGAATTCTGAATAGCAAGTCTGGGACATGATGCCAAGGTGATAGTGGTGATATCATGGAAAAGTTTAGGAGAGAATACTTTAAAAAAATGTGAAATCTGTAACTGTGAGTTTGTAAAATGTGATAGCCGGGGGTGGGTGGGGGGTGGGAGGGTGTCAGCGTTGCAGATGTGCAGCCGGGTGCCCAGGTGTGCTGGCAGACATGGGTGGGGTGTTTCTTAAAGGGTGTGACTGTGCTACCAGAGCGGGGAGCAGTGCCAGAGCGTTGTGTTACTTGTAGTGCCACGGTGAAACATGGGGCGCGTAATGTAGTGGGGTGTATAGCTAGGCGTGTAAATGTAGACGGGCAGCGGGGTGACTAGGGGGGATGAAGGCGGCGTCAACTTTGGACGGGTATCGTGGGGAATAGCGGGGGGGGGGAGGGTGTCAGCGTTGCAGATGTGCAGCCGGGTGCCCAGGTGTGCTGGCAGACATGGGTGGGGTGTTTCTTAAAGGGTGTGACTGTGCTACCAGAGCGGGGAGCAGTGCCAGGGCGTTGTGTTACTTGTAGTGCCACGGTGAAACATGGGGCGCGTAATGTAGTGGGGTGTATAGCTAGGTGTGTAAATGTAGACGGGCAGCGGGGTGACTAGGGGGGATGGAGGCGGCGTCTAACTTTGGAAGGGTATCGTGGGGAATAGCGGGGGGGGGGGAGGGTGTCAGCATTGCAGATGTGCAGCCGGGTGCCCAGGTGTGCTGGCAGACATGGGTGGGGTGTTTCTTAAAGGGTGTGACTGTGCTACCAGAGCGGGGAGCAGTGCCAGGGCTTTGTGTTACTTGTAGGGCCACGGTGAAACATGGGGCGAGTAATGTAGTGGGGTGTATAGCTAGGCGTTTAAATGTAGACGGGCAGCGGGGTGACTAGGGGGGATGAAGGCGGCGTCAACTTTGGACGGGTATCGTGGGGAATAGCGGGGGGGGGGAGGGTGTCAGCGTTGCAGATGTGCAGCCGGGTGCCCAGGTGTGCTGGCAGACATGGGTGGGGTGTTTCTTAAAGGGTGTGACTGTGCTACCAGAGCGGGGAGCAGTGCCAGGGCGTTGTGTTACTTGTAGTGCCACGGTGAAACATGGGGCGCGTAATGTAGTGGGGTGTATAGCTAGGCGTGTAAATGTAGACGGGCAGCGGGGTGACTAGGGGGGATGGAGGCGGCGTCTAACTTTGAAAGGGTATCGTGGGGAACAGCGGGGGGGGGGGGGGAGGGTGTCAGCGTTGCAGATGTGCAGCCGGGTGCCCAGGTGTGCTGGCAGACATGGGTGGGGTGTTTCTTAAAGGGTGTGACTGTGCTACCAGAGCGGGGAGCAGTGCCAGGGCGTTGTGTTACTTGTAGTGCCACGGTGAAACATGGGGCGCGTAATGTAGTGGGGTGTATAGCTAGGCGTGTAAATGTAGACGGGCAGCGGGGTGACTAGGGGGGATGAAGGCGGCGTCAACTTTGGACGGGTATCGTGGGGAATAGCGGGGGGGGGGAGGGTGTCAGCGTTGCAGATGTGCAGCCGGGTGCCCAGGTGTGCTGGCAGACATGGGTGGGGTGTTTCTTAAAGGGTGAGACTGTGCTACCAGAGCGGGGAGCAGTGCCAGGGCGTTGTGTTACTTGTAGTGCCACGGTGAAACATGGGGCGCGTAATGTAGTGGGGTGTATAGCTAGGCGTGTAAATGTAGACGGGCAGCGTGGTGACTAGGGGGGATGGAGGCGGCGTCTAACTTTGGAAGGGTATCGTGGGGAATAGCGGGGGGGGGGAGGGTGTCAGCGTTGCAGATGTGCAGCCGGGTGCCCAGGTGTGCTGGCAGACATGGGTGGGGTGTTTCTTAAAGGGTGTGACTGTGCTACCAGAGCGGGGAGCAGTGCCAGGGCGTTGTGTTACTTGTAGTGCCACGATGAAACATGGGGCGCGTAATGTAGTGGGGTGTATAGCTAGGCGTGTAAATGTAGACGGGCAGCGGGGTGACTAGCGGGGATGAAGGCGGCGTCAACTTTGGACGGGTATCGTGGGGAATAGCGGGGGGGGGAGGGTGTCAGCGTTGCAGATGTGCAGCCGGGTGCCCAGGTGTGCTGGCAG
The DNA here is from genome assembly GCF_028390025.1 of Pseudophryne corroboree. Lineage (NCBI taxonomy): Eukaryota > Metazoa > Chordata > Amphibia > Anura > Myobatrachidae > Pseudophryne > Pseudophryne corroboree. The sequence continues at coordinate 94,429,436 of NC_086447.1, forward strand.
ACATGGGTGGGGTGTTTCTTAAAGGGTGTGACTGTGCTACCAGAGCGGGGAGCAGTGCCAGGGCGTTGTGTTACTTGTAGTGCCACGGTGAAACATGGGGCGCGTAATGTAGTGGGGTGTATAGCTAGGCGTGTAAATGTAGACGGGCAGCGGGGTGACTAGGGGGGATGGAGGCGGCGTCTAACTTTGGAAGGGTATCGTGGGGAATAGCAGGGGGGGGGGGAGAGGGTGTCAGCGTTGCAGATGTGCAGCCGGGTGCCCAGGTGTGCTGGCAGACATGGGTGGGGTGTTTCTTAAAGGGTGTGACTGTGCTACCAGAGCGTGGGAGCAGTGCCAGGGCGTTGTGTTACTTGTAGTGCCACAGTGAAACATGGGGCGCGTAATGTAGTGGGGTGTATAGTAGAGATGAGCGGGTTCGGTTTCTCTGAATCCGAACCCGCCAGAACTTCATGTTTTTTTTCACGGGTCCGAGCGACTCGGATCTTCCCGCCTTGCTCGGTTAACCCGAGCGCGCCCGAACGTCATCATGACGCTGTCGGATTCTCGCGAGGCTCGGATTCTATCGCGAGACTCGGATTCTATATAAGGAGCCGCGCGTCGCCGCCATTTTCACACGTGCATTGAGATTGATAGGGAGAGGACGTGGCTGGCGTCCTCTCCGTTTAGAATTAGAATAGATTAGAGAGACACTTGATTTACTAATTTTGGGGAGCATTAGGAGTACTCAGTAGTGTACAGTGCAGAGTTTTGCTGATAGTGACCAGTGACCACCACTTTTATTTATAATCCGTTCTCTGCCTGAAAAAAGCGATACACAGCACACAGTGACTCAGTCACATACCATATCTGTGTGCACTGCTCAGGCTCAGGCCAGTGTGCTGCATCATCTATATATATTATATATCTGTCTGACTGCTCAGCTCACACAGCTTATAATTGTGGGGGAGACTGGGGAGCACTACTGCAGTGCCAGTTATAGGTTACAGCAGGAGCCAGGAGTACATAATATTATATTAAAATTAAACAGTGCACACTTTTGCTGCAGGAGTGCCACTGCCAGTGTGACTAGTGACCAGTGACCTGACCACCAGTATATAATATTAGTAGTATACTATCTCTTTATCAACCAGTCTATATTAGCAGCAGACACAGTACAGTGCGGTAGTTCACGGCTGTGGCTACCTCTGTGTCGGCACTCGGCAGCCCGTCCATAATTGTATATACCAGTGACCTAACCGTGGTTTTTTTTTCTTTCTTTATACATACATACTAGTTACGAGTATACTATCTCTTTATCAACCAGTCTATATATTAGCAGCAGACACAGTACAGTGCGGTAGTTCACGGCTGTGGCTACCTCTGTGTCGGCACTCGGCAGCCCGTCCATAATTGTATATACCACCTAACCGTGGTTTTTTTTTCTTTCTTTATACATACATACTAGTTACGAGTATACTATCTCTTTATCAACCAGTCTATATATTAGCAGCAGACACAGTACAGTGCGGTAGTTCACGGCTGTGGCTACCTCTGTGTCGGCACTCGGCAGCCCGTCCATAATTGTATATACCACCTAACCGTGGTTTTTTTTTCTTTCTTTATACATACATACTAGTTACGAGTATACTATCTCTTTATCAACCAGTCTATATATTAGCAGCAGACACAGTACAGTGCGGTAGTTCACGGCTGTGGCTACCTCTGTGTCGGCACTCGGCAGCCCGTCCATAATTGTATATACCACCTAACCGTGGTTTTTTTTTCTTTCTTTATACATACATACTAGTTACGAGTATACTATCTCTTTATCAACCAGTCTATATATTAGCAGCAGACACAGTACAGTGCGGTAGTTCACGGCTGTGGCTACCTCTGTGTCGGCACTCGGCAGCCCGTCCATAATTGTATATACCACCTAACCGTGGTTTTTTTTTCTTTCTTTATACATACATACTAGTTACGAGTATACTATCACTTTATCAACCAGTCTATATATTAGCAGCAGACACAGTACAGTGCGGTAGTTCACGGCTGTGGCTACCTCTGTGTCGGCACTCGGCAGCCCGTCCATAATTGTATATACCACCTAACCGTGGTTTTTTTTTCTTTCTTTATACATACATACTAGTTACGAGTATACTATCTCTTTATCAACCAGTCTATATATTAGCAGCAGACACAGTACAGTGCGGTAGTTCACGGCTGTGGCTACCTCTGTGTCGGCACTCGGCAGCCCGTCCATAATTGTATATACCACCTAACCGTGGTTTTTTTTCCTTTCTTTATACATACATACTAGTTACGAGTATACTATCTCTTTATCAACCAGTCTATATATTAGCAGCAGACACAGTACAGTGCGGTAGTTCACGGCTGTGGCTACCTCTGTGTCGGCACTCGGCAGCCCGTCCATAATTGTATATACCACCTAACCGTGGTTTTTTTTTCTTTCTTTATACATACATACTAGTTACGAGTATACTATCTCTTTATCAACCAGTCTATATATTAGCAGCAGACACAGTACAGTGCGGTAGTTCACGGCTGTGGCTACCTCTGTGTCGGCACTCGGCAGCCCGTCCATAATTGTATATACCACCTAACCGTGGTTTTTTTTTCTTTCTTTATACATACATACTAGTTACGAGTATACTATCTCTTTATCAACCAGTCTATATATTAGCAGCAGACACAGTACAGTGCGGTAGTTCACGGCTGTGGCTACCTCTGTGTCGGCACTCGGCAGCCCGTCCATAATTGTATATACCACCTAACCGTGGTTTTTTTTTCTTTCTTTATACATACATACTAGTTACGAGTATACTATCTCTTTATCAACCAGTCTATATTAGCAGCAGACACAGTACAGTGCGGTAGTTCACGGCTGTGGCTACCTCTGTGTCGGCACTCGGCAGCCCGTCCATAATTGTATATACCAGTGACCTAACCGTGGTTTTTTTTTCTTTCTTTATACATACATACTAGTTACGAGTATACTATCTCTTTATCAACCAGTCTATATATTAGCAGCAGACACAGTACAGTGCGGTAGTTCACGGCTGTGGCTACCTCTGTGTCGGCACTCGGCAGCCCGTCCATAATTGTATATACCACCTAACCGTGGTTTTTTTTTCTTTCTTTATACATACATACTAGTTACGAGTATACTATCTCTTTATCAACCAGTCTATATATTAGCAGCAGACACAGTACAGTGCGGTAGTTCACGGCTGTGGCTACCTCTGTGTCGGCACTCGGCAGCCCGTCCATAATTGTATATACCACCTAACCGTGGTTTTTTTTTCTTTCTTTATACATACATACTAGTTACGAGTATACTATCTCTTTATCAACCAGTCTATATATTAGCAGCAGACACAGTACAGTGCGGTAGTTCACGGCTGTGGCTACCTCTGTGTCGGCACTCGGCAGCCCGTCCATAATTGTATATACCACCTAACCGTGGTTTTTTTTTCTTTCTTTATACATACATACTAGTTACGAGTATACTATCTCTTTATCAACCAGTCTATATATTAGCAGCAGACACAGTACAGTGCGGTAGTTCACGGCTGTGGCTACCTCTGTGTCGGCACTCGGCAGCCCGTCCATAATTGTATATACCACCTAACCGTGGTTTTTTTTTCTTTCTTTATACATACATACTAGTTACGAGTATACTATCTCTTTATCAACCAGTCTATATTAGCAGCAGACACAGTACAGTGCGGTAGTTCACGGCTGTGGCTACCTCTGTGTCGGCACTCGGCAGCCCGTCCATAATTGTATATACCAGTGACCTAACCGTGGTTTTTTTTTCTTTCTTTATACATACATACTAGTTACGAGTATACTATCTCTTTATCAACCAGTCTATATATTAGCAGCAGACACAGTACAGTGCGGTAGTTCACGGCTGTGGCTACCTCTGTGTCGGCACTCGGCAGCCCGTCCATAATTGTATATACCACCTAACCGTGGTTTTTTTTTCTTTCTTTATACATACATACTAGTTACGAGTATACTATCTCTTTATCAACCAGTCTATATATTAGCAGCAGACACAGTACAGTGCGGTAGTTCACGGCTGTGGCTACCTCTGTGTCGGCACTCGGCAGCCCGTCCATAATTGTATATACCACCTAACCGTGGTTTTTTTTTCTTTCTTTATACATACATACTAGTTACGAGTATACTATCTCTTTATCAACCAGTCTATATATTAGCAGCAGACACAGTACAGTGCGGTAGTTCACTGCTGTGGCTACCTCTGTGTCGGCACTCGGCAGCCCGTCCATAATTGTATATACCACCTAACCGTGGTTTTTTTTTCTTTCTTTATACATACATACTAGTTACGAGTATACTATCTCTTTATCAACCAGTCTATATATTAGCAGCAGACACAGTACAGTGCGGTAGTTCACGGCTGTGGCTACCTCTGTGTCGGCACTCGGCAGCCCGTCCATAATTGTATATACCACCTAACCGTGGTTTTTTTTTCTTTCTTTATACATACATACTAGTTACGAGTATACTATCTCTTTATCAACCAGTCTATATATTAGCAGCAGACACAGTACAGTGCGGTAGTTCACGGCTGTGGCTACCTCTGTGTCGGCACTCGGCAGCCCGTCCATAATTGTATATACCACCTAACCGTGGGTTTTTTTTCTTTCTTTATACATACATACTAGTTACGAGTATACTATCTCTTTATCAACCAGTCTATATATTAGCAGCAGACACAGTACAGTGCGGTAGTTCACGGCTGTGGCTACCTCTGTGTCGGCACTCGGCAGCCCGTCCATAATTGTATATACCACCTAACCGTGGTTTTTTTTTCTTTCTTTATACATACATACTAGTTACGAGTATACTATCTCTTTATCAACCAGTCTATATATTAGCAGCAGACACAGTACAGTGCGGTAGTTCACGGCTGTGGCTACCTCTGTGTCGGCACTCGGCAGCCCGTCCATAATTGTATATACCACCTAACCGTGGTTTTTTTTTCTTTCTTTATACATACATACTAGTTACGAGTATACTATCTCTTTATCAACCAGTCTATATATTAGCAGCAGACACAGTACAGTGCGGTAGTTCACGGCTGTGGCTACCTCTGTGTCGGCACTCGGCAGCCCGTCCATAATTGTATATACCACCTAACCGTGGTTTTTTTTTCTTTCTTTATACATACATACTAGTTACGAGTATACTATCTCTTTATCAACCAGTCTATATATTAGCAGCAGACACAGTACAGTGCGGTAGTTCACGGCTGTGGCTACCTCTGTGTCGGCACTCGGCAGCCCGTCCATAATTGTATATACCACCTAACCGTGGTTTTTTTTTCTTTCTTTATACATACATACTAGTTACGAGTATACTATCTCTTTATCAACCAGTCTATATATTAGCAGCAGACACAGTACAGTGCGGTAGTTCACGGCTGTGGCTACCTCTGTGTCGGCACTCGGCAGCCCGTCCATAATTGTATATACCACCTAACCGTGGTTTTTTTTTCTTTCTTTATACATACATACTAGTTACGAGTATACTATCTCTTTATCAACCAGTCTATATATTAGCAGCAGACACAGTACAGTGCGGTAGTTCACGGCTGTGGCTACCTCTGTGTCGGCACTCGGCAGCCCGTCCATAATTGTATACTAGTATCCAATCCATCCATCTCCATTGTTTACCTGAGGTGCCTTTTAGTTGTGCCTATTAAAATATGGAGAACAAAAATGTTGAGGTTCCAAAATTAGGGAAAGATCAAGATCCACTTCCACCTCGTGCTGAAGCTGCTGCCACTAGTCATGGCCGAGACGATGAAATGCCAGCAACGTCGTCTGCCAAGGCCGATGCCCAATGGCATAGTACAGAGCATGTCAAAACCAAAACACCAAATATCAGTAAAAAAAGGACTCCAAAACCTAAAATAAAATTGTCGGAGGAGAAGCGTAAACTTGCCAATATGCCATTTACCACACGGAGTGGCAAGGAACGGCTGAGGCCCTGGCCTATGTTCATGGCTAGTGGTTCAGCTTCACATGAGGATGGAAGCACTCAGCCTCTCGCTAGAAAACTGAAAAGACTCAAGCTGGCAAAAGCACCGCAAAGAACTGTGCGTTCTTTGAAATCCCAAATCCACAAGGAGAGTCCAATTGTGTCGGTTGCGATGCCTGACCTTCCCAACACTGGACGTGAAGAGCATGCGCCTTCCACCATTTGCACGCCCCCTGCAAGTGCTGGAAGGAGCACCCGCAGTCCAGTTCCTGATAGTCAGATTGAAGATGTCAGTGTTGAAGTACACCAGGATGAGGAGGATATGGGTGTTGCTGGCGCTGGGGAGGAAATTGACCAGGAGGATTCTGATGGTGAGGTGGTTTGTTTAAGTCAGGCACCCGGGGAGACACCTGTTGTCCGTGGGAGGAATATGGCCGTTGACATGCCAGGTGAAAATACCAAAAAAATCAGCTCTTCGATGTGGAGGTATTTCACCAGAAATGCGGACAACAGGTGTCAAGCCGTGTGTTCCCTTTGTCAAGCTGTAATAAGTAGGGGTAAGGACGTTAACCACCTCGGAACATCCTCCCTTATACGTCACCTGCAGCGCATTCATAATAAGTCAGTGACAAGTTCAAAAACTTTGGGTGACAGCGGAAGCAGTCCACTGACCAGTAAATCCCTTCCTCTTGTAACCAAGCTCACGCAAACCACCCCACCAACTCCCTCAGTGTCAATTTCCTCCTTCCCCAGGAATGCCAATAGTCCTGCAGGCCATGTCACTGGCAAGTCTGACGAGTCCTCTCCTGCCTGGGATTCCTCCAATGCATCCTTGCGTGTAACGCCTACTGCTGCTGGCGCTGCTGTTGTTGCCGCTGGGAGTCGATGGTCATCCCAGAGGGGAAGTCGTAAGCCCACTTGTACTACTTCCAGTAAGCAATTGACTGTTCAACAGTCCTTTGCGAGGAAGATGAAATATCACAGCAGTCATCCTACTGCAAAGCGGATAACTGAGTCCTTGACAACTATGTTGGTGTTAGACGTGCGTCCGGTATCCGCCGTTAGTTCACAGGGAACTAGACAATTTATTGAGGCAGTGTGCCCCCGTTACCAAATACCATCTAGGTTCCACTTCTTTAGGCAGGCGATACCGAGAATGTACACGGACGTCAGAAAAAGACTCACCAGTGTCCTAAAAAATGCAGTTGTACCCAATGTCCACTTAACCACGGACATGTGGACAAGTGGAGCAGGGCAGGGTCAGGACTATATGACTGTGACAGCCCACTGGGTAGATGTATGGACTCCCGCCGCAAGAACAGCAGCGGCGGCACCAGTAGCAGCATCTCGCAAACGCCAACTCTTTCCTAGGCAGGCTACGCTTTGTATCACCGCTTTCCAGAATACGCACACAGCTGAAAACCTCTTACGGCAACTGAGGAAGATCATCGCGGAATGGCTTACCCCAATTGGACTCTCCTGTGGATTTGTGGCATCGGACAACGCCAGCAATATTGTGTGTGCATTAAATATGGGCAAATTCCAGCACGTCCCATGTTTTGCACATACCTTGAATTTGGTGGTGCAGAATTTTTTAAAAAACGACAGGGGCGTGCAAGAGATGCTGTCGGTGGCCAGAAAAATTGCGGGACACTTTCGGCGTACAGGCACCACGTACAGAAGACTGGAGCACCACCAAAAACTACTGAACCTGCCCTGCCATCATCTGAAGCAAGAAGTGGTAACGAGGTGGAATTCAACCCTCTATATGCTTCAGAGGTTGGAGGAGCAGCAAAAGGCCATTCAAGCCTATACAATTGAGCACGATATAGGAGATGGAATGCACCTGTCTCAAGTGCAGTGGAGAATGATTTCAACGTTGTGCAAGGTTCTGATGCCCTTTGAACTTGCCACACGTGAAGTCAGTTCAGACACTGCCAGCCTGAGTCAGGTCATTCCCCTCATCAGGCTTTTGCAGAAGAAGCTGGAGGCATTGAAGAAGGAGCTAAAAGGGAGCGATTCCGCTAGGCATGTGGGACTTGTGGATGCAGCCCTTAATTCGCTTAACAAGGATTCACGGGTGGTCAATCTGTTGAAATCAGAGCACTACATTTTGGCCACCGTGCTCGATCCTAGATTTAAAGCCTACCTTGGATCTCTCTTTCCGGCAGACACAGGTCTGCTGGGGTTGAAAGACCTGCTGGTGACAAAATTGTCAAGTCAAGCGGAACGCGACCTGTCAACATCTCCTCCTTCACATTCTCCCGCAACTGGGGGTGCGAGGAAAAGGCTCAGAATTCCGAGCCCACCCGCTGGCGGTGATGCAGGGCAGTCTGGAGCGACTGCTGATGCTGACATCTGGTCCGGACTGAAGGACCTGACAACGATTACGGACATGTCGTCTACTGTCACTGCATATGATTCTCTCAACATTGATAGAATGGTGGAGGATTATATGAGTGACCGCATCCAAGTAGGCACGTCACACAGTCCGTACTTATACTGGCAGGAAAAAGAGGCAATTTGGAGGCCCTTGCACAAACTGGCTTTATTCTACCTAAGTTGCCCTCCCACAAGTGTGTACTCCGAAAGAGTGTTTAGTGCCGCCGCTCACCTTGTCAGCAATCGGCGTACGAGGTTACATCCAGAAAATGTGGAGAAGATGATGTTCATTAAAATGAATTATAATCAATTCCTCCGCGGAGACATTGACCAGCAGCAATTGCCTCCACAAAGTACACAGGGAGCTGAGATGGTGGATTCCAGTGGGGACGAATTGATAATCTGTGAGGAGGGGGATGTACACGGTGATATATCGGAGGGTGAAGATGAGGTGGACATCTTGCCTCTGTAGAGCCAGTTTGTGCAAGGAGAGATTAATTGCTTCTTTTTTGGGGGGGGTCCAAACCAACCCGTCATATCAGTCACAGTCGTGTGGCAGACCCTGTCACTGAAATGATGGGTTGGTTAAAGTGTGCATGTCCTGTTTTGTTTATACAACATAAGGGTGGGTGGGAGGGCCCAAGGACAATTCCATCTTGCACCTCTTTTTTCTTTTCTTTTTCTTTGCATCATGTGCTGATTGGGGAGGGTTTTTTGGAAGGGACATCCTGCGTGACACTGCAGTGCCACTCCTAGATGGGCCCGGTGTTTGTGTCGGCCACTAGGGTCGCTAATCTTACTCACACAGTCAGCTACCTCATTGCGCCTCTTTTTTTCTTTGCGTCATGTGCTGTTTGGGGAGGGTTTTTTGGAAGGGACATCCTGCGTGACACTGCAGTGCCACTCCTAGATGGGCCCGGTGTTTGTGTCGGCCACTAGGGTCGCTAATCTTACTCACACAGTCAGCTACCTCATTGCGCCTCTTTTTTTCTTTGCGTCATGTGCTGTTTGGGGAGGGTTTTTTGGAAGGGCCATCCTGCGTGACACTGCAGTGCCACTCCTAGATGGGCCCGGTGTTTGTGTCGGCCACTAGGGTCGCTAATCTTACTCACACAGCTACCTCATTGCGCCTCTTTTTTTCTTTGCGTCATGTGCTGTTTGGGGAGGGTTTTTTGGAAGGGACATCCTGCGTGACACTGCAGTGCCACTCCTAGATGGGCCCGGTGTTTGTGTCGGCCACTAGGGTCGCTAATCTTACTCACACAGTCAGCTACCTCATTGCGCCTCTTTTTTTCTTTGCGTCATGTGCTGTTTGGGGAGGGTTTTTTGGAAGGGCCATCCTGCGTGACACTGCAGTGCCACTCCTAGATGGGCCCGGTGTTTGTGTCGGCCACTAGGGTCGCTAATCTTACTCACACAGCTACCTCATTGCGCCTCTTTTTTTCTTTGCGTCATGTGCTGTTTGGGGAGGGTTTTTTGGAAGGGCCATCCTGCGTGACACTGCAGTGCCACTCCTAGATGGGCCCGGTGTTTGTGTCGGCCACTAGGGTCGCTAATCTTACTCACACAGCTACCTCATTGCGCCTCTTTTTTTCTTTGCGTCATGTGCTGTTTGGGGAGGGTTTTTTGGAAGGGACATCCTGCGTGACACTGCAGTGCCACTCCTAGATGGGCCCGGTGTTTGTGTCGGCCACTAGGGTCGCTTATCTTACTCACACAGCGACCTCGGTGCAAATTTTAGGACTAAAAATAATATTGTGAGGTGTGAGGTATTCAGAATAGACTGAAAATGAGTGTAAATTATTGTTTTTGAGGTTAATAATACTTTGGGATCAAAATGACCCCCAAATTCTATGATTTAAGCTGTTTTTTAGTGTTTTTGGAAAAAAACACCCGAATCCAAAACACACCCGAATCCGACAAAAAAAATTCGGTGAGGTTTTGCCAAAACGCGTTCGAACCCAAAACACGGCCGCGGAACCGAACCCAAAACCAAAACACAAAACCCGAAAAATTTCAGGCGCTCATCTCTAGTGTATAGCTAGGCGTGTAAATGTAGACGGGCAGCGAGGTGACTAGGGGGGATGAAGGCGGCGTCAACTTTGGACGGGTATCGTGGGGAATAGCGGGGGGGGGGTGTCAGCGTTGCAGATGTGCAGCCGGGTGCCCAGGTGTGCTGGCAGACATGGGTGGGGTGTTTCTTAAAGGGTGTGACTGTGCTACCAGAGCGGGGAGCAGTGCCAGGGCGTTGTGTTACTTGTAGTGCCACGGTGAAACATGGGGCGCGTAATGTAGTGGGGTGTATAGCTAGGCGTGTAAATGTAGACGGGCAGCGGGGTGACTAGGGGGGATGAAGGCGGCGTCAACTTTGGACGGGTATCGTGGGGAATAGCGCGGGGGGGGGAGGGTGTCAGCGTTGCAGATGTGCAGCCGGGTGCCCAGGTGTGCTGGCAGACATGGGTGGGGTGTTTCTTAAAGGGTGTGACTGTGCTACCAGAGCGTGGAGCAGTGCCAGGGCGTTGTGTTACTTATAGTGCCACGGTGAAACATGGGGCGCGTAATGTAGTGGGGTGTATAGCTAGGCGTGTAAATGTAGACGGGCAGCGGGGTGACTAGGGGGGATGAAGGCGGCGTCAACTTTGGACGGGTATCGTGGGGAATAGCGGGGGGGGGGGAGGGTGTCAGCGTTGCAGATGTGCAGCCGGGTGCCCAGGTGTGCTGGCAGACATGGGTGGGGTGTTTCTTAAAGGGTGTGACTGTGCTACCAGAGCGGGGAGCAGTGCCAGGGCGTTGTGTTACTTGTAGTGCCACGGTGAAACATGGGGCGCGTAATGTAGTGGGGTGTATAGCTAGGCGTGTAAATGTAGACGGGCAGCGGGGTGACTAGGGGGGATGGAGGCGGCGTCTAACTTTGAAAGGGTATCGTGGGGAATAGCGGGGGGGGGGGAGGGTGTCAGCGTTGCAGATGTGCAGCCGGGTGCCCAGGTGTGCTGGCAGATATGGGTGGGGTGTTTCTTAAAGGGTGTGACTGTGCTACCAGAGCGGGGAGCAGTGCTAGGGCGTTGTGTTACTTGTAGTGCCACGGTGAAACATGGGGCGCGTAATGTAGTGGGGTGTATAGCTAGGCGTGTAAATGTAGACGGGCAGCGGGGTGACTAGGGGGGATGGAGGCGGCGTCTAACTTTGGACGGGTATCGTGGGGAATAGCGGGGGGGGGGGAGGGTGTCAGCGTTGCAGATGTGCAGCCGGGTGTCCAGGTGTGCTGGCAGACATGGGTGGGGTGTTTCTTAAAGGGTGTGACTGTGCTACCAGAGCGGGGAGCAGTGCCAGGGCGTTGTGTTACTTGTAGTGCCACGGTGAAACATGGTGCGCGTAATGTAGTGGGGTGTATAGCTAGGCGTGTAAATGTAGACGGGCAGCGGGGTGACTAGGGGGGATGGAGGCGGCGTCTAACTTTGGAAGGGTATCGTGGGGAATAGCGGGGGGGGGGTGTGTTGCAGATGTGCAGCAGGTCAGGGTATTGTGTAGGTGGTGGATGTAAGGGCTAGGCAGGGATAGCGCTGTAGAGTGTTTTTCTATACTTGGCCTATTTATATGTCGATATATTAAATGTAGTGTCGGTCTATGGTTTGTCGATCTTCAGTAAGTCGATGTATTTGTTTGTCGAACAATTACATGTCGATCTATGTGTGGTCGGTCTATGGTTTGTCGATCTTATGTATGTCGATGTATTTGTTTGTCGAACAATTTCATGTCGATCGATAAATTGTCGGTCTATGTGTGGTCGGTCTATGGTTTGTCGATCTTATGTATGTCGATGTATTTGTTTGTCGAACAATTTCATGTCGATCGATAAATTGTCGGTCTATGGTTTGTCGATCTTCTGTATGTCGATGTATTTGTTTGTCGCACAATTACATGTCGATCTATGTTTTGTCTGTCTATGGTTGGTCGATCTTCAGTAGGTCGATGCATTTGTTTGTAGAACAATTACATGTCGATGATTTGTTGGTCGACCTGACGTTGTTTCGCTGTTGTGCGTGATCGATCATTTTTGTGTCGATGTATTGTTTGCCGAGTATACGTATTGTCGATGTTCGGTGTTTGTCGATGTAGTGTGTGTCGATGTTAGTGTGATGTCGATCTTGTGTTTGTAGATGTTCGAACACTGTCGATGTAGGTGTTGTCTATGTTGCGTGGTCGATGTTCGCATTGTCGATCAAGCGTCTGCCGATCCATCGACCGGATACCGATAGAACACCCACTACTGCCCGCAGGACATCAAAGCTGCCGCTGATAGCAACACCCACCCCTACTGCTGGGGGATGGGCAGGGGCCCCAGTGCATTGCTTTGCACAGGGGCCTACACTGCTGTTAAGATGGCCCTACATAGCACTAAAGTTTAAGTCCAGGGCACAAGACCCCCTGTACCAATATGTGATATGCAACCGTGTAAGAGACGCTTGCTGGCGACTGCTGGAATGTAATGTTTTGGCAACCGCTGGGGTCAGCACACCAGGCCAGCCCCTTGGTTGTCACGACAACCCCTACCAGTCTCCTCCTCCCGGCTGGGCTGTAGTAGGGGTAGGATGTACTCAGAAAACTGATGTTTGCTGCAGTTCACATAGGTATTAAAGTGGTCTGCAGCACTCCGCTCCGCAGCCACCGCAGTCCCCATAGATTTCTATGGGGCTGCAATGTGTCCATATGTAATGTAACAAGCTCTGGAAAGTGAACGTTTCGGAGCTTGTGCCCGATAGGCAATGGCATCTTAAATGGCGCTACCTATAGAAGCCTATGGCTTCATTCCTCAATAAACCCCATTGAAGGATCCCTTTGTCCTCCTGCATGTGATGGCTGACGGGCGTGCATGGGCAATTAGATTACCAGGTCATAAACCCAGTAGTCTTGTCATCCCCGGGTGTAAATATTCATGCATATGGCGATAATACAGCGTTTCTGTTTCTTTTTATGGTTTGCCAACTTAAAAAAAAGAACACACATTGGTCATTTACATTCTTCTCTCCTACATGGTCCCGGTACCTCTTCACCAGGGCCGAATCTAGACCTTGTGGCGCCCAGGGCGAAAAAATAGGAGCGTAATCAGTTATGCCCCCTGTAGCTGTGCCCTCAGTAGTTGTGCCCCCAGTACTGTGCCCACAGTAGTATTGCCCCCAGTACTGTGCCCCCTGTAGAGTTGTGCCCACTAGTTGCGCCGCTTACAAAAAAAAAAAATTCTTACAATCCTCGCTCCTGCTTCCCGACCGCTGCTGCCTTCCGTCTCCGGCCACCAGCACCACTCCTCGGATCTATGGGAGAGACGTCATGACGTCTCTCCCATAGCACCGCATAGACACTAAAGGTCAATTATGACCTCTAGCGTCTATGTGCCGCTCCCACAATGCAGTGTGGGTGCGCAATGACTTCATCGCGCACAGCACCGGCACCAGTAGCGGATCTTGTCACGGCGGCGGTGCCCTCCAGAAGGCGGCGCTCTGGGCAAAAATCCTGCTTGCCCGTAGCAAGATTCGCTACTGCTCTTCACCCGTCATGGCCAGGACCAGATTGATGCCGGGCAGTTGAGACTACAGCCCAAGGGCCTCCACATTTACAATATCCTATCACGGTGACAGCAGGATGATAACCAGCCACCTACAGTAGGTGGCCACATGATCCGCCATAAATCATTTACATTGTATTTCTATTCTTTTTTAATTAAATTCCCCAACAGATCGTGGATCATCACTGGCTGCTGATCTGTGAATCTGATCGGTGGGTCTGGAATCACAGCCGCAGAATAGGGACTGTTAGGCACATGCGCAGTCTGCTGATAACTGCAGGATACGTCCAGTTTTGCACTTAAGTCAGACTCAGAATCAGGCTGTTATGCCTTGTTTTACATTGCCTCTCATAGGTCAGCTGGTATGGATCAGCAGATCTACATGGAAAAGGTCTGCAGTCATTAGGTCGACCACTAATGATTGACATGCATTAAATAAAAAGGTCGACTCATAAAATATCGACCTGACAAAAGGTCTACAGAGTCAAAATGACGACACATGAAAAGGTATATATGACAAAATGTTGACACAACAAAATGTAGACATAATTTTTTTACTTTTTTGGGGGTGTTACTATTCCCAATTGTCGTCCACGTGAATGGTGAAGTATGTAAAAAGTTGATTAAAATACTTAAAAAAGTAAAAAAAAACAGTGTCGACCATATGTGTGTCAACCATTTGAACTTGTCAACCTTTTGTACTTGTCGACCATAAGAGCTGTCGATCTTTTGTCTATGTCGACCTAATCACTGTCGACCATTCAATGGTCGACCTAGAGTCTGGGCACCTGGGACAGGGTTTAATTGCAGCTTTCATCATGCAGCTGTCATCATTCATCATTTAGTTCCAAGGTATCTAAAACGAGATTTTGTTCAACTGACAGGAGGGTAAAATAGAGATATGGACAGTGTGTGACTGAATGCCTCCAGGCTTTCTATGCTGAGCAAAAACATTTTAACACCTCCTAGTGGCAAGTGAAAACAGGGCTGCCGAGAAATCTGGTGGAATGCACTGACACAGGGGTGTGGTCAAGCATGGGGCATGGTCAAGCCCGAGGCCTGCTTGGAATAATATTCACTATGACGATTGTGATCGGAATTACTGTCATGCTGTGTGCAATCACTGTATCAGTGCTACTGCATACCCTTCAACATTTTACACAGAAAAATTGGTACAAATTAGAAAAGGGGGCGTGGTCACGGGTAAATGGGGCGTGGTCACGGGTAAAGGAACGTGGTCCTATACTTTCAGTGGAAGTTTGGAGATCCAAAAATCGGTACAGACCAGAAAAAAAAGGTACTGTACCTGCTAAAAAGGTGCAGCTGGAGGGTGTCCTACTGATACAGTGTTGGCATCTTTAAATAAGGCCCCATGCTGATAGCAAGTACGAGATGGGAACTGTGGGAGCAAAACACTAACTGCAACATGAACTCCAAGGATGGGGGGGAGGGCCGTCTTTTTGTATGGGCTCAATGGGCTCTTGTCCAAGGGCCCCAGTAGTATAAGGGCCCTTGGCTGATAGCTGAGGGTCCCCTCTTTCCAGGGGTACCAGATTTGTGAAAATCAGCCCCAGGGAACCGGAGATATTCGACTTGAAAGCAGTGGTCGCCATCCAAGCCTGTTAATTGTTCTTCCCAGCCAGATATCTCGGGTTCTGTCTGACTTACAGTTTTTCTGAGGATATAACCCAAAAGCTGGGACTCTCCCCTTTTGGTGGACACTGGCAGCTTGTCTCTACTATGCCCAAAAACAGAGATATCAGCCTTCAAGCAGCTGGTCACTGCTCCAGCTCCACACGCCTAATGTGCAGTTTTAGATTTTCGTTGGTGAATTGCTCTGGTTTCTGAACTCTGATCCCCAAGTCCCCAGAACCTTCTGAAAGGTGGGACACTCTAGTATTTTATCCCAAAGCTAAGAAATGTATCTTCAGGAACTTGAGATCTGCAGTCAAGCAAGCTGCCCTCCCACCGGAAAATGATAAATATTAAGCCCACTCCACTATTCACCCCTCCCCTACATATTAACTACCCCCCACCACCCTGGAAGTCATGTACCAGGGCTTCTTCATTCAGCTCAATGCCCCCTTCTACAGTTTAGCCTCATCTGTGCAGTACAGGGGTAATTAGCAGAAATTACTGCTCCAGGTCCTACATGCTGAGCGGAAGACAGAACACCCCCTACCGCCTGCGGGACATCAAAGCTGCCGCTGATAGCATCCCCCACCCCTACTGCTGTGCCCAGGGGCCTACACTGCTGTTAAGACGCCCCTGTGGGGGGGGGGGGGGGGGGGGGGCAGTTTAAGAGAGTAGAGGGCCCATGTGCAGGCTCAAGTGGGCCTCCTCTCTGGCAGTGCAGTAGACTATGGCACTGTGCCAGAATCTACCGTGCATGCGCCGTTCTCGGGAAACGTGGCACAGCGCTATGTTCCCAGAGACTTCTTTACTGTGCATGTGCAAGTCTCTGGAGAAAAAAATGTCCGCCATACCATTTTCCCGGTGATTTCTGTCTGCAGGTAAGTAGAATTATATGGTCCCCTAGACAAGGCCAATCAGTATCAGGTAATCAGTATCCGCCCCAACCCCCTCTCTGCACCCCTTGTTGTAACCTGTAAGTACTCTGGCAGAGCTGTTTATTCGCTGGCTGCATTTAAAATTGATTGATTAGGATAGGCCACGGTTCATTTGGGACTGGTGTTAGTACCAATAACGGATCAGTTATTTGAATATATTCAGTTGAAACCTATAATTTGTACATTTAAATGTTCCGCCTCCTATAACAGGCGGATTAACAACAGGGCAGGCGATTACTTATTATTATGCATGATACAGCGATTCAAATTACGTTGAACAAGACGGGTACAATCTCTTAAAGTGAAATGTCTGTAATATCACTGGTGGGAGAGCGTTCATGGCATTAGAAGTTCATGTCATTGGCCGGGTGTAGTATGGTAATGTATGCCGGCGCTCGGGCTCCCGGCGACCAGCATACCGGCGCCGGGAGCCCGACCGCCGGCATACCGACAGCGTGGCGAGCGCAAAGGAGCCCCTTGCAGGCTCGCTGCGCTCGCCACGCTACGCGCACCACACTATTTTATTCTCCCTTCAGGGGGGTCGTGGACCCCCACGAGGGAGAATAGTTGTCGGTATGCCGGGTGTCGGGATTCCGGCGCCGGTATACCGTGTGCCGGGATCCCGACATTCGGCATACAGAGTTTGTCCTGAGTCTCGGAGCTCTGCCCATCTCTCAAGCCATTACATCCGGCCCCATGTGTCTTTAAGATCAAGGGGCATATTTATTAACATTATTTTTACTTTAAAAAAATTTGAAAAAGGGAGTTTTCACGGCCTTTTCAAATTATTTTAGTATCACTCAATGTATTAAAGGGCTTCTGGAGCAGTTTTCCTGAAAAACAGCTCCAAACCCTTTGTCATTTATTTAGTAACCCACATCGCATTTCCCATACTTATAATGGGAAATGCGATATGGCTGAATTTACGGGGAAAAAAATGTGAAAAAACACTGCAGTTTGCCCTGTGATAATAACGCCAGCTACAGCTGGTGTAATCCATACTTGCCTACTCTCCCGGAATGGCCGGGAGGCTCCCAAAAACCGGGTGACCCTCCCGGCCCCCCGGAAGAGCAGGCAAGTCTCACGATTTCAGGGGTCCCCCCTGCCCGGCTGCCCACTTAGCGAGTTAAGTGGGTGGTCCGGGAAGGCGATGATGCGATTCTTGTTGAATCGCGTCATCATAGTCAAGCCCCCTGCTGTATAATGCCGGCAATAGCGGCATTACACAGCGGAGGGCGTGGCTTATGTGGTGTGATTCCCGCAGCCACGCCCCCGTTCTGCCTCCACCACGCCCTGTTCCGCCTCTGGCCCGCCCCCCTCTGCACGTTATGTTACTGCCTGCCCCCTTGCTGTGCCGACCTGGAGAGAGCAGCCTAAAAGTTGGCAAGTATGGTGTAATCACAGGGCAGCACTGCGATAAGCAGCCTTTTGCACAGCTTTCTCTGCCCCACCAGCAGAGAAAGCTGTGCAGGAGCGGGCTCCGGTGATCAGTTCTGTGTGTCCTATAGATACACAAGCTGATCACCTTTAAAAAAAAAAAGGGAAAAAAAAATTTCCAACTTACCAGTCCCAGGAGCCGGGGATCGGTGCTCCGGTGAGCGCTGCCGGGCATTGAGTCCTCCATGTGCTGTGCTGTGACCCCTTTGCAGTAAAGTGGCGCTGCAAAGCGGCAGCTCACTTTACAGCACCGGGGTCACAGCACAGAAGCAGGATCCGGCTCCCGGCAGCCACCTGGAAGCAGCGGACACACCGCCTTCTGGGACTAGTAAGTATAAAGTATAAAGGGCTGTTTGTTTGCGGCGCGGGGGTAGTCGCGAGGGGGGAGATTCCGGCGGCGGTAAAGATGGATGGTGGCGCATGCGCAGCAGGACATCTGGGTATTTGTTGTGAAAAATACCCCAATGATGCTGCGGAGAGGCATCGCAGGGACAGAGCGTGCTTGCAAGCTCTGTCCCTCAGGGGTAAACGCAGGATTTCTAGAGGGGGGTTTCCAAATGTACGGTATAATTTTAGAGTGAGTGTGGCCAGTCTATTAACAGGGCATAATTAGCACTTAACCAGCTATAATATGACTCACACAAATGTAATAAAATGAAATAAAATTATTTAAATGATGTATTTTATTTCTTAGTTGCTGTTTTAAAAATGTGTAAAAGGTTTTTGACCACGCTCAAAATGAAGTTATAGGCCGGGATGTAATGAAGTCCGAATTCGGCAGCCATTCGGGATGCCGGCAGAACTCGGACTTTCTTTAAAGGGGCAATCATGTACAAGGCATAGTTTAGCCTTGTAAATTATTACCC
Organism: Pseudophryne corroboree; assembly: GCF_028390025.1. Classification (NCBI taxonomy): domain Eukaryota; kingdom Metazoa; phylum Chordata; class Amphibia; order Anura; family Myobatrachidae; genus Pseudophryne; species Pseudophryne corroboree. The sequence goes on from NC_086447.1 coordinate 94,448,266, forward strand.
CATTAAAAAAAAACATCCAAGTTTGGCCAGCTTCCCGCACGGCTGCCGAATTCAGACTTCATTACATCCTGGCCATGATATTTCTTTAAGCAGTCCCAGAGTTCAGTTTATTTTTCACCACTATGACATACCTCCCAACATGACCCTCTCCAGGAGTAGTGATGTGCACCGGAAATTTTTCGGGTTTTGTGTTTTGGTTTTGGATTCGGTTCCGCTGCCGTGTTTTGGATTCGGACGCGTTTTGGCAAAACCTCCCTGAAAATTTTTTGTCGGATTCGGGTGTGTTTTGGATTCGGGTGTTTTTTTACAAAAAACCCTCAAAAACAGCTTAAATCATAGAATTTGGGGGTCATTTTGATCCCATAGTATTATTAACCTCAATAAACATAATTTACACTCATTTCCAGTCTATTCTGAACACCTCACACCTCACAATATTATTTTTAGTCCTAAAATTTGCACCGAGGTCGCTGGATGACTAAGCTAAGCGACCCAAGTGGCCGACACAAACACCTGACCCATCTAGGAGTGGCACTGCAGTGTCAGACAGGATGGCAGATTAAAAAAATAGTCCCCAAACAGCACATGATGCAAAGAAAAAAAGAGGCGCAATGAGGTAGCTGTATGACTAAGCTAAGCGACCCAAGTGGCCGACACAAACACCTGGCCCATCTAGGAGTGGCACTGCAGTGTCAGACAGGATGGCACTTCAAAAAAATAGTCCCCAAACAGCACATGATGCAAAGAAAAAAAGAGGCGCAATGAAGTAGCTGTGTGACTAAGCTAAGCGACCCATGTGGCCGACACAAACACCTGGCCCATCTAGGAGTGGCACTGCAGTGTCAGACAGGATGGCACTTCAAAAAAATAGTCCCCAAACAGCACATGATGCAAAGAAAAAAAGAGGCGCAATGAGGTAGCTGTGTGACTAAGCTAAGCGACCCAAGTGGCCGACACAAACACCTGGCCCATCTAGGAGTGGCACTGCAGTGTCAGACAGGATGGCACTTCAAAAAATAGTCCCCAAACAGCACATGATGCAAAGAAAAATGAAAGAAAAAAGAGGTGCAAGATGGAATTGTCCTTGGGCCCTCCCACCCACCCTTATGTTGTATAAACAGGACATGCACACTTTAACAAACCCATCATTTCAGCGACAGGGTCTGCCACACAACTGTGACTGAAATGACTGGTTGGTTTGGGCCCCCACCAAAAAAGAAGCAGTCAATCTCTCCTTGCACAAACTGGCTCTACAGAGGCAAGATGTCCACCTCCTCCTCATCGTCCGATTCCTCACCCCTTTCACTGTGTACATCCCCCCCCTCACAGATTATTAATTCGTCCCCACTGGAATCCACAATCTCAGGTCCCTGTGTACTTTCTGGAGGCAATTGCTGGTGAATGTCTCCACGGAGGAATTGAATTCATTTTGATGAACATCATCTTCTTCACATTTTCTGGAAGTAACTTCGTACGCCGATTGCTGACAATGTGAGCGGCTGCACTAAACACTTTTTCGGAGTACACACTGGAGGGGGGGCAACTTAGGTAAAATAAAGCCAGTTTGTGCAAGGGCCTCCAAATTGCCTCTTTTTCCTGCCAGTATACGTACGGACTGTCTGACGTGCCTACTTGGATGCGGTCACTCATATAATCCTCTACCATTCTTTCAATGGTGACAGAATCATATGCAGTGACAGTAGACGACATGTCAGTAATCGTTGGCAGGTCCTTCAGTCCGGACCAGATGTCAGCACTCGCTCCAGACTGCCCTGCATCACCGCCAGCGGGTGGGCTCGGAATTCTTAGCCTTTTCCTTGCAGCCCCAGTTGCGGGAGAATGTGAAGGAGGAGCTGTTGACGGGTCACGTTCCGCTTGACTTGACAATTTTCTCACCAGCAGGTCTTTGAACCTCTGTAGACTTGTGTCTGCCGGAAAGAGAGATACAACGTAGGTTTTAAATCTATGATCAAGCACGGTGGCCAAAATGTAGTGCTCTGATTTCAACAGATTGACCACCCGTGAATCCTGGTTAAGCAAATTAAGGGCTCCATCTACAAGTCCCACATGCCTAGCGGAATCGCTCTGTTTTAACTCCTCCTTCAATGTCTCCAGCTTCTTCTGCAAAAGCCTGATGAGGGGAATGACCTGACTCAGGCTGGCAGTGTCTGAACTGACTTCACGTGTGGCAAGTTCAAAGGGTTGCAGAACCTTGCACAACGTTGAAATCATTCTCCACTGCGCTTGAGTCAGGTGCCTATATCGTAGGTAGCTGTATAAGCTGTATAAGCTTGAATGGCCTTTTGCTGCTCCTCCATCCTCTGAAGCATATAGAGGGTTGAATTCCACCTCGTTACCACCTCTTGCTTCAGATGATGGCAGGGCAGGTTCAGGAGTGTTTGCTGGTGCCCCAGTCTTCGGCACGCGGTGGCTGAATGCCCGAAAGTGGCACGCAATTCTTCGGGCCACCGACAGCATCTCTTGCACGCCCCTGTCGTTTTTTAAATAATTCTGCACCACCAAATTCAATGTATGTGCAAAACATGGGACGTGCTGGAATTTGCCCAGATGTAATGCACGCACAATATTGGTGGCGTTGTCCGATGTCACAAATCCCCAGGAGAGTCCAATTGGGGTAAGCCATTCTGCGATGATGTTCCTCAGTTTCCGTAAGAGGTTGTCTGATGTGTGCCTCTTATGGAAAGCGGTGATACAAAGCATAGCCTGCCTAGGAACGAGTTGGCGTTTGCGAGATGCTGCTACTGGTGCCGCCGCTGCTGTTCTTGCTACGGGAGGCAATACATCTACCCAGTGGGCTGTCACAGTCATATAGTCCTGAGTTTGCCCTGCTCCACTTGTCCACATGTCCGTGGTTAAGTGGACATTGGGTACAACTGCATTTTTTAGGACACTGGTGACTCTTTTTCTGACGTCTGTGTACATTTTCGGTATCGCCTGCCTAGAGAAATGGAACCTAGATGGTATTTGGTACCGGGGACACAGTACCTCAATCAATTCTCTAGTTCCCTGCGAATTAACGGTGGATACCGGAAACACGTTTCTCACCACCCAGGCTGCCAAGGCCTGAGTTATCCACTTTGCAGCAGGATGACTGCTGTGATATTTCATCTTCCTCGCAAAGGACTGTTGGACAGTCAATTGCTTACTGGAAGTAGTACAAGTGGTCTTCCGACTTCCCCTCTGGGATGACGATCGACTCCCACCAGCAACAACAGCAGCGCCAGCAGCAGTAGGCGTTACATTCAAGGATGCATCGGAGGAATCCCAGGCAGGAGAGGACTCGTCAGACTTGACAGTGACATGGCCTGCAGGACTATTGGCTTTCCTGTCTAAGGAGGAAATCGACACTGAGGGAGTTGGTGGTGTGGTTTGCAGGAGCTTGGTTACAAGAGGAAGGGATTTAGTTGGCAGTGGACTGCTTCCGCTGTCACCCAAAGTTTTTGAACTTGTCAATGACTTCTGATGAATGCGCTCCAGGTGACGTATAAGGGAGGATGTTCCTAGGTGGTTAACGTCCTTACCCCTACTTATTACAGCTTGACAAAGGCAACACACGGCTTGACACCAGTTGTCCACATTTCTGTTGAAATAATTCCACACCGAAGAGGTGATTTTTTTTTTGTATTTTGACCAGGCATGGCAAATGGCCATATTCGTCCCATGGACAACAGGTGTCTCCCTGGGTGCCTGACATAAACAAACCACCTCACCATCAGAATCCTCCTTGTCAATTTCCTCCCCAGCGCCAGCAACACCCATATCCTCATCCTGGTGTACTTCAACAGTGACATCTTCAATTTGACTATCAGGAACTGGACTGCGGGTGCTCCTTCCAGCACTTGCAGGGGGCGTGCAAATGGTGGAAGGTGCCACCTCTTCCCGTCCAGTGTTGGGAAGGTCAGGCATCGCAACCGACACAATTGGACTCTCCTTGGGGATTTGTGATTTAGAAGAACTCACAGTTCTTTGCTGTGCTTTTGCCATCTTAAGTCTTTTAAGTTTTTCAGCAGGAGGATGAGTGCTTCCATCCTCATGTGAAGCTGACCCACTAGTCATGAGGAACATAGGAGAGGGCCTCAGCCGTTCCTTGCCACTCCGTGTCGTAAATGGCATATTGGCAAGTTTACGCTTCTCCTCAGACGATTTTAATTTTGATTTTTGGGTCATTTTACTGAACTTTTGTTTTTTGGATTTTACATGCTCTCTACTATGACATTGGGCATCGGCCTTGGCAGACGACGTTGATGGCATTTCATCGTCTCGGCCATGACTAGTGGCAGCAGCTTCAGCATGAGGTGGAAGTGGATCTTGATCTTTCCCTATTTTACCCTCCACATTTTTGTTCTCCATTTTTTAATGTGTGGAATTATATGCCAGTAATATATTTATCAATAGCAATGGCCTACTACTATATATACTGCGCACAAAAACTGAATTGCACCACAGGTATGGAAGGATAGTATACTTGACGACACAGAGGTAGGTAGAGCAGTGGCCTACTGTACCGTACTGCTATATATTATATACTGGTGGTCAGCAAACTGTGCAAAACTGAAATGCACCACAGGGTTGGATGGACAGTATACTTGACGACACAGAGGTAGGTAGAGCAGTGGCCTACTGTACCGTACTGCTATATATTATATACTGGTGGTCAGCAAACTGTGTAAAACTGAAATGCACCACAGGTATGGATGGATAGTATACTTGACGACACAGAGGTAGGTAGAGCAGTGGCCTACTGTACCGTACTGCTATATATTATTTACTGGTGGTCAGCAAACTGTGCAAAACTGAAATGCACCACAGATATGGATGGATAGTATACTTGACGACACAGAGGTAGGTAGAGCAGTGGCCTTTTGTACCGTACTGCTATATATTATATATACTGGTGGTCAGCAAACTGTGCAAAACTGAAATGCACCACAGGTATGGATGGATAGTATACTTGACGACACAGAGGTAGGTAGAGCAGTGGCCTACTGTACCGTACTGCTATATATTATATATACTGGTGGTCAGCAAACTGTGCAAAACTGAAATGCACCACAGGTATGGATGGATAGTATACTTGACGACACAGAGGCAGGTAGAGCAGTGGCCTACTGTACCGTACTGCTATATATTATATACTGGTGGTCAGCAAACTGTGCAAAACTGAAATGCACCACAGGTATGGATGGATAGTATACTTGACGACACAGAGGTAGGTAGAGCAGTGGCCTTCTGTACCGTACTGCTATATATTATATACTGGTGGTCAGCAAACTGTGCAAAACTGAAATGCACCACAGGTACGGATGGATAGTATACTTGACGACACAGAGGTAGGTAGAGCAGTGGCCTACTGTACCGTACTGCTATATATTATATACTGGTGGTCAGCAAGATTATGCACTGTACTCCTACTATATACTACAATGCAGCACAGATATGGAGCGTTTTTCAGGCAGAGAACGTATAATACTGGTGGTCACTGGTCAGCAAAACTCTGCACTGTACTCCTCCTATATAATACTGGTGGTCCCCAGTCCCCACAATAAAGCAGTGTGAGCACAGATATATGCAGCACACTGAGCACAGATATGGAGCGTTTTTCAGGCAGAGAACGTATAATACTGGTGGTCACTGGTCAGCAAAACTCTGCACTGTACTCCTCCTATATAATACTGGTGGTCCCCAGTCCCCACAATAAAGCAGTGTGAGCACAGATATATGCAGCACACTGAGCACAGATATGGAGCGTTTTTCAGGCAGAGACAAGGAGGATTCTGATGGTGAGGTGGTTTATTTAAGTCAGGCACCCGGGGATAAACCTGTTGTCCGTGGGACGAATATGGCCATTGACATGCCTGGTCAAAATACAAAAAAAATCACCTCTTCGGTGTGGAATTATTTCAACAGAAATGCGGACAACTGGTGTCAAGCCGTGTGTTGCCTTTGTCAAGCTGTAATAAGTAGGGGTAAGGACGTTAACCACCTAGGAACATCCTCCCTTATACGTCACCTGGACCACATTCATCAGAAGTCAGTGACAAGTTCAAAAACTTTGGATGACAGCGGAAGCAGTCCACTGACCACTAAATCCCTTCCTCTTGTAACCAAGCTCCTGCAAACCACACCACCAACTCCCTCAGTGTCAATTTCCTCCTTACACAGGAAAGCCAATAGTCCTGCAGGCCATGTCACTGTCAAGTCTGACGAGTTCTCTCCTGCCTGGGATTCCTCCGATGCATCCTTGAGTGTAACGCCTACTGCTGCTGGTGCTGCTGTTGTTGCTGGTGGGAGTCGATCGTCATCCCAGAGGGGAAGTCGGAAGACCACTTGTACTACTTCCAGTAAGCAATTGACTGTCCAACAGTCCTTTGCGAGGAAGATGAAATATCACAGCAGTCATCCTGCTGCAAAGCGGATAATTTAGGCCTTGGCAGCCTGGGTGGTGAGACACGTGTTTCCGGTATCCACCGTTAATTCACAGGCAACTACAGACTTGATTGAGGTACTGTGTCCCCGGTACCAAATACCATCTAGGTTCCATTTCTCTAGGCAGGCGATACCGAAAATGTACACAGACGTCAGAAAAAGAGTCACCAGTGTCCTAAAAAATGCAGTTGTACCCAATGTCCACTTAACCACGGACATGTGGACAAGTGGAGCAGGGCAGACTCAGGACTATATGACTGTGACAGCCCACTGGGTAGATGTATTGCCTCCCGCAGCAAGAACAGCAGCGGTGGCACCAGTAGCCAACGCAAACGCCAACTCGTTCCTAGGCAGGCTACGCTTTGTATCACCGCTTTCCATAAGAGGCACACAGCTGACAACGTCTTACGGAAACTGAGGAACATCATCGCAGAATGGCTTACCCCAATTGGACTCTCCTGGGGATTTGTGACATCGGACAACGCCACCAATATTGTGCGTGCATTACATGTGGGCAAATTCCAGCACGTCCCATGTTTTGCACATACATTGAATTTGGTGGTGCAGAATTATTTAAAAAACGACAGGGGCGTGCAAGAGATGCTGTTGGTGGCCCGAAGAATTGCGGGCCACTTTCGGGCATTCAGCCACCGCGTGCCGAAGACTGGAGCACCAGCAAACAGTTCTGAAACTGCCCTGCCATCATCTGAAGCAAGAGGCGGTAACGAGGTGGAATTCAACCCTCTATATGCTTCAGAGGATGGAGGAGCAGCAAAAGGCCATTCAAGCCTATACATCTGCCTACGATATAGGCAAAGGAGTGGGAATGCACCTGACTCAAGCGCAGTGGAGAATGATTTCAACGTTGTGCAAGGTTCTGCAACCCTTTGAACTTGCCACACGTGAAGTCAGTTCAGACACTGCCAGCCTGAGTCAGGTCATTCCCCTCATCAGGCTTTTGCAGAAGAAGCTAGAGACATTGAAGGAGGAGCTAAAACAGAGCGATTCCGCAAGGCATGTGGGACTTGTGGATGGAGCCATTAATTCACTTAACCAGTATTCACGGGTGGTCAATCTGTTGAAATCAGAGCACTACATTTTGGCCACCGTGCTCGATCCTAGATTTAAAACCTACGTTGTATCTCTCTTTCCGGCAGACACAAGTCTGCAGAGGTTCAAAGACCTGCTGGTGAGAAAATTGTCAAGTCAAGCGGAACGTGACCCATCAACAGCTCCTCCTTCACATTCTCCCGCAACTGGGGGTGCGAGGAAAAGGCTAAGAATTCCGAGCCCACCCGCTGGCGGTGATGCAGGGCAGTCTGGAGCGAGTGCTGACATCTGGTCCGGACTGAAGGACCTGCCAACGATTACTGACATGTCGTCTACTGTCACTGCATATGATTCTGTCACCATTGAAAGAATGGTGGAGGATTATATGAGTGACCGCATCCAAGTAGGCACGTCAGACAGTCCGTACGTATACTGGCAGGAAAAAGAGGCAATTTGGAGGCCCTTGCACAAACTGGCTTTATTTTACCTAAGTTGCCCCCCCCCCCCCCCCATCCAGTGTGTACTCCGAAAGAGTGTTTAGTGCAGCCGCTCACCTTGTCAGCAATCGGCGTACGAGGTTACTTCCAGAAAATGTGGAGAAGATGATGTTCATCAAAATGAATTATAATCAATTCCTCCATGGAGACATTCACCAGCAGCAATTGCCTCCAGAAAGTACACAGGGACCTGAGATGGTGGATTCCAGTGGGGACGAATTAATAATCTGTGAGGAGGGGGATGTACACAGTGAAAGGGGTGAGGAATCGGACGATGAGGAGGAGGTGGACATCTTGCCTCTGTAGAGCCAGTTTGTGCAAGGAGAGATTGATTGCTTCTTTTTTGGTGGGGGCCCAAACCAACCAGTCATTTCAGTCACAGTCGTGTGGCAGACCCTGTCGCTGAAATGATGGGTTTGTTAAAGTGTGCATGTCCTGTTTATACAACATAAGGGTGGGTGGGAGGGCCCAAGGACAATTCCATCTTGCACCTCTTTTTTCTTTCATTTTTCTTTGCATCATGTGCTGTTTGGGGACTATTTTTTGAAGTGCCATCCTGTCTGACACTGCAGTGCCACTCCTAGATGGGCCAGGTGTTTGTGTCGGCCACTTGTGATGCTTAGCTTAGCCATCCAGCGACCTTGGTGCACCTCTTTTTTTCTTTGCATCATGTGCTGTTTGGGGACTATTTTTTTAAATCTGCCATCCTGTCTGACACTGCAGTGCCACTTCTAGATGGGCCAGGTGTTTGTGTCGGCCACTTGGGTCGCTTAGCTTAGTCACACAGCTACCTCATTGCGCCTCTTTTTTTCTTTGCATCATGTGCTGTTTGAGGACTATTGTTTTGAAGTGCCATCCTGCCTGACACTGCAGTGCCACTCCTAGATGGGCCAGGTGTTTGTGTCGGCCACTTGTGTCGCTTAGCTTAGCCATCCAGCGACCTTGGTGCACCTCTTTTTTTCTTTGCATCATGTGCTGTTTGGGGACTATTTTTTTGAAGTGCCATCCTGCCTGACACTGCAGTGCCACTCCTAGATGGGCCAGGTGTTTGTGTCGGCCACTTGGGTCGCTTAGCTCAGTCATCCAGCGACCTCGGTGCAAATTTTAGGACTAAAAATAATATTGTGAGGTGTGAGGTGTTCATAATAGACTGAAAATGAGTGTAAATTATGGTTATTGAGGTTAATAATACTATGGGATCAAAATGACCCCCAAATTCTATGATTTAAGCTGTTTTTGAGTTTTTTTTGTAAAAAAACACCCGAATCCAAAACACACCCGAATCCGACAAAAAAATTTCAGGGAGGTTTTGCTAAAACGCGTCCGAATCCAAAACAGGGCCGCGGAACCGAATCCAAAACCAAAACACAAAACCCGAAAAATTTCCGGTGCACATCACTAGATAGTATACTTGACGACACAGAGGTAGGTAGTGCAGTGGCCTACTGTACCGTACTGCTATATATTATATACTGGTGGTCAGCAAACTGTGCAAAACTGAAATGCAACACAGGTATGGATGGATAGTATACTTGACGACACAGAGGTAGGTAGAGTAGTGGCCTACTGTACCGTACTGCTATATATTATATACTGGTGGTCAGCAAACTGTGCAAAACTGAAATGCACTACAGGTATGGATGGATAGTATACTTGACGACACAGAGGTAGGTAGAGCAGTGGCCTTCTGTACCGCACTGCTATATATTATGTACTGGTGGTCAGCAAACTGTGCAAAACTGAAATGCACCACAGGTATGGATGGTTAGTATACTTGACGACACAGAGGTAGGTAGAGCAGTGGCCTACTGTACCGTACTGCTATATATTATATACTGGTGGTCAGCAAACTGTGCAAAACTGAAATGCACCACAGGTATGGATGGGATAGTATACTTGACGACACAGAGGTAGAGCAGTGGACTACTGTACCATACTGCTATATATATAGTTATACTGGTGGTCAGCAAAATTCTGCACTGTCCTCCTTCTATATACTACAATGCAGCACAGATATGGAGCGTTTTTCAGGCAGAGAACGTATAATACTGGTGGTCACTGATCAGCAAAACTCTGCACTGTCCTCCTACTATATAATACTGCTGGTACCCAGTCCCCACAATAAAGCAATTAGGACACTGAGCACAGATATTTGCAGCACACTGACTGAGCACAGATATGGAGCGTTTTTCAGGCAGAGAACGTAGATATTTGCACTTGCAGCACACTGAGCACAGATATTTGCAGCACACTGAGCACAGATATTTGCAGCACACTGAGCACAGATATTTGCAGGCCACTGAACATAGAAACTGAGAGGACGCCAGCCACGTCCTCTCACGATCATCTCCAATGCACGAGTGAAAAATGGCGGCGACGCGCGGCTCCTTATATAGAATATGAATCTCGCGAGAATCCGACCGCGGGATGATGACGTTCGGGCGCGCTCGGGTTAACCGAGCAAGGCGGGAGGATCCGAGTTGCTCGGACCCGTGCAAAAAAAGGTGAAGTTCGGGCGGGTTCGGATCCCGAGGATCCGAACCCGCTCATCACTATCCAGGAGGGACACAATGCTCTGCTCCTGGACTTTTCTCTTCATTTATGATTGCTGGCACCTGTGTTGAACAGGTTAGTGGATAAGAAAGGTGTTTCAGCACAGGTGAGGGCAATCACACATTAAGAGGGCAGTCCAGTAGCAGAGCATTGCGTCCCTTCGGTAGAGGGTCATGTTGGGAGGTATGCTATGGGTAAGGGACTGTTTAGTCACAGATATAGTATCATATAAATTTTTAAAGGTTTAAAATTACACCCTTCCTCCATGCACAGCGCAGGCACCCAGATCACCCCCCCCCCCGCCATACACAGACAGTGAAGGTACCCCCCCTCCCTCCACACACTGACAGTGCAGGCACCCCACCCCCCCTCCACACACTGACAGCACAGACACCCCCCCTCCCTTCACAGACTGCCAGCGCAGGCACCCCCCCCCCACACACACACACTGACAGCGGAGACACCCCCCCTCCCTCCACACACTGACAGCGCAGGCAACCCCCTCCCTCCACAGACTGCCAGCGCAGGCACTCCACCCCCCCTCCACACACTGACAGCGCAGACCCCCCCCCCCGCTTCCGTCACACACTGACAGCGCAGGCACCCCACCCCCCCTCCACACACTTACAGCGCAGGCACCCCCCCCCCCCTCCACACACTGACAGTGCATGCACCCCCCCTCCCTCCACAGACTGCCAGCGCAGGCACTCCACCCCCCCTCCACACACTGACAGCGCAGACCCCCCCCCCCCGCTTCCTTCACAGACTGACAGTGCAGGCACCCCACCCCCCCTCCACACACTGACAGCACAGACCCCCCCCCTCCCTTCACAGACTGCCAGCGCAGGCACCCCCCCCCCACACACACACACTGACAGCGGAGACACCCCCCCTCCCTCCACACACTGACAGCGCAGGCAACCCCCTCCCTCCACAGACTGCCAGCGCAGGCACTCCACCCCCCCTCCACACACTGACAGCGCAGACCCCCCCCCCTCCCTCCACACACTGACAGCGCAGGCACCCCACCCCCCCTCCACACACTGACAGCACAGACACCCCCCTCTCCCTTCACAGACTGCCAGCGCAGGCACCCCCCCCACACACACACTGACAGCGCAGACACCTCCCCTCCCTCCACACACTGACAGCGCATGCAACCCCCTCCCTCCACAGACTGCCAGCGCAGGCACTCCACCCCCCCTCCACACACTGACAGCGCAGACCCCCCCCCGCTTCCTTCACACACTGACAGCGCAGGCACCCCACCCCCCCTCCACACACTTACAGCGCAGGCACCCCCCCCCCCTCCACACACTGACAGTGCATGCACCCCCCCTCCCTCCACACACTGCCACGCAGGCACCCCATCCCCCCTCAACACCTTGACAGTGCAGACACCCCCCATCCCTCCACCCCACCCCACCCCCCCTCCACACACTGACAGCGCAGGCACCCCCCCCCCCCCTCCCTCCATACACTGACAACGCAGACACCCCCCTCCCTCCACACACTGACAGCGCAGGCACCCCACCCCCTCCACACACTGACAGCGCAGGCATCCCACCCCCTCCACACACTGACAGCGCAGGCAACCCCCTCCCTCCACAGACTGCCAGCGCAGGCACTCCACCCCCCCTCCACACACTGACAGCGCAGACACCCCCCTCCCTCCACACACTGACAGCGCAGGCACCCCCCCCCCCCCCCTCCACACACTGACAGCACAGACACCCCCCCTCCCTTCACAGACTGCCCGCGCAGGCACCCCCCCCCCCCACACACACACACACACACACACACACACACACACTGACAGCGCAGACACCCCCCTTCCCTCCACACACTGACAGCGCAGGCAACCCCCTCCCTCCACAGACTGCCAGCGCAGGCACTCCACCCCCCCTCCACACACTGACAGCGCAGACACCCCCCCTCCCTCCACACACTGACAGCGCAGGCACCCCCACCCCCCCTCCACACACTTACAGCGCAGGCACCCCACCCCCCCTCCACACACTGACAGTGAATGCACCCCCCCCCCCTCCCTCCACACACTGCCACGCAGGCACCCCATCCCCACTCAACACCTTGACAGCGCAGACACCCCCCATCCCTCCACCCCCCCCCCCCCCCCTCCACACACTGACAGCGCAGGCACCCCCCCCTCCCTCCACACACTGACAGCGCAGACAGCCCCCTCCCTCCACACACTGACAGCGCAGGCACCCCTCCACACACTTACAGCACAGGCACCCCACCCCCTCCACACACTGACAGCGCACGCAGGCATCCCACCCCCTCTCCTTTATAAACAGATAATTCCTCACCCGTCTTGTTCCGTCCCCGCAATGATGTTGGTCAAAAAGGATCATCATTTATTAAAGAATACCGGCACCCGCCGCGGCCCGTCTCCGGTATATTCACTTCACCTGCTGCACAGGAGCTGAGGAAGAATCAGCGCCATGATAGTGGGGAGGGAAAACACATGAGAGCGGTGCACCATGCGCCTCTTACCGTAAGAACAGCCTGAGAGGAGCTGCTCCCCCTGCTTGCCAGCCTTTCAGTGCATCTTATGTAACGGAGGGCGGCATCAGCAGGGAGTCACACTGCCTGAGACGGAGACTCCGCACACGTAATGTAATAAATAAAAAAAATAATAACAAAATAAATACAATCGGTTAGCTGCCGGGCGATACATCGGCGGCCGGGGCGGTTTCTGGATACTCGGGACCCCCCCTGCGTGCGCGTATGTCCCTGAATGTGATAATTGATACCCAGGGTCGGACTGGCCCACAGGGGAACAGGGGAAATCACTGGTAGGCCCCACTGCCTGTGGGCCCTCCTCCTCCTCTAGGGATCAGGTTCCAGACTCTACCTTAGTGCACTTGAATTATACATTATACATATGTTACATTATACTTCACAAGAATTTGTTTTTTTATACATTTACCGAGGGGCACAGAACATGTACTCTGTAATGGTTAGCCAAACCTCTGTGGTGCCTGGTCGTGCCCCCACTATAGCCTGGCCACACCCATAAGCATGGGCCCTAAAAACAGCATCCCCCACCCACCCCTTCCCCCCGGTGGGCCCCTCCTGCCCCAGTCCGACATCATACATGCATGCAATGTACTCAATTATCGCATTGCGAGTTTGGCCGATATTATCACCTGTCATGCGCTTTATCAGATGGGGATGGTGATATATCTGCCCCCAAATCTTAAAGACAATATTTCCTACAGACAATCAGAAACAGCTTACAGAGGCCTAGCTACAAAATAACATCTGTCTTCATTACATTCTAACATGAACTAGAAACTTGTCTTAACAAGCGATAACAAAAATCTTACATTCCCACTATTGCAAAATGGGATCCGGTCTGAACGTCGACAATGTTTAGGTCGACAACTATAGGTCGACAGTCACTAGGTCGACAGGGTTGCTAAGTCGACAGGTCAAAAGGTCGACATGGGTTTATCACCTTTTTTTTTTTTTTTTACTTTTTCATACTTAACGATCCACGTGGACTATGATTGGAGCGGTAATCTGTGCACCTTGCCCGAAGCATGGCGAGGGGACATGGTTCACTAATTGGGGTTCCTGGTCACTCTACGAAGAAAATGACACCCCCCAAAAAAAACCTCATGTCGACCTTTTGACCTGTCGAGCTAGCACATGTCGACCTAGAAACCCTGTCGACCTTCCAACCCTGTCAACCTAGTGACTGTCGACCTATAGTGGTCGACCTAAACATTGTCGACCTAGACACCGTCGATCTAATGATCCACACCCTGCAAAATATATGGTTATCAATTGAAAAGCTTGCTTATAATTAGAGATGAGCGGGTTCGGTTTCTCTGAATACGAACCCGCCCGAACTTCATGTTTTTTTTCACGGGTCCGAGCGACTCGGATCTTCCCGCCTTGCTCGGTTAACCCGAGCGCGCCCGAACGTCATCATGACGCTGTCGGATTCTCGCGAGGCTCGGATTCTATCGCGAGACTCGGATTCTATATAAGGAGCCGCGCGTCGCCGCCATTTTCACACGTGCATTGAGATTGATAGGGAGAGGACGTGGCTGGCGTCCTCTCCATTTAGATTAGGGTTGAGAGAGAGAGAGAGAGATTGACCTGAGGCTGTGATACTGTAGAAGAGAGTGCAGAGTTTAGTGACTGACGACCACAGTGACCACCAGACAGTGCAGTTGTTTGTTTTATTTAATATATCCGTTCTCTGCCTGAAAAAAACGATACACACAGTGACTCAGTCACATACCATATCTGTGTGCACTGCTCAGCCCAGTGTGCTGCATCAATGTATATATATATCTGACTGTGCTCAGCTCACACAGCTTATAATTGTGGGGGAGACTGGGGAGCACTGCAGTGCCAGTTATAGGTTATAGCAGGAGCCAGGAGTACATAATATTATATTAAAATTAAACAGTGCACACTTTTGCTGCAGGAGTGCCACTGCCAGTGTGACTAGTGACCAGTGACCTGACCACCAGTATATATAATATTAGTAGTATACTATCTCTTTATCAACCAGTCTACATTAGCAGCAGACACAGTACAGTGCGGTAGTTCACGGCTGTGGCTACCTCTGTGTCGGCACTCGGCAGCCCGTCCATAATTGTATATACCACCTAACCGTGGTTTTTTTTTCTTTCTTTCTACATACATACTAGTTACGAGTATACTATCTCTTTATCAACCAGTCTGTATATTAGCAGCAGACACAGTACAGTGCGGTAGTTCACGGCTGTGGCTACCTCTGTGTCGGCACTCGGCAGCCCGTCCATAATTGTATATACCACCTAACCGTGGTTTTTTTTTCTTTCTTTATAGTCATACTAGTTACGAGTATACTATCTCTTTATCAACCAGTCTATATTAGCAGCAGACACAGTACAGTGCGGTAGTTCACGGCTGTGGCTACCTCTGTGTCGGCACTCGGCAGCCCGTCCATAATTGTATATACCACCTAACCGTGGTTTTTTTTTCTTTCTTTATACATACATACTAGTTACGAGTATACTATCTCTTTATCAACCAGTCTATATTAGCAGCAGACACAGTACAGTGCGGTAGTTCACGGCTGTGGCTACCTCTGTGTCGGCACTCGGCAGCCCGTCCATAATTGTATATACCACCTAACCGTGGTTTTTTTTTCTTTCTTTATACATACATACTAGTTACGAGTATACTATCTCTTTATCAACCAGTCTATATATTAGCAGCAGACACAGTACAGTGCGGTAGTTCACGGCTGTGGCTACCTCTGTGTCGGCACTCGGCAGCCCGTCCATAATTGTATATACCACCTAACCGTGGTTTTTTTTTCTTTCTTTATACATACATACTAGTTACGAGTATACTATCTCTTTATCAACCAGTCTATATATTAGCAGCAGACACAGTACAGTGCGGTAGTTCACGGCTGTGGCTACCTCTGTGTCGGCACTCGGCAGCCCGTCCATAATTGTATATACCACCTAACCGTGGTTTTTTTTTCTTTCTTTATAGTCATACTAGTTACGAGTATACTATCTCTTTATCAACCAGTCTATATTAGCAGCAGACACAGTACAGTGCGGTAGTTCACGGCTGTGGCTACCTCTGTGTCGGCACTCGGCAGCCCGTCCATAATTGTATATACCACCTAACCGTGGTTTTTTTTTCTTTCTTTATACATACATACTAGTTACGAGTATACTATCTCTTTATCAACCAGTCTATATTAGCAGCAGACACAGTACAGTGCGGTAGTTCACGGCTGTGGCTACCTCTGTGTCGGCACTCGGCAGCCCGTCCATAATTGTATATACCACCTAACCGTGGTTTTTTTTTCTTTCTTTATACATACATACTAGTTACGAGTATACTATCTCTTTATCAACCAGTCTATATATTAGCAGCAGACACAGTACAGTGCGGTAGTTCACGGCTGTGGCTACCTCTGTGTCGGCACTCGGCAGCCCGTCCATAATTGTATATACCACCTAACCGTGGTTTTTTTTTCTTTCTTTATACATACATACTAGTTACGAGTATACTATCTCTTTATCAACCAGTCTATATATTAGCAGCAGACACAGTACAGTGCGGTAGTTCACGGCTGTGGCTACCTCTGTGTCGGCACTCGGCAGGCAGTCCGTCCATAATTGTATACCACCTAACCGTGGTTTTTTTTTCTTTCTTCTTTATACATACATAGTTACATAGACATCTCTTTATCAACCAGTCTATATTAGCAGCAGACACAGTACAGTACGGTAGTTCACGGCTGTGGCTACCTCTGTGTCTGCACTCGGCAGGCAGTCCATAATTGTATACTAGTATCCATCTCCATTGTTTACCTGAGGTGCCTTTTAGTTGTGCCTATTAAAATATGGAGAACAAAAATGTTGAGGTTCCAAAATTAGGGAAAGATCAAGATCCACTTCCACCTCGTGCTGAAGCTGCTGCCACTAGTCATGGCCGAGACGATGAAATGCCAGCAACGTCGTCTGCCAAGGCCGATGCCCAATGTCATAGTACAGAGCATGTCAAATCCAAAACACCAAATATCAGAAAAAAAAGGACTCCAAAACCTAAAATAAAATTGTCGGAGGAGAAGCGTAAACTTGCCAATATGCCATTTACGACACGGAGTGGCAAGGAACGGCTGAGGCCCTGGCCTATGTTCATGGCTAGTGGTTCAGCTTCATATGAGGATGGAAGCACTCAGCCTCTCGCTAGAAAAATGAAAAGACTCAAGCTGGCAAAAGCAGCACAGCAAAGAACTGTGCATTCTTCGAAATCCCAAATCCACAAGGAGAGTCCAATTGTGTCGGTTGCGATGCCTGACCTTCCCAACACTGGACGTGAAGAGCATGCGCCTTCCACCATTTGCACGCCCCCTGCAAGTGCTGGAAGGAGCACCCGCAGTCCAGTTCCTGATAGTCAGATTGAAGATGTCAGTGTTGAAGTACACCAGGATGAGGAGGATATGGGTGTTGCTGGCGCTGGGGAGGAAATTGACCAGGAGGATTCTGATGGTGAGGTGGTTTGTTTAAGTCAGGCACCCGGGGAGACACCTGTTGTCCGTGGGAGGAATATGGCCGTTGACATGCCAGGTGAAAATACCAAAAAAATCAGCTCTTCGGTGTGGAGGTATTTCACCAGAAATGCGGACAACAGGTGTCAAGCCGTGTGTTCCCTTTGTCAAGCTGTAATAAGTAGGGGTAAGGACGTTAACCACCTCGGAACATCCTCCCTTATACGTCACCTGCAGCGCATTCATAATAAGTCAGTGACAAGTTCAAAAACTTTGGGTGACAGCGGAAGCAGTCCACTGACCAGTAAATCCCTTCCTCTTGTAACCAAGCTCACGCAAACCACCCCACCAACTCCCTCAGTGTCAATTTCCTCCTTCCCCAGGAATGCCAATAGTCCTGCAGGCCATGTCACTGGCAATTCTGACGAGTCCTCTCCTGCCTGGGATTCCTCCGATGCATCCTTGCGTGTAACGCCTACTGCTGCTGGCGCTGCTGTTGTTGCCGCTGGGAGTCGATGGTCATCCCAGAGGGGAAGTCGTAAGCCCACTTGTACTACTTCCAGTAAGCAATTGACTGTTCAACAGTCCTTTGCGAGGAAGATGAAATATCACAGCAGTCATCCTACTGCAAAGCGGATAACTGAGGCCTTGGCATCCTGGGTGGTGAGAAACGTGGTTCCGGTATCCATCATTACTGCAGAGCCAACTAGAGACTTGTTGGAGGTACTGTGTCCCCGGTACCAAATACCATCTAGGTTCCATTTCTCTAGGCAGGCGATACCGAAAATGTACACAGACCTCAGAAAAAGAGTCACCAGTGTCCTAAAAAATGCAGCTGTACCCAATGTCCACTTAACCACGGACATGTGGACAAGTGGAGCAGGGCAGGGTCAGGACTATATGACTGTGACAGCCCACTGGGTAGATGTATGGACTCTCGCCGCAAGAACAGCAGCGGTGGCACCAGTAGCAGCATCTCGCAAACGCCAACTCTTTCCTAGGCAGGCTACGCTTTGTATCACCGGTTTCCAGAATACGCACACAGCTGAAAACCTCTTACGGCAACTGAGGAAGATCATCGCGGAATGGCTTACCCCAATTGGACTCTCCTGTGGATTTGTGGCATCGGACAACGCCAGCAATATTGTGTGTGCATTAAATATGGGCAAATTCCAGCACGTCCCATGTTTTGCACATACCTTGAATTTGGTGGTGCAGAATTTTTTAAAAAACGACAGGGGCGTGCAAGAGATGCTGTCGGTGGCCAGACGAATTGCGGGACACTTTCGGCGTACAGGCACCACGTACAGAAGACTGGAGCACCACCAAAAACTACTGAACCTGCCCTGCCATCATCTGAAGCAAGAAGTGGTAACGAGGTGGAATTCAACCCTCTATATGCTTCAGAGGTTGGAGGAGCAGCAAAAGGCCATTCAAGCCTATACAATTGAGCACAATATAGTAGGTGGAATGCACCTGTCTCAAGCGCAGTGGAGAATGATTTCAACGTTGTGCAAGGTTCTGATGCCCTTTGAACTTGCCACACGTGAAGTCAGTTCAGACACTGCCAGCCTGAGTCAGGTCATTCCCCTCATCAGGCTTTTGCAGAAGAAGCTGGAGACATTGAAGGAGGAGCTAACACGGAGCGATTCCGCTAGGCATGTGGGACTTGTGGATGGAGCCCTTAATTCGCTTAACAAGGATTCACGGGTGGTCAATCTGTTGAAATCAGAGCACTACATTTTGGCCACCGTGCTCGATCCTAGATTTAAAGCCTACCTTGGATCTCTCTTTCCGGCAGACACAGGTCTGCTGGGGTTGAAAGACCTGCTGGTGACAAAATTGTCAAGTCAAGCGGAACGCGACCTGTCAACATCTCCTCCTTCACATTCTCCCGCAACTGGGGGTGCGAGGAAAAGGCTCAGAATTCCGAGCCCACCCGCTGGCGGTGATGCAGGGCAGTCTGGAGCGACTGCTGATGCTGACATCTGGTCCGGACTGAAGGACCTGCCAACGATTACGGACATGTCGTCTACTGTCACTGCATATGATTCTCTCAACATTGATAGAATGGTGGAGGATTATATGAGTGACCGCATCCAAGTAGGCACGTCAGACAGTCCGTACTTATACTGGCAGGAAAAAGAGGCAATTTGGAGGCCCTTGCACAAACTGGCTTTATTCTACCTAAGTTGCCCTCCCACAAGTGTGTACTCCGAAAGAGTGTTTAGTGCCGCCGCTCACCTTGTCAGCAATCGGCGTACGAGGTTACATCCAGAAAATGTGGAGAAGATGATGTTCATTAAAATGAATTATAATCAATTCCTCCGCGGAGACATTGACCAGCAGCAATTGCCTCCACAAAGTACACAGGGAGCTGAGATGGTGGATTCCAGTGGGGACGAATTGATAATCTGTGAGGAGGGGGATGTACACGGTGATATATCGGAGGGTGATGATGAGGTGGACATCTTGCCTCTGTAGAGCCAGTTTGTGCAAGGAGAGATTAATTGCTTCTTTTTTGGGGGGGGTCCAAACCAACCCGTCATATCAGTCACAGTCGTGTGGCAGACCCTGTCACTGAAATGATGGGTTGGTTAAAGTGTGCATGTCCTGTTTTGTTTATACAACATAAGGGTGGGTGGGAGGGCCCAAGGACAATTCCATCTTGCACCTCTTTTTTCTTTTCTTTTTCTTTGCATCATGTGCTGATTGGGGAGGGTTTTTTGGAAGGGACATCCTGCGTGACACTGCAGTGCCACTCCTAAATGGGCCCGGTGTTTGTGTCGGCCACTAGGGTCGCTAATCTTACTCACACAGTCAGCTACCTCATTGCGCCTCTTTTTTTCTTTGCGTCATGTGCTGTTTGGGGAGGGTTTTTTGGAAGGGACATCCTGCGTGACACTGCAGTGCCACTCCTAGATGGGCCCGGTGTTTGTGTCGGCCACTAGGGTCGCTAATCTTACTCACACAGCTACCTCATTGCGCCTCTTTTTTTCTTTGCGTCATGTGCTGTTTGGGGAGGGTTTTTTGGAAGGGACATCCTGCGTGACACTGCAGTGCCACTCCTAGATGGGCCCGGTGTTTGTGTCGGCCACTAGGGTCGCTAATCTTACTCACACAGCTACCTCATTGCGCCTCTTTTTTTCTTTGCGTCATGTGCTGTTTGGGGAGGGTTTTTTGGAAGGGCCATCCTGCGTGACACTGCAGTGCCACTCCTAGATGGGCCCGGTGTTTGTGTCGGCCACTAGGGTCGCTAATCTTACTCACACAGCTACCTCATTGCGCCTCTTTTTTTCTTTGCGTCATGTGCTGTTTGGGGAGGGTTTTTTGGAAGGGACATCCTGCGTGACACTGCAGTGCCACTCCTAGATGGGCCCGGTGTTTGTGTCGGCCACTAGGGTCGCTTATCTTACTCACACAGCGACCTCTGTGCAAATTTTAGGACTAAAAATAATATTGTGAGGTGTGAGGTATTCAGAATAGACTGAAAATGAGTGTAAATTATGGTTTTTGAGGTTAATAATACTTTGGGATCAAAATGACCCCCAAATTCTATGATTTAAGCTGTTTTTTAGTGTTTTTTGAAAAAAACACCCGAATCCAAAACACACCCGAATCCGACAAAAAAAATTCGGTGAGGTTTTGCCAAAACGCGTTCGAACCCAAAACACGGCCGCGGAACCGAACCCAAAACCAAAACACAAAACCCGAAAAATTTCAGGCGCTCATCTCTACTTATAATAATGACCATTAGTATGACCATCACATTAATGCCTTCTGTTGTATTTAGTCAGACATAACATGCTTACGATAAATTACATTTAATATAACACAAATAAGGCATTGATCATTTAATTAAACAGGATAATAGGTAATTTCAGGGAAAAGTAATACATCTCTTATGCACTCAGAGTAACTGCAGCCTATATGTAAGATATGGGGAATTATGCAGCAAGGACTGTCGGCTATGCCTAATAATTTGTGTGATGTCAGGTGCAGTATATATTTATAAATAGAACTACAGTATGGCACATATTTATCAAGCCTTGGAGAGTGATAAATATCACAGTGATAAAGTAACAACCAATCAGCTCCTAACTGTCATTTTTCAAACACAGTCTGTAACATGGAAGTTAGGAGCTGATTGGCTGGTACTTTATCACTGTGTTATTTATCACTCTCCAAGGCTTGATAAATTTGGGCCTATGTCTGGCGAAGCAAGTTCATGCATTTCCCCCTTAACAAGATGCAGAAAGTGGGCGTTTCAGTCCTTGCCCATTTGACAACACGGTGTACACAAGGGGAGGAGTTTAGGAGCATTTACATAAACTCGCAGAAGTAACGGTCCCACAGACTATTTGCCCCAGGGCCCCCACAAACCCTAATCCGGCCCTGACATTGAGACTTGCAGAATCAATACACAATACAGTAAATCATTCTCCCAATCCGCCCAAACCCTTCCCCATTCTTCCCACAAATGCCACACCTCTTCACATAATTCTCATCCCTTCTGATGGCTGCGATTCAGACGGCCACTTTACACAAGCTTGCAAATACATCTGATTGGTAACAATAATTCTTTTTGTCATATTGATGAAGTTTCATTCCCTGAATACTGTAGATCAGGAGGCCAATAAATATTGTGGAAAATAACCCACCAGCTTTTTCTTTTATTAACTTTAATCGTTGTGACCTCCATTTGCAAGAGCATGTGATGTCCTGCCTCACACTTACCTGGTGAGGCACATAGGGCAAATCACCTTCCTGAGAGGTCATATTGTTACACAGGGTTAATTCAATTAAATGCAAGTTTACAAAAGGCTTGCCTACATCGTGGCAAAGCATGCACCCGCAAAATGCGAGATTCATATAGAAATGGATTTGCAGCGATTACGTGCGATGATTCTACAATAAGTGAACTAGCAGAAGTGCATGGAAAAGTGGGAAGATCGCCCTAACCCCCCAAATAAGTGGCAACTGAGAAAGCAGGGCCGTACAGAATATTAGTGATCATAAGCAAAGTGTTGGAGGCAGGGCCATAAGGAGGGCGTGGCAGATGGTGCCATCACATAGGGCAGGATGTCCCAAGGTTGGTACCAGACGTACTCACCCTCCGCTGAAACCCACGCTCTGCTCTGGCTTGCGTCTCCATCGCTGTGTGGGGAGAGACGTTGGGTGGAATTCAATTGTTTAAAAAGTCGGTTGGGTGTCTGTTTTTTCCTGTCTGTTACATAGGAAAAAACAGACATCCAACTGACTTTTCAAACAATTGAATACCCTCCATTATGTCTTTACCCAGATTACCACGGGAGCTGCTCTGCCGTTCGGAGCGTCTGTTGGATGCTCCAAGCAGCAGGCTAGTAGTCCAGAGAAGGCGGACCTGCCCTACCACCCTGTGAGGCACTTAGTTATGATGGTTTAAGCGTCACTTAGGGGGCGGGTGCAGCACTTGAAACAGCGGCTCCCTGTTATGGGGCTGGTTGGAGATTCTTAAAAGGTGTCAAATGGTTGATTCTCACATTATAAATGTTGAAAAACTGATAAAATCAGCAAGTGCTTTTCAGCAAATGAAAGGGGCAGCAGTTGATTTACCGACGGACACAATACAGACGGTCATAATCTCGACAGCTATTGACCGACAGTCAAAATACCAACATTCATTATGCCGACATAGTAATAATACCGACGTTTGAAATGTTGACATGTCAAAATGCCGACATACGTTTTTAAAGATTTTTTACCCAAAACCAGACTTGTTCATACTTCACCATCCCCGGACCTGGAGGGGGAATATAATAGTGTGCCGAGCGCAGCGAGCCATGCGAGGTGACACGGAACATTTCATGACATATGTTGACATTGATACATAAAAACACAGAAAAAAATCATGTCAGTATTTTGACATGTCTGCATTTCAAATGTCGGTATTCTGGCTATGTCAGCATTTTTAACATGTCGGTATAATGAATGTTGGTATGTTGACCATGTCGGTATTTTGACTGTAGGTCAATCACTGTTGGCATTATGACCATCAGTATTGTGTCCGTCAGTAAATCATACTAAACCCAATGAAAGTCTGTACAGTATATTGGGGTACGCTTTTGTAATGCCTATCTGCAAATTCAAAACCCCATTTCCCATCAATACAGTACAAACCCTCTACATACCTCTCAGTCATCATTTAACCAATTTCTGATCTTTTTAGAGATAATCAGAAATAACATCTTTATTGACCAAAATATATTATTTAGGGGCAGTGGCGGAACTAGCGAGCGGTGGGCCCAAGTGCAACAAAATGCTTTGCCCCCCCCCCCCCCCCCCCATCCCATCCAAGTCCACCCCCTCACCCCTGGAGAGCATCTGGTGAGGGGGACCTGCTTAGGGCCAGAGAAATGGATACCTAGCAACAGTGCCGTAACGAGACATTTTAGCGCTGTGTGCAAGAAACGACATCGGAGCCCCACCCCTGCATGGAAAACAGGGGCAGTGCGTGCCTTAAGCATGCAAAATACATAAGGGCGTGGCTTCATGGGGGCGTGGCTTTTTACACCTTACAGCGGACAGATTCCCCTTTTTACACATAACAGCGGACAGTTTCCCCTTGTTACACATAACGGCGGACAGCGTGCCCTTGTTACACATAACGGCAGACAGCGTGCCCTTGTTACACATAACG
This sequence comes from Pseudophryne corroboree, assembly GCF_028390025.1. NCBI lineage: Eukaryota > Metazoa > Chordata > Amphibia > Anura > Myobatrachidae > Pseudophryne > Pseudophryne corroboree. The sequence goes on from NC_086447.1 coordinate 94,472,537, forward strand.
GCAGACAGCGAGAAAGAAAGAAAGAAAGAGAAAGAAAGAAAGAAAGAGAAAAAGAAAGAAAGAAAGAAAGAAAAAGAGAGAAAGAGAAAGAAAGAAAGAAAGAAAGAAAGAAAGAAAGAAAGAAAGAAAGAAAGAAAGAAAGAAAGAAAGAAAGAAAGAAAGAAAGAAAGAAAAAAAGAGAATTTATACTTACTGTCTCCGCTGGCTCAGGCTCCTCGGTGCAGCTTCTGGCAGATCACGATTGCCGGGCAGGAGAGAAGGAGGAGGAGGGAGGTGGAGGAGGGAGCCGCAGCAGCGCTGTTATTGGTGGAGGCGCTGCTGCTGCTGTCCAGGTCCTTCACCATAGGCTGTCCTCCGCCGCTGTGAATGCTGGGATGCGCTTAACAGCAGCGGAAGACAGCCTATAGTGAAACAGAGGGACAGCAGCAGCGCCTCAACCAATAAAACAGCGCAACTGCGGCTCCCTCCTCCTCCTTCCCCCCGTGGCAGCTGCGCTCCTCTCCTCTCCTGTGTCCTGCGGGTGGCTGTGTGCTGCGGGCAGCGGTTGCCCGCAGCACACAGCGGCATGTAATGAGTCACCTACAGAACACATGGTTTTGCCCATTAGAGGAAGATTTTGCTTTTGCAATCAACCTTGATTAGGCCCATAGTGCAGTGATATAGTGCAATGTATGGGGGGGGGACACAGGGGGGCATGTACTGGAACACGCTGCTGGGGGGCATGTGACGCTTAGGGCATTTGGGGAAAATGGGGGAATAATGGGCCTAATTCAGATCTGTTCGCTCGCTAGCATTTTTCGCTGCGCAGTGATCAGGTAACTACTGCGCATGCGTATGCACCGCAATGCGCAGTTGTGCCGTACAGTTACAAAGCGGATTGTTGTTGTGCACTGGTTATAGCGAAGAAACCATTCGCACAGCCGTTCGCAAGGAGATGGACTGGAAGAGGGCGTTTGTGGGTGGCAACTGACCGTTTTCAGGGAGTAGTTGGAAAAACGCAGGCGTGTCAAAGCGTTTGCAGGTGTCTGTCGTCAATTCCGGGCTCGAATAGGCTGAAGTGATCGCAGCGGCTGAGTAAGGTCAGAACTACTCAGAAACGACACAAATTGTTTTTGTACAGGGCGGATGCACACGCGATCGCACACTTGCAAAGCGAAAATACACTCCCCCATAGGCGGCAACTATCTGATCGCAGCGCTGCAAAAACTAGCTTGCGATCGAACAGATCTGAATTAGGCCCATTGTTCAATAGTATCCTCTTTTTTCAAAATTTTTGATAATCTGATTATTGTAGTCTGACAGGTTTGTGTTTTTGTTATTATTATTATTAATTGTTTTTTTTGGGGGGGCACCAAATTACTGCCTTGCCCCGGGTTTCAAAAGTGCTAGTTTCGGCCCTGGTAACAGTAATACTTACCGATGCCTGTCAGCCCATATGGTAATTACTTTCATCATGGACAGTCTAGTACTGCCCCCTCACCCGCTCCGTCCTCTGTCAAGGTCCTCACTATAAATGTATCTTTCCTGGCCCGAGCTGCCCCTGATTGCTGCTCTCTTGTTCTGTTTGTTTAAAAAATCGGAATTCTCCACGATGATATAAACAGATATACCACAGAAATAATCCAAAACCCAGAGAAACATAACAACATATGACAATACAACACTATGCAAACTCCCAGATAACACTCCTAAAGCAGCTAAAGGTCTTGCAGCGGTTTTCTATTGTTTTCATCATACTGCATTGAGAGAATGACCTCGTCTATAATACATGTCCTGTAGCCTTTTTCATAATACATGAATGCTCGGTTCCCCATAGCGTACAAAGCAATCCATAGAACTAGAATCATATGCCAACTGCACCCTCACTGCCTTCATCTATCGTGGTATTATCTCTGCCACACAACACTACCCTCTGTCCTACACAGGCAAAACACAGCTATAAAATGATCATTACCCTCTGGCTGTGTTTGTGTGATGACGCTTAAGCCAGATTTACTACCTTATGCTAATGTGTGTTTTCATAGGGCCAGTGCCAAGATCCGTGCATCTTCCAACGGGAAGCCACTCCCCCCATTATGCTTCCATCCACAGCCGCAACCGTCAGAATCTGAATGTGCACCAGCCCCGTGCTAGGTGTAAGAGACCAATCAGAAACAGGCCTCCCTTCCCCGTAAGCATGACACGAATAGCATGGAACTCTAGTTACCCGCCCAAGACCCTCCCGTGATATGCACACCAGAATGGAACACTTTTGTACAATTACATTGTTGCCACCCAGTTTCCTCCCCAAAATGCTAATTTCACACCAAGGGGGAAATTTAATTGCAGGTGAAATGCCATTTTCACGTGAAAAACTGATTTATTTCACGATAGGCGAAAACGAGACAATACAATTGTACGCAACATACACACGGATGATTCTCCACAGGATAAATGGGGATTTTTTTTCTCCACCACCTCCTGAGCAGATGCAAAGTTGGGAAAAATCCCTATTTTAAGTTAAAAATGTTGGGACTTGGTTCAGAACCGCTTGGGCACCCCCCTTAATGACTAATCAGCCACTCAGAACTTTTTAATTATCCTGATTTGGCCAATAATGACACATCATTTTTGGGGATAAAAACGGCAGAATGCAGGAAAATGGGTTTTAAGATGTGAGACAAGTATATTGGGGTGCTGCATGAATGGGATAGGTGTGTTTAGGGGTTGGGTACGGGATCCGGTGTTCGGGATCGCGGTGGTCAGAATACCGTGCTGGGGTCCCGACCGCCAGAATGCCAGCAGGGGGGCAAGTGCAATGAAGCCCCTTGCAGGCTTGCTGCGCTTGCTACGCTGTGAACTCGGTGGCTTGCTGTACTCTCCACATGTTCTATTCCCACTTCATGGGTGTCGTGGACACCCAGAAGTGGGAATAGCTGTGGCGGTGCTGCCGGCATTCTGGCAGTCAGGATCCCGGCGTCGGTATTCTGACCACCGGGATTCCGACTGCCGGGATCCTGACTACATCCTGACCAATAGTGGTCGACCTAAGTCTAATCTACCTAACATACCACACCACACCCATAGCAGCCATCTGACGTATTTTAAGAACACCAAATACTTTTTTTATGGCCACTGACAGACTTCTATACTGTTATCCTATATTAGTTTGCCTTTCTTTGGGGTACAGGCAGATTTCCCCATTTTCACCTACACTTAACACAGTTTTGACGGCAAGACTTGTCGCCCGAATTCCATTTCCACTCATTTCTAATTGAAATGCACAATAAACGGGAGCACGCATATATGCGAAAAGTTCAATTATCGGGCGATGAGCGTTGACATTAAAAAAAGATGGCATTTCGCCAACACTTGAATTCCCCCCTTAGTGTGATGCAGCAATGATTAAAGATACGTCCTCTAGAAATCTCTATTTTACATCTGTGAAAACAGATGCGCCTGACCCAATATGAGAAATTGTTTTAATGCTTGTAGCAAACACAGTCAGAGACACATTTGCAATGAAGATACAAACTGGTTAAAAACCCAAATGTTTTTGCTCAGATTGCATATAATGGAGAAAAAGAGGGCAAAGGGGTTAGGCAGGACTCGTATTTTGTATTGATACCCACAGACCACCTCAAGCTATGCCACTGGTCTGGAATATATCCACAAACAAAGTGGACATCTGGAAAGTACTGTACGTCTCGACAGGGGGCGTGGCCTAATCACAGGAGGAGTGGTAATATTCCCTTAGAAAAAATATATAGAAAAAAATAGTACTTTAACCCTTAATATACCAAGCCTACCTCGTCAACGTACTTTACCAAGCTGGGGTCTTCAGAGGACCCCACGTTTTTTTGTCTAAATTCTCAACTGTTTGATGCGGTAAATTACTAAAATTGTGTTTTTTTTTGGTTTCTGAAGGGAATACGTTCTAGTACGGGAACAACAGTTACTATAACATATTTTGTTTATTTATTTCAAGAGTAGTTGGCCAATAAAAGCCGTATATTCTTCTTCATTACAGTGTGTACATTTTTACATCCGATTAGATACTGTATATTCTTGTAAAAAGGTTATATCACTTTACAACGCTAACAATACATCACTATTCATGTGTTACCATTGCTACAGTCCTTAGCACATGTCATGGTGGTTGTTTTCCTGTGTTTATCACATATAAAACGTTCTGCATCTGTAACGTAGTATACCAAGCGGGATCCCGGTGGGACCCCAATTGTGTTTTTTATTATTTACGTTTTTTTGAAAGAACATTTATTAAGCCTAATTACACAGTATTTATCTTAATTCGATGCAGGACACAGAAAAATCAGGAGTAAAATAGTTGTTATAGATACGGCAGGATCCCAAAAAATAACATTCTGGGGTCCTCGGAAGATGCCCCTTGTTATACTAAGGGTTAAGCGCCTCCATGGCCACACTGCAGCCCATCACATAGCAGTTCGTGCTGGGCTGAGGAGAAGAGCTGCAGCTGCTGACAGGTGAGGGGTGTGTGTGTGTGTGGGGGGGGACCTGGGCCCCCACTGGGTCCCTCCATGAGACCTGGGTAATTAGAACCCCCCCCCCTCTCTGCATCACTGCGTCTTGATTGTGCTGTACTGATCCATTTGTTGTACACTGTAAAAAACTGCTCCATTCTCTCTCTTCTTTTTTCTTTTTTTTTGCACAATATATTCTTTTCATCAAAAGCTTAAATGAAACAGTGAAAAAAATCTGCCGAGCACTGATCACTGCCTCGTGTGCTAATCTTCATCTCAAACCAGGTGGACCTGTTTTCCGTGACGGGTTCATGTTGTCATTGGAAATCATCTTTCCGGAAAGATAATACCATATTGTGGCATTCTTGCGGGCTTTCGACAAACATGCAGTAAAGGAATGTGAGAATTAACTATTTATGGTTCAGAGAGAAGACCTAAAGCTGATGTTATGTTATTTCATTGTCTCTCACTGCAGCACGAAGACTCATGGGGCCTGATTCAGATTCCGCTGCATTAGTGGCGTATGTGCGGTATGGGTCTGCGATAGAGGTATGGTGTATGGCATCAGACTGTCAGTGATTGACAGTCTGGTGCTGTTTTGAGGTGGGGAGGGGGCAGCGGGGTCATGACTACAAAATGACTGCCACCAGCCCTGGATTCAGATATCTTTACTTCTGGTGACTTGTAATTTATGGTACCCAAACCCACCCTATTGCTCTGGCTTCCAATCCCACCCTATTGCTCTGACTCCCAATCCCACCCTATTGCTCTGTCTCCCAATCCCACCCTATTGCTATGTCTCCCAATCCCACCCTATTGCTCTGACTCCAAATCCCACCCTATTGCTCTGTCTCCCAATCCCACCCTATTGCTCTGTCTCCCAATCCCACCCTATTGCTCTGTCTCCCAATCCCACCCTATTGCTCTGACTCCCAATCCCACCCTATTGCTCTGGCTTCCAATCCCACCCTATTGCTCTGGCTCCCAATCCCACCCTATTGCTCTGGCTCCTAAACCCACCCTATTGCTCTGGCTCCCAGTCCCACCCTATTGCTCTGGCTCCTAAACCCACCCTATTGCTCTGGCTCCCAATCCCATCCTATTGCTCTGGCTCCCAATCCCACCCTATTGCTCTGGCTCCTAAACCCACCCTATTGCTCTGGCTCCCAATCCCACCCTATTGCTCTGGCTCCCAATCCCACCCTATTGCTCTGGCACCCAACACCACCCTATTGCTCTGACACTCAAACCCACCCTATTGCTCTGGCACTCAAACCCACCCTATTGCTCTGGCTCCCAAACCCACCCTATTTCTATGGGGCCAGGGAAGGGCAGTGTGGTCACAAAATGGCTGCCACCAGTCCTGGATTCACATTTCTTTAGCTCTGGCAACTTTTTAACTCTGGTACCCAAACGCAGTAACCCACCATATCGCTCTGGCTCCCTATGATCCTAGCACACACTGAAATATGGAGATCTCGCTGACTCCCTAAAAGAGTCTAGTACAATGATGAACTCTCCGATCACCATGGAGAAAACACTGAGGAGAAGAACAGGAAAGATATGTGCTACAAGAAAATGTCCGCTGCTCCCCAGCACTGTGATGGCTACACAAGTAGCTGTGTGCCCAAGGATTTGTGATGAATTACAGGTGATTTGTGTTGATTTACTGGGGACATGTGCTCCATTACAGGGCATGTGTGTTGCATTACAGGGTGTGTGTGCTTTAGTACAGCGTGTATGTGCTCCATTACAGCGGATCTGTGCCCAAGCATGTATTCTGCATTGACAAGTCACATGAACTTTGCAGAAGGGAGAGTGTTGATATACTGAAGTAATTTTACATGATAGAAAATAGTTGAGTTCAGCATATTTTTCATTCAGTTACACCTATAGTTACTTGGGTTTTGATATCTCTGGCACAAGAAAATACTGTATCTGGACTGTACTTCCTCCTCAGGGGGAAGTCCAGTATTGGGAGAAACGCGTTGGTCTTTAGCACTCCCCCACCACCCGGACACACCTCTAAAAGCATAGCAGTAAAGAACCATAAAACTAGAGAAAACTCGAAAGCAATCATCCCGCCGCCGGCTTGGCCGCATTCAGCAGCCAGTGCCGAACACTTCCACGGGAAGAGGAGAGTGCAGGCATATCAACAGGACTCATAAAGCTCAATAATCCAATTACCCGTGAAGAGTGCGATTTACCATCACAGCGGTGTGTAAATGCCAGCAACGGTATCTCATTTTGCGAATCTGTCATTCGGCTGGCTGGGCAAAGGGTGTGAGAAGGGGTCATAGGCGGATCCGGGGGGAGGCACTCGGGCCCGTGCCCCCCCTGTCGTTTCTGACGGTTTTTTTTTTCAAAAGTAGAACAGCAGCAGCATTACTGCTATTTCCGTCAGTTATATTTGATAAAAGAGCCGGCAGGCACTAGGACCCGCCGCGGCTCTAACAGCAAGTCCGTGTGGTAACCAATGGGGAGGCCACCCCATGCTCACACCGCAATCTACCTCCCCCACTGCCAGCTGGCCATAGTCCAGCCCAGGCACGGGGTTCAAATGCCAGCATCGAGTAAAACTGTTACTTATGACGGCGCAGAAGGCTTTATTAGCCCTCACTGCACCGCACAATAATCCCAGCCCTTCCTCCTCCACTTTACCACCATGCTAGGTGCAGTCAAACTCAGCCTCAGCTTTGAGAAGTCGGCCCGTGTGACAGGGCTGTCCTGCAGATGTCTTATGCTGCTTGTTGGAGATCCAGCTTACTGCTTCTGCTAATCAAAGATGGGCAGTTCGTGTCCTGCAGTGTAAGTCTCAGTGCAGTGCCCAAAACAAGGTATGCTGCACCTGCCCCCACCAACTAAAAACTTTAATAATTATATTGTGCTGGGGTGCCTTCCAGGCTCCCATACCTAATGGAACAGGTGGCCAACATTTCAAGGCCCAATCAGCCTTTTCATCAGGGTGAAACATTGGCAATAAACCAGGATGCGCTCCTACAGCCAATCATTACCTGATGGCGTAATCTGTGAGGCCATGCCCCCTGTGATACCACACCCCTTATCTGGGAGCACACGTGCCTTAGGTGCATGTAAATATAACTATTACCGTTATCCTATCATGGTGCCCCCCCCCCTTTCATTTTTTCTGGATCCGCCCCTGAAAGGGGTGCCATTGCTGCCGTTAAAATGCCGTGGCAATGGCAATTCGCACCATTCGCCGGCAACTGAATTCCTCCCTATATTGCATATTACAAGCATTAATTGAATCTCCAGCAAGCCAATGGTGCCTAAGGATGACATTTACTAAGCAGTGATAAGAGATGAGAAATGAGCCAGTGGAGAAGTTGCCCATGGCAACCAATCAGCACTTAAGTAACATCTATAATTTGCATACTGTAAAATGATACAGAGCTGCTAATTGGTTGATGGGGCAACTTCTCCACTGGCTCACTTCTCCGCTCTTATCACTGCTTAGTAAATGTCCCCCTAAGTGCCACTGGTTAACCCTATCAACTCTTCTCTACTAAAAGCTGTATTGATTGGATATCATATTGAGAAGGGTTGTGCTAGTTGGCATGCCGACTGTCGGGATTTAGAGGGGTACAGGATATAGCCGTCGGTAATGTGACATAACTACATGCCTTTTGAACGGGTTACTGTGCATCAAATAAACGAGTGTAAGTTAGACTAAGGATTCTTCTCTGCCATTCAAATATATTATAAGCAATATTCAATTTCAAATGTTTTATGCTACGGACTATGCACAGCAGTTTATACTAAGAAATTTGGTGTTGATTCATTTTGTGTATTTAACCTGCGTAAATGTCTTATGTTAAATATTTAGGACTTTTATAATATGCACATACACTTATATGCACACTGAATATATGTACAGTCCAGATAGTTTATAGCACCAGGGATATCAAAACCTAATGGGCCCCACACACTTTGCGATCCGCCGCTGAGCTGCCCGGCGGCGGCGGGGGGGGGGGGGGGGGGGCAGTGACGGGGGAGTGAAGTTTCTTCACTCCCCCCCGTCACCCGGCTTCATAGCACTGCAGGCAAATATGGACAATCTCGTCCATATTGGCCTGCATGCCAATGCCAGTATTATCGCCCAGTGTGTAGGGCCCATATGTGTTTATTCTTCAACCATGGGCAGTACGAATGGTGTAATGGTTAGCACTACTGCCTCACAGCGCTGAGGTCATGGGTTCAATTCCAACCATAGCCCTAACTGTGTGGAGTTTGTATATTCTCCCCGTACTCCGGTTTCCTCCCACAATCCAAAATTATACTGGTAGGTTAATTGGCTCCCAACAAAATTAACCCTAGTGTGAATGTGTGTACATGTGATAGGGAACATAGATTGTAAGCTCCACTGGGGCACGGACTGATGTGAATGAGCAAATATTCTCTGTAAAGCGCTGCGGAATATGTGTGCGCTATATAAGTAACTGGTAATAAATAACCATGGTTTCGGGAACACCTGAATAACCCATCACTAAAAGCTGCTTTGATTACTCAACTTGCAGGAGAAGCGCCGATTTATTTGGTATATCACAGTTCCATCTATGGAAAACATCTCTCATTAGTGGGTTCATTGGCTAAAGAGCAGACTTCTGGTAACCTTTGCAGGCTCTTTCTTTGACTACTGCTTAGTGTGTTAATGTGACAACTGTGTGCTTTGCAAGCCTTAAATACTTGGCATATGTATGTATACACGTAGGGAACTATGTAAATGCATTGGGGTTCAGTTTTATGACACACCTCTCAAGCGGATCAGCATACATCCTCTAAATAGGCATGTATGATTTTGCCTATATAAAATAAACACTCAGAAATAATTAAATCCATAATGAGTCAATATTTAATGTTTATATTTTGTAAGGAGTCAATTATTAATATGTTCATTAAAAAAAATTATTTAAAAATCAATGTAAAGGGAGCAGAGAACCTCTGCTCTAACTCCGACACTTGAGGTCCGAGTCTCCGTGCCCTTTCATGAAACCTGGCTGCCTACACAATATAAAGGCCAGCATTTTTAAAATAATTCCCAGAGACAGTTGAGTGCTGAGCAAGTGTATGCCAGGTTGTTGTGTTGTCATGGGTGCTACTATCTAAAGATTCCTACACTACAATCCCCATCATGTAACATTTATTATCTTAGGGGTATATTTACAAAACTGCGGCTTTTTAATGCCACTGATTTCTTGGCAGCTTGGAAAAGCCGCTCTTAGAAAAATATACCCCTTAGTTACAATATAATTTTTTACATTGTAAGTATTTCTCTGCAACAAAAAGAGTAAGTAACAAAGGCCCTCATTCTGAGTTGATCGCTCGCTGGCTACTTTTAGCAGCCGTGCAAACGCATTGTCGCCGCCCACCGGGGAGTGTATTTTTGCTTTGCAGAAGTGCGAACGCTTGTGCAGTAGAGCGTCTGCAAAAACATTTTGTGCAAAACAAGACCAGCCCTCTAGTTACTCTTCGTGTGCATTGATTCTAATGATGGAGGGATGGCTTTTGATGTCACACACCTGCCCAGCGACGCCTGCGTTTTTCAAAACACTCCCTGAAAACGGTCGGTTGACACCCAGAAACGCCCACTTCATGTCAATCTTCATGGTTCGGCCGTGCGACTGAAAGCTTCGCTGGAAACTGTGCAAAACCACAATGCTCTTTGTACCCGTACGTCGCGCTTGCGCATTGCGGTGCATACGCATGCACAGATTAGCCTTTTTTCCACTGATCGCAGCGAACAACGGCAGCTAGCGATCAACTCGGAATGACCCCCAAAGTCCGGACAATAAAAACAGATGGCATTCGGTATACAGAACCAGAAGAAATGTACAGTGCACGTAGCCAGCCATAAAACTAGGGAAGACAAGGGCAGAATATAGGATGACCAAGAAGGATGGAACATGTTTGCCAATTTGCGGTCCTCGCCCTCCGGGAGGGGGTCTGGGAAAAGCAGGGGCGTGATATGGCATCGCTCATTATGGCCCTTCCCCCTCTATACGAAGCCATGATTACCAGCATTGTGAAAGGGTAAGGCCATGATGAAACGATTCAGTGCAAATCACGTCATCGGCTGTCCAGACCACCCAGTTTACTGTGGGCAGCCTCCAAAACACTTGCCTACTTTTCCAGGCATCCGGGAGCACCACCCGATAGCCTCTTGGACGTTCTGGGAGAGTAGGAAAGCATGGGATGGAAGCATAACATTTTTTCCCCACGTGCACAGTAAATTGTGCAAAAAAAGACTCTTATGGCCACAACTTTACATCAGCCCCTTAATGAGCCGTTTTAAGCCAGATAATATTTAAATTCCTGAGTGTTACGCTGTTATTTTTCAGCACAGGAAAACGTGTCAGTGAGGCTGCTCCTAGCACTCTAGGAAGCATTGTAGCCAGTGTGAATTCCTTGAAAGTCGTTGTATATGGAATTTGCAGCTTAACCAAGCTCTCAAGGTTCTATTCTTCAGGTGTCTCCTAGCAACAGCTAGGAGAGTCCACAGGAGATTTATATCGAGCCATTATGCAATGTGTGCTTTCTGTGTTGCAAATCCATAGTGTTATAATTATAATACAGACTCGTATAGAAAGATCCTTCACTGAGCGTCTTTAATTTCTGGAATCATAAAGTTATTCAATTAAGTTCTGCTTTGTATTAACCTTATATCCTACTTGTGTTATACTAAGGGGTATATTCAATAAAAGTCGGATCCATTCCGACATGCAGTTGTCGGAATGGATCCGACAACCCCTATTCAATGGACGGCCGCTGCTGTGAGCGGCTGCGGATGCGCTGACATCAGCGGCCTGGAGTGCAGATGGCGGCGGGCGGGAGCGGGACGGCAGCGGGGGTAAGCTGGGCCGCAGTGGGAGCAGAGATCGGCGGCCGGCTGCGGGAGGGGGGGGAGGGGGGACATGTCTGCGACTGTGGGGGGAAGCGCTGCAGGAAGAGAGGTCTCCCTGCAGCGCCTCCCCCCGCCGCCGCACACATGTCCCCCCCGCTGGCCGCCGATCTCTGCTTCCCCCGTGGCCTGCAGCACCGCTTGTCTCGTCACCTCAAGCCGACTTGTTTTCAAGTCGGATTGAGTTTGTTGGAAAGGGGGCAAAAACCTGTCGGATTTGGCCCCATTTCCGAAAGAAGCACGTGGATCGGCGGCTATTCCGCCGATCCACGTGTTTTCGACTTAGACTAGGCATCCCCCGGGGGGGTAGGGTTATGGAGTTAGGGTCAGGCACCACCGGGGGGGGAGTTAGGCTTCGGCACTAAGGTGGGAGGGTTAAGCTGCGGAAAAGGGGGGGGAGGTTAGGGTTAGGCACTTGATAATTGACCACTGTTTGGTTGCAGTGTTGACGGATATTTAAAATATACAAAATTCATGCATGACCTGCTCTGTGAATATCTCCCGTTTCATATGAATACCTCACTATACTCCATCCTTACCTTTCTCTCTTTATTATACTGTCAAAGTCGAAAAATATCATGATGCATATCCCTTGTACTAACCCCTCATGCACATGCACGCTGCTTGTGCACCTGGTCCCCTGTGCGTACACATACCCGCAAGTTGCGTAAGAGACGCTCCAGCGACTCTTGCGCATGATATGTGTATTTACGGCGGAGTTTGTGAGCGTGTAGCGTGCGACTCGAACGTAGCATATTTAACCCAAATAGTGCATTTTGTAGATAATATTCCCCTAGACCATGTCAGCGAGTATGATTAGTTTAAACAGTTCCTGGACAGAGAGATTCCTCTTTGCATGATAGGAAGGGTCAGATAAAGGTTGAAAGGTGGTGTCTAGTATCCAGCTGTAGGGTATTTTAAGGGTAACATTCCGGTGTTAGTTACGAAAGGATCGCTCGCTCCTGCGTATAGTTATGTACAGAAGTAGATTATGAACATTAACTGTATTTGCTGTAAATTACACATGCGGCGGGAATCACCCACAAGAGCAGTTGGAGAAAGACACAGCCCACCTGTTCAAATCCACCTATGACCTTTGCTGTAATGTAGAGACACATCCCTGTGTCCAATGAACAATGAGATTACAGGGACCATTGTATTGTGTATGCATGTTGTGTATAAAAAGACCACTGTTGCCTGGCTGGACACAAGACTCTGAAGGCTTTCTACCTGAATAGCTGAGGACTGGATCCAGGTTGCGCTTGCGAACACACACGTATGTATATTCTCTGTAGCCATCATTATTCTCTGTTATTCTGTTAGATTTCCTTGTTAGCTTGTAGTGTATAACTTGTATCTGTTTTACCCTTTTTCTCTGAATAATCCACTGCGGTGTTAGAGCCCTGTGGTTTTAGCAAAACCCGGTGTTGTATTTTCACTGTCCTGCAAAGGGCTTTCTTAGCGTCTTAATCGATCTAACAGCATACACATTGTTAAGGTTTTTAGGCGTTACATCATTACAATATTTGACTACTAAGGTTTAGAGCAGGGGTGGGCAATTATTTCAGCTGAGGGGCCACTTGACATTTCCTGTCGGTATCCGAGGGCCACATACAAAATAGCAGCTCCCCCCACTTGCCAAAAATATAGGGACGTGCTTCATGTGGAAGGGGTGTGGGCAAAAAATAATACAGATTCATATTAGGCTGCACAATAGTCTCCATAATTCAAATTGCGCCACACAGCACCACTTACACACATTACACCAGATAGAGCCCCTTTTACACAGTATGGAAGGTAGAGCCCCTATTACACATTACAGCAGGTAGAGCCCCCTTTTAAACATTAACATTTTATTTAGGATAATTATTGTGCAGCAAGCAAATTATCCAGTGTCTTATGGCCCCTGGGGAAAGGTGTGACACAGTGACAGAACACGGGGAGGGGGGTGACAGTAACAGAACACAGGGTGTGTGACACGGTGACAGAACACGGTGGGGGTGACACGGTGACAGAACACGGCGTGTGTGACACGGGGACAGAACACGGTGGGGGTGACACGGTGACAGAACATGGGGGGGGGTGACACGGTGACAGAACACGGGGGGGTGTGACACAGTGACAGAACATGGGGGGTGTGACACGGTGACAGAACACGGGGGGGTGACACGGTGACAGAACACGGGGGGTGTGACACAGTGACAGAACACGGTGGGGGTGACATGGTGACAGAACACGGTGGGGGTGACACGGTGACAGAACACGGTGGGGGTGACACGGTGACAGAACATGGGGGGTGTGACACAGTGACAGAACACGGTGGGGGTGACACGGTGACAGAACACGGTGGGGGTGACACAGTGACAGAACACGGGGGGTGTGACACAGTGACAGAACACGGGGGGGTGACAGTGACAGAACACGAGGGGGTTATACGTGACAGAACACGGGGGTGACATGGTGACAGAACACGGGAGGGGTTGGTACAGCGAGAGCTAAAAATCTCTCCCCCAAACCTAAAAACAGACTGACGCCACTGCCCGCACACACAAATATACGCACACTATCACACACACACACACACACACACACACACACAGACGCACACACACACACACACACACACACACACACCCTTTCTTTCTCTCACTCACTTTTCCCATTAACTTTACTGATCTGGCTGGCTGGCAGTGGCAGTAAGGATGGATCTATTCTGTACAAGTCTGGCTCTTGTCCCGTGTAGCTCCGCCCCCTAAGGTCCCGTGTAGTCCCGCCCCCTCCTCTGCACGTAGCTCCACCCCTTTTTGGCTGAACCCAACCGTTGTCACTGGGGACTCTGGAGGAGGAGGAGGCTGCTACAACGCAGCAGCAGGGGAGAGAGGCGCCGCCGGCAGCTTGGAGGTACTGCAGCTCAGAGCAATGACAAGCAGCTCAGCCGTTCGGGCCGCTTGTCATTGCTCGCTGGTGGGAGGCAGTGGGCCGGACAGGATCGGTTTGCGGGCCGCATCCGGCCCGCGGGCCGTATTTTGCCCACCCCTAGTTTTGAGTATAAGCACATCCATACATTGTTTTGTTAACAAGGTTTACTGTATATCATTCTGGGAGCGCCCGTGCCGCTCGTGATACGCTAATAGCATAGCAGTATAGTACTCAGTACGCCAATAGCGTGCTTGGTGCGAAGCGTGAATCCGTGAGCGTACGTGCCGCTCGTGCGTCGCGCCCACGGCTTAGCGTCTGCTACGCTAAGTGCGTACCCATACGGTACTCAGTACGCCAATAGCGTACTTAGTCCGTAGTGTGTGTAATAAGTCTAGCGGCCATAGCGGCTCCACGGTAATAGTGTATAGCTTTATGTTTTAAGGTGATATTTGACATTATCAATTGGGGGCATCGTCCGGTTCTCCTCATATCCGCAGCCTAGCAGGACAAGGCAGACTTTTATCTATCAGCAAAGGGCGGGAAGGTAGTATCCCCTGTTAGCCGTTTTGTGGTCGGGGATACACTGGTGCTGATTAGATAAGCGTCTGCTCCGCATGGTTTGTAGGGATGCTGGTGGGATCCGAAAGGTAAGAACGTAAAGCTATTGTTTGTTTTTTTAAATCTGTTTAATTTCGGTTTGGTGCCAACTGCGCACGCAACACACGCACACACCTGTATTTCATTTGTGTATTTTCGCATATCTACCCTCTTGTTTGCCGTTAGCATTGATTACGTGCTGAGAAATTTGTTGCTATTTTAGTTAAAAGTAAAGAGTAATATTTAAGGGAGTAAGTGTAAAAAACACACGCAGCCTGGCCCAGTTATAAAGGTTATACAGGAGATATTGTGTGGGGTTTGGTAAGCGATTATAGTTGAATATCGTCTACATTTATAGAAGCGTGTTATTTGTGTTACTGCGGACGTATCCGGCCTTTGTACACGTGTCTCGGACAGCGTGCGAGACTGCGTACGCAACGCAAAGGCCTACACACGTGGCATATTTTATGCAACGTGCGTACAGGTACGCCCACTTAATACAAATCACACGATAGCATTGTTTTAGTTTAGGCGACACGGTAGCCACGCGATAATAGCACAAATTGATCAGTGTCCAAAATTTAGTTTAAAAGATCCTTCTCTTATTGCATCACCTCTGGGATTAGGCTGTTTCACCTGAATGAAAGTTAATTTTCTGTACAGAAAAATCAAAGTGTATATGAGTGAACGAGCGTGTGTATGCAAATAAAGGTTTTGTGAACTCGGGATCAGGGATCCCATAGGACACCAGTGAAGTGAACACTTAGTGGCGTGAGATTGGCTTGCTCACGTTAATGTTGAGAAGGTATAAAGGAGCAAGGTAGCAAGTTTAACAGCAGACCAAGAGGTCGGCGAAGTCAGAAATCCGCTGACTAGGTCAAGCGAAGCTCTGAAAACCGTGGCCTGAGAAAGGTCAGCGGTGAGAGCGCAGCCCCGGGGGTTTGCGTAGTACCCATATAGGCCCGTTTTGAGAATACGCTCCGGCTGAGGTTTCGCAGCCTAAACAATCGATTCCGTTGGTCGTGCAGCGGATAAGTAATAGTTACTTATACGCAGTGCGACTGTTCCGCACGTTGCTGTATGCATTAGTTAGTTCAAGTTGATACCCATTACGCAATTTGCGTACAATCGCGGGGTCATAGACGCTAATTGTACACGCAACGTGATTTGTGTAACAGGTTTTTTTTTATTTGAAGGGAGTTTCGCTGTTCACTCAGGAAATCTCCAGCAACTGATATTTACTGGGAGGGGTAGCATACTCCCACACGCTCTCAGTAAATAGAGGTTACACAGGGGCCCTAGGTTGGGTACGACCAGCGCAGCAGACAGTGTGCAGGTGTATTGGCCGACGTGGGCGAGAGTGAGTGAGAGCACTCGTTGGACTTTCACCGTTGCCTTATATTGAGTAATTTGGTTTTTGTAGGAATTCGCTGAGAAGGCAATACCTGCAAAGAATGGGGGCCAGTTGCTCAAGTAAGGGACGATCAATCAGGGTTCAGGTTGATATTCCGCGACCCAAAGGGTCGGCAAGGTACATAATGTGTGAGAAATATGGATCACACGCAGAGATTATGTGCAATGAATGGGAACATATGACTGTGGATGATAGGGAACCGTACCCTAGGGTAGGCAGTTTTAATCCTGAGGTGTTGCAAAATGTAAGGAGAAGGATATGTCTGATAAAATCCAGGAAACAAAGGATTAGACATTATGATTATTTACAGTTATGGCAACAGGAGGGTGAGATATAACAGGGATTAGCTCAAGCAGCTGGTTCCAACCCTAGCAGGAAACTGATAGCAACTGCACCACCACACCACCACCGTACATTACAGGGGAGAAAATGGCTACAGAGAATGGCATACTGGTATATGATAAAAGTGCACTTAATAAATGTATTAATGATAAGAGTAAAGTAGATAAATGTGTTAATGCTAATGCTAACCCGTGCAAGTTGTATCCCATCTTAAACTTCCCTCAGGACTGCGACCCAGAAGATGAGCCCAGCACGATATCGGCACTCTCTTTAGCAGCCACCATACAAGAAACTCAAGTGGGCACGGCCCAACCAGTAAGAGCAGTAGCAAAGGCCCCTAGTGGAGGGACAGGTGAGGTCGTGTCCACAGGTAAGTACGGTACTGTACATTATGCAGAAACCATTGCACCTCACATTGTAGAGTCAACACAAAATTATGTAATTGAACTGAATCCTGTCAGGGTGATCGCAGTCCCTAATGGAAAGACTGACACACTGGGAATCACTCCCGTCAGGAACATTGCTATGCATTGCCCCTGGTCCCGGACAGAATTGAGAACAATTATGTCTGAATTTCCCGATCCCAGTAAAGATCTAGCCGCATGTCAGAGGTTTATTAAAGAACTAGGTAACGCCGCCGAACCCAATAACAAAGATTGGCAGACAGTGCTTAGGGCATGTTTGCCTTCCAATATTGACCCCGTGAAATTCATCGCTAACTGTAGATTAGATGAAGAGGTACCTCTCACTGATGAGTACAATCAGGAGAACATAAAACAGATCAATCTGCAGTTAGGATTATATTTCCCAACTGTTGTCAAATGGAACAAAATCTTCTCCATTAGACAAAAAGAAGGTGAAACTGCTTCTGACTATTTCCATCGAGCACTGCAGGAAATGGCTAGATATACTGGGATCGAAGACATTAAGGATAATGTGCACCATAGGGAGGTAGCGGTGTCTGTGTTAATGACGGGTTAAAGGAGGTGTTGAGAACCAGGGTACAAACCACTCAACCTAGCTGGAGAGGTATCTCGGTGGCTGCCTTGAGAGAGTCCGCTATTGAGCATGATCGGAACATCATTAGGCACAGGGAGTCACAGGGGGACAAGCTGATGACAGTAAGCATACAGGCCCTTACAACAAGGCCACATCAGCCTAAACCCCAGACCCCTGTTGGTAAGTCGTATGTGATAACATGTTTTAACTGTCAGAGAGAAGGACATTACGCACGAAATTGTAAAGACCCACACAAGGTATATCGACCCCCTAGACCACAACATGACACACAGTATGACGCACGTAATTGGAATCAGGGATCACATAGGGAAAATTTTGGGCCGCACCTGTAGTCTACAGCCAGTGAAATTAATTGCGAACCTTGGAAGTAAACCTGAGGTCCCAAGTTGATGTAATTGGTAGGACATTTCTTGTGGATACAGGGGCGGCCAGGTAAACTCTGTGATTTATCTTTAAATGTTTCCTCTTTCACCAGCAGAACTATAGCTCAAACGTCACGTCTACTTGGTCTTTTCAGAGGTCTGCCCAACCCCAGTATATCTTACCAGCATCATTGTGCCTGGCCATGCACAGAGGGTGGAGAGTGGAAATGCTGGTGGGGGACACTGTGCAGAGATACCGATAGACATGTTGGTGTAACAGCCTATTGGTGAACGGAAATCTGACAATTTTTCTCTTTTTCTATTATTCTCTCTCTTTTTGTTTTTTCATGTTCTACGGATGGTATGTCACACAACAGTTAAACAAATGGTAATGCAAGATTTATGCTCCCTACAGAAAAGTCGCTGATTATATCGTATCACTGGAGTGTCCGTTTCGGGAGGACTGGGAGGCAGCACTGTTGAGACGGCATCTGAGCAAGGAGAACAAAAAGACTAGAGGCGGTTGTCGCACCAGTTTTCTTTCCCATCTATTATTTTCTTTACCTCCCATTACCACTCTTTCTTTCTCCTCCTGCAAGATGGACTTACCCCAAGAGACTGCGTTCCGGGTTTTCCTGTTGACCCTGTTGTTGACCAGAACAGTCTATTTCGGTGAGAGTACCAGAGAGGTCGAGAAAGGATCTGGAATGGGTTCTGATGACAAGGACGGATTAGTAGAATTCCAAGAGCAACACATTCACCGAGCAAAGGCGAGTGTCAGAAAACGATCTGGTAGTCATGACACTAGGAGACATTGTGAAGGGTTATTGGCTGAAGAAAATTGTATCTGTAGGAATTGTGAAAACATAGTTGAGGACAGGTGCATCCAGAGATGTCAGTCCAGCCTTAATATCAACATGGACCGTCATCCATTGAGTGACTATCACTCATTAGTGGGTAAGGTTTTAAACCAAACGGAATGCTGGGTGTGCTCACAAGTACCTCAAGGTCAGAGCAAGCCAGGACTAGTACCATACCCTTTAACCCTTTAACAATAGATGAGGTACTTGAATTAAGGGGTGGGAGACCGGTGGACAAGAAATTTAATATTTCTAGGCCTCCTAGTTTGAAGCTCCACCAATATCATGTGGATAGGTCCTTAGTATGTTTTAACATTTCCAATCCCCGAAAGCCGGGAAATTGGGAAGTGACATGGAATAACCAAACCATGGCATTTTCACACAGAGCCGATAGAATGCCCGTAGACTCAGAACTTATACGCCAAATAGCCGACGGTGGGAGATATTTTCGGTACTGGTATACTCTAGGAAGTAGGACCATGCGGGTTGGAGAAGTATCACCAGGATACTGTGCGCATATCATACAGCCTGATACGTGTACTGAACAGATGAGAGAGTTAGGGATAGGATTTTTCACCTGGAAGGTTTGCAATATGGTGATGTCATATTCTGTCCCATATGTCCTCCCCGATGATGCATATTTCATATGCGGAAGGAAGGCTTGCCCCAAACTCAGAGGGATTGTGTTACATTGGAAGAGTGTTGCCAGAAGTAATGACTATTACCCATGATAAGATGAAAGACATTCACCGCAATGCTCAAGCTCCTTACACTCACACTCACTACGAACACATTGTTAAGAGACACCTTATAGATAGGACAGAGCACGCAGCCTCTGATTTGATCCACGAATCCACCGGGATTCAATTCCTACTCGCGTTAGATATCACCCGTACCGCCAGAGGAATTATAAATTTTAGGTATATTAATGCGCTAGCGAACCTGATAGACAATATCACCGAGATGTATGATGACACCTTCAGGTATACTGGGAGGGAATTGCAAGCTTACAAAACGGAACTGATCCAGCACAGGATGGTTCTCAATTACATCACAGCGGTGACAGGCGGGAATTGTGTCACCCTAGCAACTCAGTATGGTGTGAAGTGTTGTACATATATCACAAACAGCACTGATGACCCAACCGAGGTCATAGATCAAAAAATGGACGATATCTTGCAGTTGAAGTTCCGAAGGAGACACAACCTTACCCTTACTGCTGTGAGTAATGAACTGACGGGCTGGGTTTCATGGTTGAACCCACGCAATTGGTTCTCAGGTTTAGGAGAATGGGCTCAAAATGTTATCGTGAATGTAGGAAAATTTCTCCTTTGTACCCTGGGAGTTGTCATAATGATTGGTTTGATATTTAGATGTGTTCGGATTTTAATGCAGCGCAAGCGCAGTACCAAAGTGATGAGTTTAAGGAGCGAGGGCATTGTTACAACAACTGGTTTAATTTATGACCCATCAATTGAGACAATGCTGTGATAAGACGTGGTTCCACGGTCCGTTTCTTTCACCCGTTTCAACTTTGTTTTTCTCCAAGGTAAAAAGACATCCACTCGGAAGATTTTGATGAACATTTCTACAGACCTTTGATGAACATTTCTACAGACCTTTGATGAACATTTCTACAGACCTTTGATGAACATTTCTACAGACCTTTGATGGACATTTCCACAGACTTTGCGAGACACTTTAGAGACTTTAAAAAAAAACTTTTCATGGACACTTGAAAGACTTTGATTATCACCCACAGCAAAGATACACCTACCCGGACAAGACTTCAACAGACACCCAAGGACAATTACACACATTATCATATGAATGTATTTGTGACATATGTTTCTTATCTTCATCTCTACAATCTTCAGGTAGTGACACACATAGTTGACAGGTGATATAGGTACATATATTAGCACTCACATGTTTTTCCCCCCTCCATGTATCATCAACTAATGTGCACCCCCAGAGCCGGCCCTAACCAATATGATGCCCTAGGCAAGATTTTGGCTGGTGCCCCCTAGCACCGCCGCTAGTTCTGAAGGAGATGCCTGGCATGAGTCAGCTGGCAGCTCTGCTAACGTCGGGCGCCTTTTGTTTATGAAAATGCATCTTATTTGCATTACTATGTGGCTAGGATGCACAAGCAGCTTCTGCTGATTAAAATGATATGCAGCATGCCTATATACTGTGTACGACTGTGGCTGTATCTGCATACGAAATGCTACATTACAGTGATTTCCAGCAATACACTGCAACGTAGCAGTCACACACAGAATATAGGCATGCCGCATATCATTTTAATCAGCACAAGCTGCTGGTGCCCCTAAGCATACCAAATGCCCTAGGCATTTGCCTAGTTTGCCTATACCTAAGGCCGGCTCTGTGTACCCCATTTGTTGGAACAAGAAGCCGAAGAGAGCTCGGTAGTGTTTGTTGGCCCACTTACAGACCCTTAATACGGGATAAGAAGGATTTAATGTATACTTCGCAATACCTCGAAGCTTATCTAGAACATGTACGGCACCATGATACATGCCCCCCAGACATTAAGTTCATACATACATGCTTTTACTATCCCACTAGGTCATACATTTCCCACCTTCTCCTCTCCTCCCTCCACCCAATCATTTATAGGTATTTCATTGTATTGTATATTTTTCTGCTTAATTGTTTAGATAGTGGCAGTTATTGTTGACTGCCAAAGGGTGGACTGTCAAAGTCGAAAAATATCATGATGCATATCACTTGTACTAACCCCTCATGCACATGCACGCTGCTCGTGCACCTGGTCCCCCGTGCGTACACATACCCGCAAGTTGCGTAAGAGATGCTCCAGCGACTCTTGCGCATGATATGTGTATTTACGGCGGAGTTTGTGAGCGTGTAGCGTGCGACTCGAACGTAGCATATTTAACCCAAATAGTGCATTTTGTAGATAATATTCCCCTAGACCATGTCAGCGAGTATGATTAGTTTAAACAGTTCCTGGACAGAGAGATTCCTCTTTGCATGATAGGAAGGGTCAGATAAAGGTTGAAAGGTGGTGTCTAGTATCCAGCTGTAGGGTATTTTAAGGGTAACATTCCGGTGTTAGTTAGGAAAGGATCGCTCGCTCCTGCGTATAGTTATGTACAGAAGTAGATTATGAACATTAACTGTATTTGCTGTAAATTACACATGCGGCGGGAAAACAGAGGATACCACCCACAAGAGCATACACAAAAACAACAATTGAGTCAAAGGCTTCCTTCGGCGCATGGGAAAAATTGAGGAATGATTGAAACTTTCCTCAACCATGTAGTATAACGTATTAATAGGCGTACCCCCACTCACGCTGCAATGAGGTGGGTTAAACTCATCAAGGTATCTTTAATTTTCTAATGTCAAAAAGAGGGTCTCAGATGGCGTACCCCAACTCACACGATAATGGGAATCTGGACTCCTATCAAGGTTTCTTTAAGGTGTCTTCTAACGATAGTTTATGCAGGTGTGTCCTCCATACGTGATGACATCATTTACATGCGGAAAACGACAAGAAAATATCCAATGTATAGAATTTTCTATACCATACACTATAAACTGTGCAATTATATATTGTTATAGTAATTGTGATTCCTTCACCAGATTGTAAATGAGGCAGGCGTACCCCTCACTCACACAGAGATTAGATGTATAACTCGTATAAAGGTATCTTTGTGTTGAACGAGGGTAAAAATCTCATGGGCGTACCCCAACTCACACGTGAAGCAATGGATGGAATCTCATCAAGGTATCTTTATCTGGTCTTTATAACACACCCACACTCACACAGGGGTTTGATGTATGACTTCTAAGGTGTCTTTTTGTGCAGAGGGAAAGGATATGAATATCTCATGGGCGTACCCCAACTCACACGTCAAGAGGCAGATTGAATCCCATCAAAGGTATCTTTATCCTGTCCTTATATCAACACTTTATGCAAGGGAAATCCTCTGTACCAATCTTTGGCAGTATTAAACTCCAAGGCATAAATCCCAAAATTGAGAGAATTCAAAGAAAGAGAGTCTTTGTGTGACATATGGTTTCCAAAAACATCGGTAACATCAAAGTTCCAAAAAATTTTTTATTGAAAACCATAAGATATTTTATATTCCACAAAAATTGACATCTATAGCCTATTTGATATCAAAAAAATTTGATATCAAAAAAATTGTTTACATCCAAAAACATAAATACAGGAATGGAGTTAAAAAATGTATGTCCAACAGGGATCTGTCGACGCGTTTCGGTCTCCTGGACCTTTTTCAAGACATGTCTTGGATGTAAACAATTTTTTTGATATCAAATTTTTTTGATATCAAATAGGCTATAGATGTCAATTTTTGTGGAATATAAAATATCTTATGGTTTTCAATAAAAAAATTTTTGGAACTTTGATGTTACCGATGTTTTTGGAAACCATATGTCACACAAAGACTCTCTTTCTTTGAATTCTCTCAATTTTGGGATTTATGCCTTGGAGTTTAATACTGCCAAAGATTGGTACAGAGGATTTCCCTTGCATAAAGTGTTGATATAAGGACAGGATAAAGATACCTTTGATGGGATTCAATCTGCCTCTTGACGTGTGAGTTGGGGTACGCCCATGAGATATTCATATCCTTTCCCTCTGCACAAAAAGACACCTTAGAAGTCATACATCAAACCCCTGTGTGAGTGTGGGTGTGTTATAAAGACCAGATAAAGATACCTTGATGAGATTCCATCCATTGCTTCACGTGTGAGTTGGGGTACGCCCATGAGATTTTTACCCTCGTTCAACACAAAGATACCTTTATACGAGTTATACATCTAATCTCTGTGTGAGTGAGGGGTACGCCTGCCTCATTTACAATCTGGTGAAGGAATCACAATTACTATAACAATATATAATTGCACAGTTTATAGTGTATGGTATAGAAAATTCTATACATTGGATATTTTCTTGTCGTTTTCCGCATGTAAATGATGTCATCACGTATGGAGGACACACCTGCATAAACTATCGTTAGAAGACACCTTAAAGAAACCTTGATAGGAGTCCAGATTCCCATTATCGTGTGAGTTGGGGTACGCCATCTGAGACCCTCTTTTTGACATTAGAAAATTAAAGATACCTTGATGAGTTTAACCCACCTCATTGCAGCGTGAGTGGGGGTACGCCTATTAATACGTTATACTACATGGTTGAGGAAAGTTTCAATCATTCCTCAATTTTTCCCATGCGCCGAAGGAAGCCTTTGACTCAATTGTTGTTTTTGTGTATGTTCATTCTGTTGGATTAAGGGGTTATATCCATTCCCGAGTCATAGGTTCCCACCTGGCTGCATTTTCCTTTGCGCCAACTTGTGGAAATCACAGAAATCTTTTTTCTGTCACCCACAAGAGCAGTTGGAGAAAGACACAGCCCACCTGTTCAAATCCACATATGACCTTTGCTGTAATGTAGAGACACATCCCTGTGTCCAATGAACAATGAGATTACAGGGACCATTGTATTGTGTATGCATGTTGTGTATAAAAAGACCACTGTTGCCTGGCTGGACACAAGACTCTGAAGGCTTTCTACCTGAATAGCTGAGGACTGGATCCAGGTTGCGCTTGCGAACACACACGTATGTATATTCTCTGTAGCCATCATTATTCTCTGTTATTCTGTTAGATTTCCTTGTTAGCTTGTAGTGTATAACTTGTATCTGTTTTCCCCTTTTTCTCTGAATAATCCACTGCGGTGTTAGAGCCCTGTGGTTTTAGCAAAACCCGGTGTTGTGTTTTCACTGTCCTGCAAAGGGCTTTCTTAGCGTCTTAATCGCTCTAACAGCATACACATTGTTAAGGTTTTTAGGCGTTACATCGTTACAATATTTGACTACTAAGGTTTAGAGTATAAGCACAGCCATACATTGTTTTGTTAACAAGGTTTACTGTATATCATTCTGTGAGCGTCCGTGCCGCTCGTGATACGCTAATAGCGTAGCAGTACGGTACTCAGTACGCCAATAGCGTGCTTGGTACGAAGCGTGAATCCGTGAGCGTACGTGCCGCTCGTGCGTCGCGCCCACGGCTTAGCGTCTGCTACGCTAAGTGCGTACCCATACGGTACTCAGTACGCCAATAGCGTACTTAGTCCGTAGTGTGTGTAATAAGTCTAGCGGCTCCACGGTAATAGTGTATAGCTTTATGTTTTAAGATAATATTTGACATTATCAATACACTGTATATATACTATACAGCTGTAATTCTGAGTGGTAAGAGGTTTTGCCTTAAAGAACTTTATTATTGAATAATGGGGGTAATTCCAAGTTGATCGCAGCAGGAAATTTTTTAGCAGTTGGGCAAAACCATGTGCACTGCAGGGGGGGCAGATATAACATGTGCAGAGAGAGTTAGATTTGGGTGGGTTATTTTGTTTCTGTGCAGGGTAAATACTGGCTGCTTTATTTTTACACTGCAATTTAGATTGCAGATTGAACACACTACACCCAAATCTATCTCTCTCTGCAAATGTTATATCTGCCACACCTGCAGTGCACATGGTTTTGCCCAACTGCTAAAAAATATCCTGCTGCGATCAACTTGGAATTACCCCCAATGTGTTTTTATGTGAGCAAACTCTAGCAATGGAAAATGCATTATTCAACCAGAATTATGCCGCTTGTCAGGTGTGTAGATAATTGATGTTCAAGTGACGATTTCACTATTCAATGAGATTTTCTACCAGTGGTTATTCTGTTGGTATAGTGCGATGGATCGATACCATAGGTGTGCAGTGGGGAGCCTTAGATAAAGTATTACCTCAGGAGTTACCTTGTATACAGACAGAACGAGACTTGAGATGTATATCTCCTTTATATAGTACTGAAATAGCAGGATCAATACAACAGGTTTCAGTATCATCAGCTTATCTCCTTCTCCCTCAGAGACTCTTCTAGAAAAACACATGTGAGGTAAAACAAACAAGTACATAACATATGCAACAGACAAACACTACATCTCTGTAACTATACAGCGCCATCTGCTGCCCCTGTACGGTAACTACATGCATATAAACGAAACCATAGTCTGTTGTCCATATTTCAACACCCCTTCTCAACAGACTGGGTTTCTTCAGTTAGACCCATCTTTGACGTAAGTCTCCAATGTCTCTCTCTGGTAAGAGGCTTAGTCATGATATCAGCTGTCATATCTTCTGTTGGGCAATAGTTCAACTCTATAAGACCTTGTTCCTGTAGATCCCTCAGGAAGTGATGCTTGACATCAATGTGCTTGGTTCTTGGGTTCACTCTTTCTGTTTGCGCTAATGCAATGCATCCTTGATTATCCTCATATATCTTGATAGGTTCTTCTTGAGGCATTCCTAGGTCTGATAGTAGTTGCATTAACCATACCACTTCTTGACTTAGTGTGAATGTTCCATCACCTTCTCTTGAGATTTGCATTCCCAAGTAATGCGTTATGTGGCCGAGGTCTTTTGTTTCAAACTGACGGTTTAGTTCTTGTAACAATTCAACTTCGTCCCCTTCTTGTTCGAAACAAACTAGCAAATCGTCCACGTAAATTAATACATAGAACCATCTTTCCTCTATCAACTTTGTATAGAGACATGGGTCTGCTTTGCTTCTGATGAATCCCTTTTCTGTCAGAACTCCATTTATCTTTGTATTCCATGCTCTTGCTGCTTGTTTAAGACCATATATACTTTTGTTCAGTTTACATACGTGATCTGGGTTCTGAGAATCCACGAAGCCTGGTGGTTGTTCCATGTATATATCTTCCTTTAGTTCACCATGTAGGAAAGCCGTCTTTACATCGAAATGTTTCACTTTCATACCCTTTATGGCTGCTGTTAGGAGTAAGGTTCTTATGGTAGTGTGCTTCACAACTGGAGCAAACGTTTCATCATAATCTTCTCCAAATTTCTGTGAATATCCTTTAGCAACAAGTCTTGCCTTGTATCTTTCTATTTTTCCTTCAGAATCATACTTGACCTTAAACGTCCATTTACATCCTATGGCCTTTTTGTCTAATGGTAGTCTGGTCAATGTCCATGTCTGATTGTCTTCCATTGATTCCATTTCTTCTTTTGCGGCTCCTAGCCATTTCTGTGCTTCTCTTTCAGAAAAATTTGCAATTTCTTCCCATGATGCCGGTTCTTGTATGTTAATGGCTTTTGCTTTGTAAGATAAACGTGTAGGTGCTTTTCCCTTATTTTCTCTTGAAGAGCGTCTCACACCCTCGGATGCACTCTCATGAGTGTCGCTGGTATTTGTCTTGTGTTGTACTTCAACTTCTTGAATGATCTCTACTTCATCTGTTTCTTTGAATTTGGTGCTTTCTTCTTCTTCAGTAGAGTCTACTGGAGTTATGACATCATCTCGTGTTTCTTCTATGAATGTCACACTGTTGCTTATAACTACTTTTCCAGTTCTTGGATTTAAGATTCTGTAGCCTTTTGAATGTTCACTATAGCCGACTAGAACTCCCTCTTCTGCTCGGTTCTGCAACTTGCTTCGTTTTTCAGCAGGAATGTAAACGAAGGCTCTGCATCCAAAAACTCTAATGTGCTTCAAGCTGGGTTTCTTACCGTGCCACAGCTCATATGGTGTCTTCCTTACTGCTTTGGAAAGTAGTCTGTTTTGAAGATAGGTGGCTGTTGCTGCTGCTTCGCCCCAATATTTATCAGGTAGTCCTGAATCTGTAAGCATGCACCTTATCATTTCTGTTAGTGATCTGTTTTTCCTCTCAGATACGCCATTTTGCTCTGGTGTATATGGTACTGTCTTCTGATGCTCAATACCGAGTCCTCTTAAGTACCGTTCTATTTTCTGTCCTGTGAACTCGCCTCCATTGTCGCTGCGTAGAGTTAGCATATTCCTCTTGAACCTGTTTCTGGTCATGTTCACATAGTCTTGCAGCTTTTCTAAGACTTCATCTTTACTTTTTATTAGATAAGTGACTGTGAACCTGGAGTAGTCATCAATGAATGTCAGCATATACCTTTTGTCTCCTACGGTTCGCGTTTTCATAGGTCCGCATACATCACTATGTACCAGGTCTAGTGGTCTGGAAGCTCTGTTTTCACTTTTCTTAGGAATTGTTATCCTTGTCGCTTTCGCTTTTATGCAGCATTGACACTTCATCATTTCTGAACAGTCTGACACTTTGAGATCCCTGGCTAGGTCTCTCTTCTGCATTTCCTTTATGCAATCTGGGTGTCTGTGTCCTAATCTTCTATGCCACTTGTGAATACAGTCAGCGTGTTTCTGTGTACTCAGCTTTGCCTGCTGTGCTGCGATATCCAGACAGTATAAATGTTCTTTTATTCTGGCTGTAGCTAGTGTTTCTCTTCCGTTTTGGATAAAACACTTATTATTCTGAAATTTTACAGTGAGTCCTTTTTCTACTAGATTCTTTACTGATAGCAGTGCTCCCTCAAGCTTGGGAACATATAGCACATCTGTTACGGGTATTTCTGCATAGCTGCCATTACCCTTGGAGCATAGGAATTTACCATTCCCTTTCCCTTCTGCAATGATATTTGTTCCATCTGCTAGGTAGATTGTTTCTTTATGGTTCAAATCAAGTTCAGTAAAAAAGTCCTTGTTATTTGTCATATGACTAGTCGCTCCTGAGTCTACATACCACTTTTCTGATAATTGGTTTACTGTCGCTTTAAATGTTCCATTCCACTTGTGTGCTCCTGTATCTGTAAGTGTGGCTTTGGCTCTTTGTTTGTGTAATCTTTCTGGTGGTTTGTGCTGCTCTGTCTTCCATATGGTGCAATCTTTTTTCAGGTGACCCACTTTCTTGCATCTGAAACATGCTCTTGTTTCCCTGGTGTGTGGCTTAGTGTCCGCCATTTTAAGTGCTTTCTCTGTGTCACTTTCAGTATTGCACTCTGTAAGCTCCTTTCTGCGTTGATACTCCTCTATGAGCCTGTTCTTCACAAAGTCTAGTGTGATTTCTGCTTCAGGTCTCATTTCTAGTGCGTTTATTAGTGCACTGTATGTATCTGGTAAACTGCAAAGGAGGATGGCTACTATGTGGTTGCTTTTGATTTCTTCTCCCATTGACCTGAGCTGTATGGTTATCTCTAGTAGTGCACTGATGTGTTCTTGCATTGTCTTGCCTTTATTAAATCTCATTTGATATAATTTTCTTAATAGGAATAGTTTGCTGTTCAAACTTGCTCCTTCATGCACTCTCTGCAAAGCACACCACATGCCTTTAGCTGTACTCTCTTGTCTTATGTGTATAAGCTGTTCATCTTCCACTAGTAAACTTATAGTGGCTCTTGCCTGTCTGTCCTTCTTAATCCACTGCTGATCCTCTCCTTCAGGTCTGTCTGCATTTATAACATCCCATAAATCATCTCTGGTTAATAGCATTTCTACTTTAAACTTCCATGTTTGATAGTTCTCATTAGAAAGCTTGCTTGCAGCTAGTCTGAGATCTGTGTAATTTGCCATAACCCTTCCTTGTATAGATCTCTCTATTCTTCTGTGGTATTAAACTTGTTTTACTCACAGTTTTCTTTCCAAGGTTCTCCTGGGTTGTTTCTTGTGCGTTACACAGTCTGCTGTCTGCGCCTGCTGGGACTTGCAGTGCGACTCGTGATCTGGATGCTGCTTAGGATGCACTCCTGAAAACTTTATCTTGTACAGACTCCAGTCTGGGCCCATAACCTGTTGGTATAGTGCGATGGATCGATACCATAGGTGTGCAGTGGGGAGCCTTAGATAAAGTTTTACCTCAGGAGTTACCTTGTATACAGACAGAACGAGACTTGAGATGTATATCTCCTTTATATAGTACTGAAATAGCAGGATCAATACAACAGGTTTCAGTATCATCAGCTTATCTCCTTCTCCCTCAGAGACTCTTCTAGAAAAACACATGTGAGGTAAAACAAACAAGTACATAACATATGCAACAGACAAACACTACATCTCTGTAACTATACAGCGCCATCTGCTGCCCCTGTACGGTAACTACATGCATATAAACGAAACCATAGTCTGTTGTCCATATTTCAACATATTCTACATACTGTATACATACCTCCCAACATGACCCTCTCCAGGAGGGACAGAATGCTCTGCTCCTGGACTTCCCTCTTAATGTATGATTGCCATCACCTGTGCTGAAATACCTTTCTTATACATTTACCTGTTCAATACAGGTGCCAGCAATCATAAATTAAGAGGGAAGTCCAGGAACAGAGCATTTTGTCCCTCCTGGAGAGGGTAATGTTGGGAGGTACGCTGTATATCAAGTGTAGAAAATACTATAGGAAATGGGATTTCCGCTGTAAAATAAACCATAGAGCAGGCTGCATAATGCAAACGGGGCTTTGAAGAAATTAGTATTATGCAGGCCTGTAATATATTCAGATTTTACTAATCCCCAGAGATATTTAAAGTGACTGTATGCACTAGTTTTGTAAAGAACCCCCAGGCACTATTGCTATTGCCCTGCAGACTCAATTTATTCCAGCACATCAAGCAGCGTGTGTAGTAAATGTGGCTGATGAATGGACTGACCTTGTCCATTCAGGAACTGCATTCTCTATATAATGAGTGGGAGTACAGTACAGTCCATGTACGTTACCAATAAGCTGAACAGCACATTGTTTACACAGCAGCATCATATCACTTCTCTGTGCTGTATGATGACCCTGTTCCTGCCGGGATCCGGTCTCTAGGTTGAAAGGGCCCCAAACAATAGAACGATTATGCCCAATTTCAGCCCAATTCGGGCATTCGTCCTGATATATTGGGTGAAATCGGGCATTTTGGCTGTGTATCCGATCCGATCCGATGCTCGGCCCTGTGATTTTCGCAACGGAGCGATTAAGGCAAAAATGCGCATGCGCATGGTACGCAGTGCGCATGCGGTAAGTATTTTAGCACAAAACTTAGTAGATTTACTCACGTCCGAACTAAGAATTTTTATCATTGAAGTGATCGAAGTGTGATTGACAGGAAGTGGGTGTTTCTGGGCGGAAACTGACCGTTTTCTGGGAGTGTGCGGAAAAACGCAGGCGTGCCAGGATAAAACGCGGAAGTGTCTGGAGAAACGGGGGAGTGGCTGGCTGAACGCAGGGCGTGTTTGTGACGTCAAACCAGAAAGGAAACGGGCTGAGCTGATCGCAGTGTAGGAGTAAGTCTCGAGCTACTCAGAAACTGCTAAGAATTATTTAAACGCAATTCTGCTAATCTTTCGTTCGCAATGCTGCTAAGCTAAAAT
This sequence comes from Pseudophryne corroboree, assembly GCF_028390025.1. Lineage (NCBI taxonomy): Eukaryota > Metazoa > Chordata > Amphibia > Anura > Myobatrachidae > Pseudophryne > Pseudophryne corroboree. Next base: position 94,503,727 of record NC_086447.1, read on the forward strand.
ACACTCCCAGAGGGCAGCGGCCTAGCGTGTGCAATGCTGCTAAAATCAGCAAGCGAGCGAACAACTCGGAATGACCCCCTTAATGTGCTGCACATTCAATGTGGTCCGACCCCGCAGGCGTGGCTGGGATAGCCCAGGATCGCCCAAGATACATCGTATGCAAAAGGACAGCATACGCTGTATCTTGGGCGATCCTGCCACCCGGAAGGCTGCCGGAGTGATCGCCAGCGATCGCCTGCGACATGTCAGATGGACATGTCGCAGTAGTGTATGGAGCCCTTTAGGTTGACAATGTCTAGGTCGACCACTATTGGTTGACAGTAAGTAGGTCGACATGGTTTCTAGGTCAACAGGGACTCTATGTCGACATGACAAAAGGTCGACATGAGTTTTTCACTTTCTTTTTCTTTCATTTTTTGAACTTTTTCATACTTTACAATCCACGTGGACTACAATTGGGAACGGTAAGCTGTGCCGAGCGCAGCGGTAGAGGAGCAAGGCACCTTGCCCGAAGCATGGCGAGCCATGCGAGGGGACATGGTGCACTAATTGGGGTCACTCTACGAAGAAAACGACACAAAAAAATAATCATGTCGACCTAGAAACCATGTCGACCTAGAAACCATGTCGACCAATAGTAGTTGACCTAGACACTGTCAACCTAAGTCTAGTCTATCTAACATACCACACCCGTTCCTGCAATGAGCCAACTTCCAGCCAGTGAGCTTGTTACAGCCTCCTACAAGAGCAACACGCTGAAATATGGGCCAAATGTAATAGAGACAGTTTCAGAATGTGAGAGATTTGGTAAGGTTTTTTATTTTTATTTTTTTAAAGTGGCAATCATTTACACTGCAAAACCAGGTTGATCTTGCTGTGTAAATTATTGCCCCCCACACCCACACCCACCCACACACACACACACACACACACACCCCTCACTTGGCAGCAGCTGCAGCTCTTCTCAGCCCAGCACGCACTGCTGTGTGATGGGCTGCAGTGTGGCCATGGAGGCGCTTAACCCTTAGTATACCGATTGGCATCTTCTGAGGACCCCAGAATGTTATTTTTTGTGATCCTGCCGTATCTATAACAACTATTTTACTCCTGATTTTATCTATGTGTCCTGCATCGGATTAAGACAAATGCTGTGTAATTAGGCTTATAAAATGTTATTTCAAAAAAACGTAAATAATTAAAAACACAATTGGGGTCCCAGTGGGACCCCGCTTGGTATTCTACGTTACCATACCTCCCAACATAACCCTCTCCAGAAGGGACAGAATGCTCTGCTGCTGCACTTCCCTCCTAATTGATGATTTCCATCACCTGTGCTGAAACACCATTCTTATCCATTGACCTGTTCAAAACAGGTGCTGCCAATCACAAATTAAGAGAAAAGTCCAGAAGCAGAGCATTGTGTCCCTCCTGGGGAGGGTCATGTTGGGAGGTATGCGTTACAGATGCAGAACGTTTTATATGTGAGAAATACAAGAAAACAACAACCACTGTGACATGTGTTAAGGACTGTAGCGATGGTAACACATGAATAGTGATGTATTGTTACCGTAGTAAAATTATATAACCTATTTACAAGAATATACAGCAGGCATTCCCAACCGCGGTCCTCAAGGCATACCAACAGTGCAGGTTTTAGTGATATCCAGGCTTCAGCACAGATGATTAAATCAAAATAACTGAGGTATTAATTAAGTCACCTGTGCTGAAGCCTGGATATCACTAAAACCTGCCAGTGGCGTGCGGTGAGGTCAGTTGCTGGTGAGGCACTGGCCGGGGTGATTGGCTCGCGGCGGCCATCTTGTATTTCAAAAATGGCTCTTAACTTAAGCGCCATTTTTGAAAGTTGCAAAGCCCTCAACTATGGTGCCCTAATGGCTGCAGGGACTAGATCCATGATCCAGACCTGCAGCCAAAATGCCCTGCTGAGTCCCGCAGCAGAAGTCCCGCCGCCGCAGAAGTCCCGCTGCCTACCTCCGCCGCAGAAGCCTCGCTGCCGCTGCATAATTCCCAACGCTGCATAACTCCCAACGCTGCATAAGTCCCGCTGCCCGCCTCCGCCGCACAAGTCAAGTCACGCTGCTCGCCGCCGCTGCCCGCTACCGCCCAACACCGGGTTCTGCACTGCAAAGTGCCTGCTCATCAAATGTGATGAGCAGGCAAATGTAGTATTTGTGTATGTGTTGTGTAGGGAATTTTAATGAGTAATAAAAAAACAATTTGGAATTGGAGTGGGGAAGGCAGGGGTGGGGGGTGGGACATTAATGTATAATTGTTGTTCAATGTTCAGGGCTTTCATTAACTTAGCAGCGCCGCGGTTGTGGCGCTATTAAGTTACTGAAAGACCTGGACAGTGGACAACAAGAATAAAGCAGTGGTGTGACAGTGTGTGTAAACTAAACACTTACATGCACTGACACTGACTGCAGAAGACACTGGCTGGCACTATCTCTCTCGTCTCTCCCTGTAACAGCAGAACTGATAGTGACAGCCGCATGCAGGTCACTGTCAGTGCTGCTGCTGCATAATCACCAGTGCCAGATTAAGGACCACATGGGCCTGGAGCTGAAATCTATGAAGGGCCTATTGTGTACCGTCGCAGGGGATGTGACCAGCAACAGCGGGGGTTGTGACTAGGGGTTGTGTCACGCAGGGCCCGCCACACATTGTTCCTTGCCTGAGTCAAAGCCGCTCTGGGTCCTAGGTGTAAATTTACTAAAGGTTCTAAAAATGAAAAGTGGTGATGTTACCCACAGCAACAAATCAAATTCTCTCTATCGTTTCTCTATTGCATCCTAGAAAATGATAGACCATAGGGTATATGCAATTGCGGTCGAATTCCCGAAATTGACGAATTTCGGGTCATTTTCGCCAAAAAAAAAAAAAATCGTCAATGCAATTCAGTGCTTTCCGTCAAAAAAACGGACTTTCAAAATTCGACTTTTTGAAATTCGACTTTTTGCAAATTCGACTTTTCTGCAATGATACAAGTACTGCAATTCAACAAAAGCATATTCAATTCAAGTTTGGAAATTCGACAGCAGTGCTTTTAGACAGTAAATTCGTCATTTTCAATCCGCCACACTTTGGAGGGTGAAAACAAAAAAAAAAATTTTAAACATGTTTTTTTTGTTTTTGTTTTTTTTGGGAATAGCATATCTATTTATATTAGAAGGGATTAGGTACTTTTTTTTTTTTTTTGGAGGCACAAGTATTATTTATATATTTTTTTAAATATTTTTTTTTTTTTTTTTTTTTTAGTGCTGGAACGGTAAAATTAAAAAAAAAAAATGGCGTGGGGTCCCCCCTCCAAAGCATAACCAGCCTCGGGCTCTTCGAGCTGGTCCTGGTTCTAAAAATGCGGGGAAAAATTGGGCAGGGATCCCCCGTATTTTTAAAACCAGCACCGGGCTCTGCGCCTGGTGCTGGTGCAAAAAATACGGGGGACAAAACGAGCAGGGGTCCCCCGTATTTTTCACACCAGCATCGGGCTCCACTAGCTGGACAGATAATGCCACAGCCGGGGGTCACTTTTATACAGTGCCCTGCGGCCGTGGCATTAAATATCCAACTAGTCACCCCTGGCCGGGGTACCCTGGGGGAGTGGGGACCCCTTCAATCAAGGGGTGTCCCCCCCAGCCACCCAAGGGCCAGGGGTGAAGCCCGAGGCTGTCCCCCCCATCCAAGGGCTGCGGATGGGAGGCTGATAGCCTTGAGTAAAATGACAAGAATATTGTTTTTTCCAGTAGTACTACAAGTCCCAGCAAGCCTCCCCCGCAAGCTGGTACTTGGAGAACCACAAGTACCAGCATGCGGGAGAAAAACGGGCCCGCTGGTACCTGTAGTACTACTACTAAAAAAATACCCAAATAAAAACAGGACACAGACACCGTGACAGTAAAACTTTATTACACACTGCCGACACACACATACTTACCTATGTTCACACGCCGACATCGGTCCTCTTCTCCATGTAGAATCCACGGATACCTGAAAAGAAAAGTTCAATATACTCACCTCAGCCAGGGTCCAGAGATAAATCCACGTACTTGGCAAAAAAAGAAAACGGACACACGGACCACCGGACTGAAAGGGGTCCCATGCTGACACGAGACCCCTTACCCCGAATGCCGGGACACCACGTGACTCCTGTCACTGAAGTCCCTTCAGCCAATCAGGAAGCGCTACTTCCGTGGCGCTCACCTGATTGGCTGTGCGCTGTCTGTGCTGTGACAGCGCATCGCACAGCTCGGTCCATTAGTTTCAATGGTGGGAACTTTGCCGGCAGCGGTGGGGTTACCCGCGGTCAGCCGCTGACCGGCGGGTGACCTCACCGCTAGCCGCAAAGTTCCCACCATTGAATATAATGGACGGAGCTGTGCGATGCGCTGTCACAGCACAGACAGCGCACAGCCAATCAGGTGAGCGCCACGGAAGTAGCGATGTCGGCGTGTGAACATAGGTAAGTATGTGTGTGTCGGCAGTGTGTAATAAAGTTTTACTGTCATGGTGTCTGTGTCCTGTTTTTATTTGGGTATTTTTTTCCCAGTGGTACTACAGGTACCAGCGGACCAGTTTTTCTCCCGCATGCTGGTACTTGTGGTTCTCCAAGTATCAGCTTGCGGGGGAGGCTTGCTGGGACTTGTAGTACTACTGGAAAAAACAATATTCTTGTCATTTTACTCTAGGCTATCAGCCTCCCATCCGCAGCCATTGGATGGGGTGGGACAGCCTCGGGCTTCACCCCTGGCCCTTGGGTGGCTGGGGGGGGGACCCCTTGATTGAAGGGGTCCCCACTCCCCCAGGGTACCCCGGCCAGGGGTGACTAGTTGGATATTTAATGCCACGGCCGCAGGGCACTGCATAAAAGTGACCCCCGGCTGTGGCATTATCTGTCCAGCTAGTGGAGCCCGATGCTGGTGTAAAAAGTACGGGGGACCCCTACTCTTTTTGTCCCCCGTATTTTTTGCACCAGCACCAGGCGCAGAGCCCGGTGCTGGTTTTAAAAATACGGGGGATCCCTGCCCAATTTCCCCCCCGCATTTTTGGAACCAGGACCAGCTCGAAGAGCCCGAGGCTGGTTATGCTTTGGAGGGGGGACCCCACGCCATTTTTTTTCCGTGTTTTTCCCGTTTTTCCCCGTTTTTTTAAATCGCGGCAAAATCCGGCAAATCTGCCGTTTTTCGCCCGCGGGACTGTCGAATCCGTTTTTCATTGAATATGGTGAATTCCGGCAGCCACCTGCCGGAATTCACCTGTCGAATTGTGTCGAATTTAAAAACGGCGATAATTTGCCGCGATTCGCCGTGAATTGCATATACCCCATAATCTGATTAGTTGCTATGGGCAACATCAACACTTTTCATTTTTAGAACCTTTAGTAAATATACCCCCTAGTGCAGTGATTTTCAACCTTTTTCAACTCGCGGCACACCGAACAATATTTTTAAATTGCTGAGGCACACCACCAGTCCTCCACGGGGAAAAACACACATAGTGGCCCCCACGGTGATAAAAGAAACACACGGGCACTCACAGTAATAAAATAAATACATTTGCCACCACAGAAAACCCCCACACACATTTGGCCCTCACAGTAATAAAACAAACATTTGCCCCCTCAGAATAAAAAAACAAACATTTTTCCCCTCACAAATAAAAACAAACATGTGCCCCCTCAGAATAAAAAAACAAACATTTGCCCCCTCAGCAATAAAAACAAACATTTGCCTCCTCAAGAACAAAAAACACACACACACTAGCCCCCATAGTATTAAAACACACATTTGCTCCCAAAATAAAAATGAATAAAATACATTGGTCCCTACCTGCTGGTAGAAGAGAAAGGAGCTCAGGTCCCTCATCGGCTGGAGTGAAACTCACAGTGCAGATCTGTGAGCGGTAGACAGGCATGCAGGCAGACTAGCTGCCCGGCTGTCTGGCTGGTTAGCTGGCGAGTGGGGCCGTTATGCGGGCTGGATGGCAGACGGTCTTACGGGCTGGCTGGTGGGCGGGCATGCTGCCAGCCATGCTATGTAGCGCATGTGACCTGTGATGCCATGCCGCCGCGTCACTATAGGTCACGGCTCAGGCATCAGAAGAGCCCAGCACTGCCCGCGTGTCCGCTGTCAAGGTCCACAGTTAGTGAAGGGGGCTCTGACTCTGCGGCACACTTGTCAACCAGCCGCGGCACACTAGTGTGCCGCGGCACATGGGTTGAAAAACGCTGCCCTAGTGTCTGCTTTCTGTAACAGGTAAGCTAAGGCGCAGGATCAAATTTGCTGGTGGCGCTCCCCACAACCTAGTTGCCTCAGGGGCATATTGCACTAGGTAGCTCTTATACACATTGCACCAGGTAGCCCATTTTACACACTGCATGAGGTAGAGCCTATTATACACAGGTAGCCCCTTATACACAATTCACCAGGTTTCCCATTATTCACATTGCACCAAGTAGCCCCTTATACACATTGCACCAGGTAGCTCCTTATACACATTATGCCAGGTAGCCCATTATACACATTGCGCCAGGTAGCCCATTATACACATTGCACCAGGTAGCCCATTATACACATTGCACCAGGTAGCCCATTAAACAAATTGCACCACCTAGCCCCTTATACACACTGCACCAGCTAGCCGTCACTCACATCCGGCGCCTGTGGTCCCTTGGCTCTATGTTCTCATACTTCCACCCAGCGTGAAGCTGAGCGTGAGTGAGTAGTGGCAGGAGGCGACCGGCAGTGGTAAGTGGCCAGGGGGCGGCAGGCAGCAGGAATCGGCCAAAAGAGGACGGTGGGGTGGCCGTCAGGAGGAAGTGGCCAGGACTGGGGGCGGCCGCCCGGCAGCAGGAAGCATTGTGATGCGGGCAGCAGATGGGTGCTGATGGCGCTGGTGAGGTGACTGGAACGCCCACCCGCACATAGAACCGCCACTGGCGGGATCCCCTGAGCCGGACGAGCACCCCAGCAACATGCCCATATCACCACACACACCAGCCCCCCCCCCCAACGCCCTACACACACACACAGCCAGTTTCCCCAGTCCCTATATACACTATTACACTGACACACACCCTGTCCCCTCCAGCCACACCACACACACCCTGTTCACCCCAGTCCCTACACACACACCCAGCCTGTGCTTAGCAACACACATACCTGTTCTCCTCTGCCCTTCCACTCTCCCCCGTTTCCCCCAGTCAGTCACTAAGCCTTCCGGACACAGCAGGAGTAGGCAGGGACACATACAAGACCAGGAGAAGTCGGGGGCGTGGCCTAATCACGGACCCGTGACTACGCCCCCTTTGAGAAACACCCACCCCATCCTCCTACCATTCAGCAGCAAGCACCGAATGAGATGGCTGGCAGGTAGGTGGGTCACAGGACAGCACAGCAGGAGTCACCCGTCATCCCAGCAGGCAAGTCCACTGATGGCTGCTGCGGTTCTGCATGGTGGTGAGAGGCGCTTGTGTGCATGTCACAGGGGCGTGCTTTCATGTGCTGAAAGCACGTCCCTGCTGCACTGAGGCACCTCTATAGGTGCCGCTTTCAATGCTTTTTTAATGGGCTTTCCAGCCCTCTGCACGTCCACGCCCCCTGCCCGCCCCCTGCTTCCGGCCATTTACAGTTAGCAGCGAGAGGCACCACTCAAGGTGCCTCCGAAATCTTTTCTTTTATGCTAAAAAAGATTAGATTACTATGAGAAGATACTTATGACACAGAACATGTCATAAGTATCTTCTCTGTATTCTTGTAATCCCTTTAATGACAGGGGAGGCACTGCCTCCCCTGCCTCCCCTGACTGCACGTCCCTGAAACCTGCACTGTTAGTGTGCCTTGAGGACCGTGGTTGGGAATGCCTGATATACAGTATCCAATCGGATGTAAAAATGTGCACACTGTAATGAATTAGAATATATGGCTTTTATTGGCTAACTACTCTTGAAATAAATAAACAAAATATTTTATGCTAACCTTACTAGAACGTATTCCCTTCAGAAACCCAAAAAACATAATTTTAGTAATTTACGGCATCAAACAGTTCAGAATTCAGACAAAAAACCATGAGGGTCCTTTGAAGACCCCAGCTTGGTAAAGTACGTTGACGAGGTAGGCTTGGTATATTAAGAGTTAAAGTACTATTTTTTCTATATATTTTTTTCTAAGGGAGTATTACCACACCCCCTGTCGAGTCGTACAGTAGTTTTCATATGTCCACTTTGTTTGTGGATTTATTCCAGACCAGTGGCATAGCTTGAGGTAGTCTGTGGGTATCAATACAAATACAAGTCCTGCCTAACCCCTTTGCCCTCTTTTTCTCCATTATATGCAATCTGAGCAAAAACATTTGGATTTTAACCAGTTTGTATCTTCATTGCAAATGTGTCTCTGACTGTGTTTGCTACAAGCATTAAAAAATTTCTCATATTGGGTCAGGCGCATCTGTTTTCACAGATGTAAAATAGTGATTTCTAGAGGACGTATCTTTAATCATTGCTGCATCACACTAAGGGGGAAATTCAAGTGTCGGCGAAATGCCATCTTTTTTTCAATGTCAACGCTCATCGCCCGATAATTGAACTTTTCGCAATATGCGTGCTCCTGTTTATCGGGTATTTCAATTAGAAATGAGTGGAAATGGAATTCGGGCGACAAGTCTTGGCGGCAAAACTGTGTTAAGTGTAGGTGAAAATGGGGAAATCTGCCTGTACCCCAAAGAAACTAATATAGGATAACGGTATAGACGTCTGTCAGTGGCCATAAAAAAAGTATTTGGTGTTCTTAAAATATGTCAGATGGCTGTTATGGATGTGGTGTGGTATGTTAGGTAGATTAGACTTAGGTCGACAGTGTCTAGGTCGACAGTATGTAAGTCGACATGGTTTCTACGTCGACAGAGACTCTAGGTCGACATGACCAAAGGTACGTTATGTCTGTCTACTTTATCTCTCACCAAAGCTTAATATATAGACCTCTTCTTCGCATTGAACAGAGATAAAGTGATGCCCTAGTGGCTGGTATCTCACTATAGTAACATAGTAACATAGTATCTGAGGTTGAAAAAAGACAATTGTCCATCGAGTTCAACCTATTTGTGGTCTCCTATGCATGATGATTTGACTAAAATTTCTGACTGATGCTGCTGTCAGCCGTTACATTTTATCCCTATTTATAGTAACTATAATGCATGACTATGCACCATACCCCTGGATATCCTTATCCATTAGTAATTTATCTAACCCATTCTTAAAGGTGTTGACAGATTCCGCCATTACAACTCCCTCGGGCAGGGAATTCCAAACATGTATTGTCCTTACCGTGAAAAAGCCTTTACGCCGTATTGTGCGGAATCTCCTCTCCTCTAACCTGAGCGAGTGTCCACGAGTCCTCTGTGTTGATCTAACCAAAAACATGTCCCGCGCAAGCTCTGTGTATTGTCCCCTTATATATTTGTAGATGTTGATCATATCCCCTCTTAGTCTCCGCTTTTCCAATGTAAACATGCCTAGTCTTTCAAGCCTTTCCTTGTATTCCATTGTCTCCATGCCCTTAATTAGTTTGGTCGCCCTCCTCTGTACCTTTTCAAGCTCCAGGATATCCTTTTTGTAGTACGGTGCCCAGAATTGTACACAGTATTCAAGGTGTGGCCTCACTAGTGATTTATATAACGGGAGTATAATACTCCCGTCCCTAGCATCATCAATACCCCGTTTTATGCATGCTAATATCTTATTAGCCTTCTTTGCTGCAGTCCTACTTTGGGTACTACTGCTTAGCTTGCTATCTATGAGGACACCTAAGTCCTTTTCCAGTACAGAATCCCCTAATTTTACCCCATTTAGTAGGTAGGTGTAATTTATGTTCTTGTTACCACAGTGCATTACCTTACACTTGTCTGTGTTGAAGCGCATTCTCCATTTGGCTGCCCATGCTTCTAATTTAACTAAGTCGTTCTGAAGAGACTCGGCATCCTCCTCTGTATTTATAGCCTTACACAATTTGGTATCATCTGCAAAAATTGACACCATGCTCTCTAGACCTTCTGTTAGGTCGTTAATGAAAATATTGAACAATAGCGGTCCTAATACTGAGCCTTGCGGCACACCACTTAGCACTTCAGTCCAAGTTGAAAAAGATCCATTAACCACAACGCGCTGCTTCCTATTATCTAACCAGTTTTTGACCCAAGTGCATATTGTGCTTCCTAGCCCTGATTCTTGTAGCTTGTAGATTAGTCTCATGTGTGGTACAGTATCGAACGCTTTGGCAAAGTCTAAAAAGATTACATCCACGTCTTTACCCTGATCTAGGTTTGCGCTTACTGTTTCATAAAAGCCAAGTAAGTTGGTTTGACAGGATCTGTCCTTCATAAACCCATGTTGATTCCTTTTAATGACCTTATTGGTTTCAAGGAACTTCTGAATACTATCTCTTAGAATACCTTCCAATACTTTCCCTACTATAGATGTAAGACTAACTGGTCTATAATTACCTGGTTCAGCTTTACTTCCCTTTTTAATATAGGCACTACTTCCGCTATACGCCAGTCTTTGGGAACCATACCTGATATAACTGAATCCTTAAAGATCAAAGATAGCGGTTTTGCCAGTTCAGAGTGAAGCTCCATTAGAACCCTTGGATGAATACTAGAGATGAGCGGGTTCGGTTTCTTTGAATCCGAACCCGCACGAACTTCACTTTTTTTTTCACGGGTCCGAGCGACTCGGATCTTCCCGCCTTGCTCGGTTAACCCGAGCGCGCCCGAACGTCATCATGACGCTGTCGGATTCTCGCGAGACTCGGATTCTATATAAGGAGCCGCGCGTCGCCGCCATTTTCACACGTGCATTGAGATTGATAGGGAGAGGACGTGGCTGGCGTCCTCTCCATTTAGATTAGATTTAGAAGAGAGAGAGAGAGAGAGATTGCTGTGATACTGTAGATTAGAAGAGAGTGCAGACAGAGTTTAGTGACTGACGACCACAGTGACCAGTGACCACCAGAGACAGTGCAGTTGTTTGTTTTATTTAATATATCCGTTCTCTGCCTGAAAAAAACGATACACAGTCACACAGTGACTCAGTCTGTGTGCACTGCTCAGCCCAGTGTGCTGCACATCAATGTATTGTATATAAAGCTTATAATTGTGGGGGAGACTGGGGAGCACTGCAGGTTGTTATAGCAGGAGCCAGGAGTACATGATAAATAATATTATATTAAAATTAAACAGTGCACACTTTTGCTGCAGGAGTGCCACTGCCAGTGTGACTAGTGGTGACCAGTGCCTGACCACCAGTATATTAGTAGTATTGTATACTATCTCTTTATCAACCAGTCTATATTAGCAGCAGACACAGTACAGTGCGGTAGTTCACGGCTGTGGCTACCTCTGTGTCGGCACTCGGCAGGCAGTCCGTCCATCCATAATTGTATTATAATATATACCACCTAACCGTGGTTTTTTTTTCATTCTTTATACCGTCGTCATGCAAAAAAATGGTGAACTGCTCAATCAGATAGTGATGTCACTCAGGTGCTAAAAGGGAGGGGTAATTCTGTGAAGGAAAAAACAATGGTTCCCTAATGCACACTGAGTGAATAATGTTCCTACATAATAGTCAGATAATACGGAGATCTTGGTTGCGTATATCTGCAGATATAGGGTTAAGCCCCCAGGCCGATCGACAAGGCCTCTCCGTCACTGGGGGTCCCTAATATTAGGTATGGGTCCGGGGTGCAGGACCCCATAATGTCGGCACAGGTCGGCTACCCCAGGTCAGCACACAGGTGAGAGTTAATAGGGTTAATAAGAAGCACAGAAGTGCTATGTGAGTGGTGTGATTAAAATAATACAAAAATATATACAAAGTGATAGGAAAACTCATAAGTGTTAATAAAGTGTTAGGGTGTGCCGACCTGAAGCAGCCCAGCGATACCGACACAGGGGCCACCACACCCCACACCCACCCCACAAATAATTCCAAATATGTCTGGGTTGAATTCCCAGTGTAAGGCCACATGGTAATGGCTCCTACAGCATCTGAGAGCCAGCTTACCTAGGGATACCCCTGACTTCCCCCTATGGCAGTCTAGAGTCAGCAATCCCTCCTAATGCTGACCCGTTCATGCCTCTCAATACAATGCAAAAAAATGGTGAACTGCTCAATCAGATAGTGATGTCACTCAGGTGCTAAAAGGGAGGGGTAATTCTGTGAAGGAAAAAACAATGGTTCCCTAATGCACACTGAGTGAATAATGTTCCTACATAATAGTCAGATAATACGGAGATCTTGGTTGCGTATATCTGCAGATATAGGGTTAAGCCCCCAGGCCGATCGACAAGGCCTCTCCGTCACTGGGGGTCCCTAATATTAGGTATGGGTCCGGGGTGCAGGACCCCATAATGTCGGCACAGGTCGGCTACCCCAGGTCAGCACACAGGTGAGAGTTAATAGGGTTAATAAGAAGCACAGAAGTGCTATGTGAGTGGTGTGATTAAAATAATACAAAAATATATACAAAGTGATAGGAAAACTCATAAGTGTTAATAAAGTGTTAGGGTGTGCCGACCTGAAGCAGCCCAGCGATACCGACACAGGGGCCACCACACCCCACACCCACCCCACAAATAATTCCAAATATGTCTGGGTTGAATTCCCAGTGTAAGGCCACATGGTAATGGCTCCTACAGCATCTGAGAGCCAGCTTACCTGGGGATACCCCTGACTTCCCCCTATGGCAGTCTAGAGTCAGCAATCCCTCCTAATGCTGACCCGTTCATGCCTCTCAATACAATGCAAAAAAATGGTGAACTGCTCAATCAGATAGTGATGTCACTCAGGTGCTAAAAGGGAGGGGTAATTCTGTGAAGGAAAAAACAATGGTTCCCTAATGCACACTGAGTGAATAATGTTCCTACATAATAGTCAGATAATACGGAGATCTTGGTTGCGTATATCTGCAGATATAGGGTTAAGCCCCCAGGCCGATCGACAAGGCCTCTCCGTCACTGGGGGTCCCTAATATTAGGTATGGGTCCGGGGTGCAGGACCCCATAATGTCGGCACAGGTCGGCTACCCCAGGTCAGCACACAGGTGAGAGTTAATAGGGTTAATAAGAAGCACAGAAGTGCTATGTGAGTGGTGTGATTAAAATAATACAAAAATATATACAAAGTACAGTGCGGTAGTTCACGGCTGTGGCTACCTCTGTGTCGGCACTCGGCAGGCAGTCCGTCCATCCATAATTGTATTATAATATATACCACCTAACCGTGGTTTTTTTTTCATTCTTTATACCGTCGTCATACTAGTTGTTACGAGTATACTACTATCTCTTTATCAACCAGTGTACAGTGCGGTAGTTCACGGCTGTGGCTACCTCTGTGTCGGCACTCGGCAGGCAGTCCGTCCAACCATAATTGTATTATAATATATACCACCTAACCGTGGTTTTTTTTTCATTCTTTATACCGTCGTCATACTAGTTGTTACGAGTATACTACTATCTCTTTATCAACCAGTGTACAGTGCGGTAGTTCACGGCTGTGGCTACCTCTGTGTCGGCACTCGGCAGGCAGTCCGTCCATCCATAATTGTATTATATACCACCTAACCGTGGTTTTTTTATACCACCTAACCGTGGCAGTCCGTCCATAATTGTATACTAGTATCCAATCCATCCATCTCCATTGTTTACCTGAGGTGCCTTTTAGTTCTGCCTATAAAATATGGAGAACAAAAAAGTTGAGGTTCCAAAATTAGGGAAAGATCAAGATCCACTTCCACCTCGTGCTGAAGCTGCTGCCACTAGTCATGGCCGGGACGATGAAATGCCAGCAACGTCGTCTGCCAAGGCCGATGCCCAATGTCATAGTACAGAGCATGTCAAATCCAAAACACCAAATATCAGAAAAAAAAGGACTCCAAAACCTAAAATAAAATTGTCGGAGGAGAAGCGTAAACTTGCCAATATGCCATTTACCACACGGAGTGGCAAGGAACGGCTGAGGCCCTGGCCTATGTTCATGGCTAGTGGTTCAGCTTCACATGAGGATGGAAGCACTCAGCCTCTCGCTAGAAAACTGAAAAGACTCAAGCTGGCAAAAGCACCGCAAAGAACTGTGCGTTCTTTGAAATCCCAAATCCACAAGGAGAGTCCAATTGTGTCGGTTGCGATGCCTGACCTTCCCAACACTGGACGTGAAGAGCATGCGCCTTCCACCATTTGCACGCCCCCTGCAAGTGCTGGAAGGAGCACCCGCAGTCCAGTTCCTGATAGTCAGATTGAAGATGTCAGTGTTGAAGTACACCAGGATGAGGAGGATATGGGTGTTGCTGGCGCTGGGGAGGAAATTGACCAGGAGGATTCTGATGGTGAGGTGGTTTGTTTAAGTCAGGCACCCGGGGAGACACCTGTTGTCCGTGGGAGGAATATGGCCGTTGACATGCCAGGTGAAAATACCAAAAAAATCAGCTCTTCGGTGTGGAGGTATTTCACCAGAAATGCGGACAACAGGTGTCAAGCCGTGTGTTCCCTTTGTCAAGCTGTAATAAGTAGGGGTAAGGACGTTAACCACCTCGGAACATCCTCCCTTATACGTCACCTGCAGCGCATTCATAATAAGTCAGTGACAAGTTCAAAAACTTTGGGTGACAGCGGAAGCAGTCCACTGACCAGTAAATCCCTTCCTCTTGTAACCAAGCTCACGCAAACCACCCCACCAACTCCCTCAGTGTCAATTTCCTCCTTCCCCAGGAATGCCAATAGTCCTGCAGGCCATGTCACTGGCAAGTCTGACGAGTCCTCTCCTGCCTGGGATTCCTCCGATGCATCCTTGCGTGTAACGCCTACTGCTGCTGGCGCTGCTGTTGTTGCCGCTGGGAGTCGATGGTCATCCCAGAGGGGAAGTCGTAAGCCCACTTGTACTACTTCCAGTAAGCAATTGACTGTTCAACAGTCCTTTGCGAGGAAGATGAAATATCACAGCAGTCATCCTACTGCAAAGCGGATAACTGAGTCCTTGACAACTATGTTGGTGTTAGACGTGCGTCCGGTATCCGCCGTTAGTTCACAGGGAACTAGACAATTTATTGAGGCAGTGTGCCCCCGTTACCAAATACCATCTAGGTTCCACTTCTCTAGGCAGGCGATACCGAGAATGTACACGGACGTCAGAAAAAGACTCACCAGTGTCCTAAAAAATGCAGTTGTACCCAATGTCCACTTAACCACGGACATGTGGACAAGTGGAGCAGGGCAGGGTCAGGACTATATGACTGTGACAGCCCACTGGGTAGATGTATGGACTCCCGCCGCAAGAACAGCAGCGGCGGCACCAGTAGCAGCATCTCGCAAACGCCAACTCTTTCCTAGGCAGGCTACGCTTTGTATCACCGCTTTCCAGAATACGCACACAGCTGAAAACCTCTTACGGCAACTGAGGAAGATCATCGCGGAATGGCTTACCCCAATTGGACTCTCCTGTGGATTTGTGGCATCGGACAACGCCACCAATATTGTGTGTGCATTAAATATGGGCAAATTCCAGCACGTCCCATGTTTTGCACATACCTTGAATTTGGTGGTGCAGAATTTTTTAAAAAACGACAGGGGCGTGCAAGAGATGCTGTCGGTGGCCAGAAAAATTGCGGGACACTTTCGGCGTACAGGCACCACGTACAGAAGACTGGAGCACCACCAAAAACTACTGAACCTGCCCTGCCATCATCTGAAGCAAGAAGTGGTAACGAGGTGGAATTCAACCCTCTATATGCTTCAGAGGTTGGAGGAGCAGCAAAAGGCCATTCAAGCCTATACAATTGAGCACGATATAGGAGATGGAATGCACCTGTCTCAAGTGCAGTGGAGAATGATTTCAACGTTGTGCAAGGTTCTGATGCCCTTTGAACTTGCCACACGTGAAGTCAGTTCAGACACTGCCAGCCTGAGTCAGGTCATTCCCCTCATCAGGCTTTTGCAGAAGAAGCTGGAGGCATTGAAGAAGGAGCTAACACGGAGCGATTCCGCTAGGCATGTGGGACTTGTGGATGCAGCCCTTAATTCGCTTAACAAGGATTCACGGGTGGTCAATCTGTTGAAATCAGAGCACTACATTTTGGCCACCGTGCTCGATCCTAGATTTAAAGCCTACCTTGGATCTCTCTTTCCGGCAGACACAGGTCTGCTGGGGTTGAAAGACCTGCTGGTGACAAAATTGTCAAGTCAAGCGGAACGCGACCTGTCAACATCTCCTCCTTCACATTCTCCCGCAACTGGGGGTGCGAGGAAAAGGCTCAGAATTCCGAGCCCACCCGCTGGCGGTGATGCAGGGCAGTCTGGAGCGACTGCTGATGCTGACATCTGGTCCGGACTGAAGGACCTGACAACGATTACGGACATGTCGTCTACTGTCACTGCATATGATTCTCTCAACATTGATAGAATGGTGGAGGATTATATGAGTGACCGCATCCAAGTAGGCACGTCACACAGTCCGTACTTATACTGGCAGGAAAAAGAGGCAATTTGGAGGCCCTTGCACAAACTGGCTTTATTCTACCTAAGTTGCCCTCCCACAAGTGTGTACTCCGAAAGAGTGTTTAGTGCCGCCGCTCACCTTGTCAGCAATCGGCGTACGAGGTTACATCCAGAAAATGTGGAGAAGATGATGTTCATTAAAATGAATTATAATCAATTCCTCCGCGGAGACATTGACCAGCAGCAATTGCCTCCACAAAGTACACAGGGAGCTGAGATGGTGGATTCCAGTGGGGACGAATTGATAATCTGTGAGGAGGGGGATGTACACGGTGATATATCGGAGGGTGAAGATGAGGTGGACATCTTGCCTCTGTAGAGCCAGTTTGTGCAAGGAGAGATTAATTGCTTCTTTTTTGGGGGGGGTCCAAACCAACCCGTCATATCAGTCACAGTCGTGTGGCAGACCCTGTCACTGAAATGATGGGTTGGTTAAAGTGTGCATGTCCTGTTTTGTTTATACAACATAAGGGTGGGTGGGAGGGCCCAAGGATAATTCCATCTTGCACCTCTTTTTTCTTTTCTTTTTCTTTGCATCATGTGCTGATTGGGGAGGGTTTTTTGGAAGGGACATCCTGCGTGACACTGCAGTGCCACTCCTAGATGGGCCCGGTGTTTGTGTCGGCCACTAGGGTCGCTAATCTTACTCACACAGCTACCTCATTGCGCCTCTTTTTTTCTTTGCGTCATGTGCTGTTTGGGGAGGGTTTTTTGGAAGGGACATCCTGCGTGACACTGCAGTGCCACTCCTAGATGTGCCCGGTGTTTGTGTCGGCCACTAGGGTCGCTAATCTTACTCACACAGCTACCTCATTGCGCCTCTTTTTTTCTTTGCGTCATGTGCTGTTTGGGGAGGGTTTTTTGGAAGGGACATCCTGCGTGACACTGCAGTGCCACTCCTAGATGTGCCCGGTGTTTGTGTCGGCCACTAGGGTCGCTAATCTTACTCACACAGTCAGCTACCTCATTGCGCCTCTTTTTTTCTTTGCGTCATGTGCTGTTTGGGGAGGGTTTTTTGGAAGGGCCATCCTGCGTGACACTGCAGTGCCACTCCTAGATGGGCCCGGTGTTTGTGTCGGCCACTAGGGTCGCTAATCTTACTCACACAGCTACCTCATTGCGCCTCTTTTTTTCTTTGCATCATGTGCTGTTTGGGGAGGGTTTTTTGGAAGGGACATCCTGCGTGACACTGCAGTGCCACTCCTAGATGGGCCCGGTGTTTGTGTCGGCCACTAGGGTCGCTTATCTTACTCACACAGCGACCTCGGTGCAAATTTTAGGACTAAAAATAATATTGTGAGGTGTGAGGTATTCAGAATAGACTGAAAATGAGTGTAAATTATGGTTTTTGAGGTTAATAATACTTTGGGATCAAAATGACC
This sequence comes from Pseudophryne corroboree, assembly GCF_028390025.1. Lineage (NCBI taxonomy): Eukaryota > Metazoa > Chordata > Amphibia > Anura > Myobatrachidae > Pseudophryne > Pseudophryne corroboree. The sequence continues at coordinate 94,521,669 of NC_086447.1, forward strand.
CCCAAATTCTATGATTTAAGCTGTTTTTTAGTGTTTTTGGAAAAAAACACCCGAATCCAAAACACACCCGAATCCGACAAAAATAATTCGGTGAGGTTTTGCCAAAACGCGTTCGAACCCAAAACACGGCCGCGGAACCGAACCCAAAACCAAAACACAAAACCCGAAAAATTTCAGGCGCTCATCTCTAATGAATACCATCGGGCCCTGGTGATTTATTAATCTTTAAATGTTTTAATCGGTCACAGACTACTTCCTCGCTTAAATAAGTACCTATCAGTGTGATATTCTCATTATTGAGATTGTGCGTTAGTCCCTGAATTGGGTCCTCACGAGTGAATACTGTTGAAAAAAACTCATTAAGTGTGTCCGCTATGTCATTATCATTTTTGCTTAAGACTCCCAACTTGTCTTTTAAAGGGCCTATACTCTCCTTCTTTAATCTCTTGCTATTAATGTATTTAAAGAATTTTTTGGGATTCACTTTGCTTTCCTTTGCTACTAGTATTTCAGTTTCTACTTTAGCCGCTCTTATTTCCTTTTTGCAAATTTTGTTACATTCCTTATAGTGCTGAAATGACTCTGCTTCCCCGTCAGATTTGTATTTTTTAAATGCTCGCCTTTTCTTGCCCATAAGTTCCTTAATCTTTTTGTTAAGCCACATCGGTTTATGATTTTTATTCCTTTTTTTGCTACTCATAGGAATACATTTGAGTGTATTTTTAGCTAGCAGGAATTTTAGTACCTCCCATTTCTCCGTAGTATTTTTTCCTAAAAACAAACCTTCCCATTCAATATCCCTGAAAAATACCCTCATCTTTTCAAAATTTGCTTTGCTAAAGTTTAAAGTCCTAGTTGAGCCAGTATAGGGCTGTTTATAGAAACTGATATTGAATGTGACCATATTGTGGTCGCTGTTTCCTATGGGTTCCCCTACTATAATACCTGATACCAAATCCCCATTGTTTGTTAATACCAGGTCTAAGATTGCATTGTACCTAGTTGGCTCCTCAATTAGTTGGACTAAGTAGTTATCATTAAGTGTGTTTAAAAACATATTGCCCCTAGCAGTATCACATGAATCGTTTTTCCAGTTTATCTCTGGATAGTTAAAATCTCCCATCACTACTATGTCTCCTACTCCTGCTGCTCTTTCAATTTGCTTTAGTAACAATTCATCATCAGATGCGTTGATACCAGGCAGCCTATAGCATACACCCAATACTAACTTTTTTATTCCTTTTTCCCCGCATGCAATTTCTACCCATAATGTCTCGACAGTGTCTACAGTCCCCTCCTGAATATCTTCCCATATATTAGGTTTTAAAAACGGCTTTACGTAAAGACACACCCCTCCACCCTTTTTATTTAGTCTGTCTCTCCTAAACAGTGTATAGCCCTCTAGATTGACTGTCCAATCATGAGATTCATCCCACCAAGTTTCAGTAATGCCTATAATATTATACTGTTTGCTTGCTGCAAGTATTTCTAGTTCACCCTTTTTACCAGTAATGCTTCTGGCGTTTACATACATACAACTAAGATAAGTATTGTCCCTTGCGTTAGGGACATCTTTGACCTTATGTAGCAAGGATGACCTGTAATCGTCATTGGTTAGTGCTTTGGTAAAATCCCTTTTAGTACCCATGTTAGTAACCTTACCGCCTGCTCTTACCCTCCCCTTAACTTCTCCCCCATTTCGTTTACTACCGCCATCCCCACTATTCTCACTGCATGACTCGTAGTTTCTAGCTAAACCCTCCCCCCAGGCTCCTAGTTTAAAATCTCCTCCAACCTTCTAACCATCCTTCCCCCCAGCACCGCTGCCCCCTCCTCAGTCAGGTGCAATCCGTCACGACAAAAGAGATGGCGCCTGACTGAGAAGTCCGCCCAGTGTTCCAGGAACACAAACCCCTCTTTCCTGCACCAATCCCTAAGCCACACATTTACCTCCCTAATCTCCCTCTGCCTCCCTGGACTAGCGCGTGGCACGGGTAATAATTCTGAGAATATTACCTTAGATGTCCTTGCCTTCAGTTTCTTTCCTAAGTCCCTATAGTCTTTCTTAAGGACATCCCACCTTCCGCTAACTTTGTCATTGGTGCCAACGTGCACCAAGACCGCTGGGTCTTTGCCAGCCCCTCCCAACAATCTATCTACCCGGTCCGCGATGTGCCGTACCCGAGCACCCGGGAGACAACAGACTGTATGGCGATCATGGTCCCGGTAGCAGATTGCCCTATCTGCCTTCCTGATGATAGAATCTCCTACCACCACCATCTGACTAGGTACCTTTCTATCTTTTATCCAAACCGCGCCAGAGGGACCGCACCTCTGGATGCTAGAGGGAGCAGTCTCCTCCGGCACCGTCATTTCTTCACTATCATCCTCCGATTCCTCGTCCAATCGGGCAAATTTGTTCGGGTTTGATAGTTCGGAGATGTCGCGCCTCCCCCTCTTTTTCTTCCTTCTAACTGTGACCCAACTGGCTACCTGATCATCATCCTCTTCTACCAGTGACCCCTCCCGCAACTCCTCCACCGTTCTGTCTAAACTACGCTCGAGATTGTGAATCCCCCTCAGTCGCGTAACGGTTTGCTCTAGATCAGTTACCTGGGCTTCCAGGGCAACAGTTCGCACACACCTCGTGCAGATGTAATCACACTGGGTCGGTAGCTCCAGGTGTCCATACATCTTGCACGACATGCACTGAGTGAGGTCCTCAATCACAGCCCCTCCCATATTGTTTGTAAGGTCTAACTCCCTGTTACTCTCACAGAAAAAGCAGCAAAAATAAAAAGTAGAAGACAAGTAATCTCACTTATACAATAAATTAAGCTGGCTTATACTTATATCTATCTTTGTGCGGTTCTTGGTCCTTCACTTTTATGCAGCCGTAGTACTCTCTCCTGCGGCACCTATACTCCACTTAGCAGTTGCAGTTGTTCCAGCTCACTGCACCTCCTTTTCACTCGGCTTCCAGCTCCTGCTAATAAAAAAAGAGAAAAAAAGAAAGAAAAAAAAAGCCCCTCACACACGCACAATCACAGCCCCTCTGCTACTCCAAGTAAGAGACCCTCTCACTGATAAAGCTAAATATTTATCTTATAACATTCACTATATGTGGGTAAGAGACTCAGTATGCAATTGGCGTATGGGGTACCGTAAGGGTACGCACTTAGTGTAGCAGACGCTTATCCGTGGTCGAGACGCACATGCGGCACGCTCGCTCACAGCTTAACGCTTGGTGTCGAGCACGCTATAGGCGGCCGACTACCGTAATGCTACGCTACCAGTGTAGCGGACGCTCGTGACCACGAGGGGAACACGAGCAGAGCAGACGCTCACGGGATGACACTCAGTAAACCTTGTATGCAACACACTGAAAGATTGAGTTTGTACTGTAAATCTTACTACTGAAATACTGTAGCGATATAACGCTGCTTAACCTTGTTAATACAAAAGCTGCTTGAGCGATTGAGACGCTCCGAATACCCTCAGTAATGTAATAAACACACAATACCTTGCTAAGGTTCCAACACCTTTACTAACAATATCTAGCTATGTAAAAAGGGGAAAACAGTTAACAGTTCATACACTACAGACTAACATCAATATCTAAGCAGAATGACTACACATAAATATACAATAGCGTCTTAATCCTATACAATAACAGAGAGAGAGAGAATATGGCAAATACAAACAGAGAATAAGTTGGTCACAGAGAAGAACTTACACACTGGGAACGATCGCTGCGCAGTCCTGGTACCAGCTCTCTAGTTAGTCAATGATGAAAACCGTTGTGGAGAGAGACTGAGCTGGCCAGGCTGGCTGTTCTTATATACACTGCGTACAGTACACTACAAAGGGACCTATAATCTCATTGTTTATTGGACACAGGAATGTCTCCCTGCATCATAACAAAAGGTCATAGGTTAGTTTGAACAGGTGGGCTGTGACTATATCGAACTGCTCAGGTGGGAGGGAATCTCAGGATTCCCGCTGCATGGATAATGAACCGCAAATATAGTAAATGTCCAGAAACTACTAATAGACATAACTATACGCAGGAGCGATTAATCTTTACCTAACCAGCACCGGATTGTTTCTAATAAAATGTTCTTTAGTTAGGTACCAAACACCACTGCTCAAACCCTGTCTGACCCTTCGTATCATGCAAAGAGGAATTCCTCTGTCCAGCGACCAGTTACAATAAACAAACTTACAGTTATTATTAAGGGGAACATTACCTATAAAACATACTATTTGGATTTACTATGTAACGATTGAGTCGCCCGCTAGACGCACACAAACTCTACCGTAAATGCACATACCATGCGCCCGAGCGCATGTCCGAGGAGGCGCCGTCACGCAACTGCGAATATGCGCACGCACGGGAGAGAATGTGCATGTGCAGCGGGCAAGCGCATGGGGTGAATATATGGCAACGTGTAGCATGATATTTTTCCGACTTTGACAGTCCACCCTTTGGCAGTCACCAATAACTGCCACTTCCTAAAACAGTTTAAAAAAAAGAAAAATATATGTCATCATGTAAATACCTTTTTATGATTGGGTAAAGGGAGGAGAGGAGAAGGTGGGAAAAAGGTATGACCTAGTGAGATAGTAGAAGCATGTGTGTATGAATCCATGTTTGAGGGGTCATGTATCATCGTGCCGTACGTGTTTTAAATCAAGCTTCGAGGTATTGCGAAGTATACATTTGAATCCTTCTTATCCCGTATCAAGGGTCTGTGGATGGGCTGTCAAACTCTACCGAGCTCTTTTCGGCTTTTGGTTGCAACAAATGGGGAGCACATTTAGTTGATGATACATGAAGGGGGGAACATGTGAATGCTGATATATGTGTCTATATTCCCTGTCGACTATGTGTGTCATTACCTGGAGGTTGTAGAGATGATAAGAAACAATCATTATAAATGCAGTCGTAAACTATGTGAGTTTAAATAAACCGTCGCCGATTGAGGTCTTGTCTTGATGTACATGTTGTCTGATGTCTCTCGGTGCTTTTGCTATAAATAGCGAGCAAAAGTTGTTCCATTGTCCATAAAATTACAGTCTCTAAAGTATTGGGCTATCGTAAAAGTTAAAGTCACTAGGGATATTGGGGGTCTGTGGCATAGTCCATCAATGGTCTGTATAAAAGAGGTTGTCAAATTCTTCTTCCAAGCGGATGTCTTTGTACCTTGGAAGAAAACAAAGGAGAAACGGGTGAAAGAAACGGACCGTGGAATCACATTTTCATCACAACATTGTCTCTATCGTTGGGTCATAAATCAAATTAGTTGTTGTTATTACAGTGTCCTCGCTCCTCAGACTCATCACTCTAGTACTACCTTTACACTTCGTTAAAGTCCGAACGCATCTAAATATCAGGCCAACCAATATGACGACTCCCAGAATACACAAGAGAAATTTTCCTACATCCATTATAATACCTTGGGTCCATTCTCCTAAACCAGAGAACCAATTTCGTGGGTTCAACCATGACACCCAACTGGTCAGCTCATTAACCACAGCAGCGAGTGTGAGATTGTGTTTCCTTCGAAACTCCCACTTTAATTGTAAAATGTCATCCATCTTTTGGTCTATGACCTCGGCTGGGTCCTCCGTGCTGTTTGTAATGTACGTGCAGCACTTTATTCCATATTGAGTTGCTAGGGTAACACAATAGCCGCCTGTCACAGCGGTGAGGTAATTGAGAATCATCCTATGCTGAACCAGTTCTGTTTTGTATGCTCGTAACTCTTTCCCAGTGTACCTGTTAGGGTCTCCTGCCCTGTGCTGCCACGTCGTCATGGCAACCGGGAGACAAGTGCTAGCGGAGTAACCTGAGCGCAGCTGATACTCCGGTTCGGGTCTTTTGCTGTGCAGTGGTTACAGGCATGGGATCCGGTGCTGGTTTTTGTGCTCACAGTCTGTGAGGTCTGAGGGGGGCGTGGACAGCACCTGCTTTATAAGGCCTCTTCTCAGATTAAGCAGATGCTGCTGAATCTTTGTTGGTTAGTCAGTTCCTGAAAGTTAGCCAGTACTGTGTAGCTTTGTATTTTGTTATTGCTTACTGCAAATAGGCCTGGGCATTTGGTACTACACTCTGCCAATCCAGACCTAGCAGTAAGACTGGAGTCAGTCGTTTAGCCTGCTGAGGTTCTTTTGCTATTCTGTGAACCCAGCAGGTTTGTGGCTGTACTTTCAGACCTGCCTGCATAATCCTCTCTCACTGTGCAGGGCGTCCATGTGTCAGTTTAGTGGCAGTAAGCTGAACCTGGGCCCTGCAAGTGAGAATTAGGATTGTGGAGACTCTCCTTGTGTCTATTATTCCATCTCTGACCAAGGAGTTTACTGCCACACCCGTTGGTAACCCTTTAGGGTTTTGCTGTTGCCCTTAGCAACAGCATTTCGGGTTCTCTACGTATTAAAACACAACATCTTGCTTTTTCCATCTGAGCATTTCTAATACTAGGGAGACACCCAGTTTCTTAGCCTCTGGGCTTCTCTGTTCACTCTGTGTTGGTTTTGTTACCCTATCACCTTCTGTGTACGTTATGTCATATTTCCCAGTCTGTCTGTGAGTTCATTTGTTTTGCATCCCTCTCTGTTCAGACACCAGTACATTCCTGCAGGCACTGGTGTGTATAACAGTTCAAACACCAGTACATTCCTGCAGGCACTGGTGTGCATAACATATTCAGCAGCCCAATACTCCTGTTGAAATTTTGTGGGAATATGGTGCATACCCCTCAAAATACGTTGCAACAGGTGGTCGATCAGGTGCAGGTCCTGACTCGTCAATTTAATGATTTGTCCATTGAAATGCACACCTCCCAGGCCGCTGGCGGAGCTCCCGCAGCAGCAGCACCTTCAGGGGTTAAGGAGCCGAAAGTAAATCTTCCGGATCGTTTTTCTGGAGATCGCTCGCAGTTCTTTTGTTTCAAGGAGAGCTGCAAGTTATATTTCCAGCTTAGGCCTCAGTCTTCTGGGTCAGAGATTCAGCGGGTGGGCATAGTGATTTCCTTGCTACAAGGAGACCCACAGGTCTGGGCATATGGGTTGCAGCCTGACTGTCCGTCGCTTAAAAGTGTTGATGCTTTTTTTACGGCACTGGGCATGTTGTATGATGACCCTGACAAGACGGCCTCAGCCGAGGCTCAGATTTCGATCCTTAAGCAAGGGCGAAGGCAAGTTGAGGTTTACTGTACGGAGTTTCGGAGGTTGGCCCATGATACCCAGTGGAATGACCCAGCCCTGAGACACCAGTACCGAAGAGGTCTTTCTAACCAGATAAAAGACCAACTGGTACAATATCCCTTGCCTGATAGCTTGGATCAGCTCATGCAGTTATCCATCCGGGTGGATAGACGGCTGAGAGAGCGTAGGCTTGAAAGGGAGACCGAGGTTTCCTTCTTTCCCAAGGGAACCTCAGACTCTGAGGAATTTTCCGAGGAGCCTATGCAGATTGGGGCTACCCGCCTCTCCTCGCGTGAGAAGACGCGGAGGAGACAGCAGGGGTTGTGTTTGTACTGTGGGAATAAGGGTCATGTGGTAGTATCATGCCCAGAAAAGCCGGAAAACTTCAGGGCCTGAGGGTGATGGGAAATATCCTGTCAGGCCAGAAGTCAGAATTTCCCAAGAAGACTTTTATCATTCCGGTGACCTTGAAGATCCTCGGTCAAACTGTCAAGACTGAGGCCTTTGTGGACAGTGGGGCCGACGGGGTTTTTATGGACCGCCAATTCGCCCTGAAACACTCTGTTTCCTTAGTACCCTTGGCGTCGGAAATTGAGATTTGTGGGTTAAACGGGGAACCATTATCCCAGGGTAAAATTACCTCTTGCACTAGCCAGATTTCTTTGTTTATTGGAGCCACACACTCTGAAAAATTGTCCTTTTATGTGACTGTCTGTACTTTTGCCCCATTGGTGTTGGGGTTACCCTGGTTAAGGGCCCACAATCCTCAATTTGACTGGGTCTCTGGGGAGATTCTTAGTTGGGGTACTGATTGTTTCAGGAGTTGCTTGAGCCTTCCAGTCAGGCTCTCGCAGCTAAGTTTGCCAGGATTGCCAGGGTGTTATGCAGATTTTGCGGACGTGTTCTCCAAAAAAGTTGCAGAGGTACTACCTCCCCATCGCCCCTATGACTGTGCCATTGATTTGTTGCCGAATGCTAAGCTTCCCAAGAGCAGGTTGTACTCCCTGTCACGTCCTGAGACTCAGGCTATGGCAGAGTACATTCAGGAGAACTTGGCTAAAGGATTTATCAGACCTTCACAGTCTCCAGTTGGGTCGGGGTTCTTCTTCGTGGGTAAAAAGGACGGTTCATTGCGACCCTGCATCGACTTCAGGGAATTGAACCGTATCACGATTAAAAACTCATACCCACTGCCTCTCATTTCGGTCTTGTTTGACCAGCTTCGTACTGCCACCATTTTTTCTAAGATTGACCTACGCGGTGCGTACAATCTAATCCGAATAAGAGAGGGGGATGAATGGAAGACTGCCTTTAATACCCACTCAGGGCATTATGAATATTTGGTGATGCCTTTTGGGCTCTGTAATGCCCCGGCAGTCTTCCAGGATTTCATGAACGATGTGCTCAGGGAATATTTGGATAGATTCTTAGTTGTATACTTAGATGACATCCTAATCTTCTCCCATTCCCTGGAGGAACATCGGAAGCATGTACGCTTAGTCCTCCAGAAACTCAGAGACCACCGGCTTGGGGCGAAGCTGGAGAAGTGCGAATTTGAAGTTCTGCAAATCGCATTTCTAGGATATATTATCTCCCCAGAAGGTTTCCAAATGGAGGGTTCCAAGGTACAGGCAGTCCTGGATTGGGTGCAGCCCACTAGTTTGAAGGCGCTTCAGCGTTTCCTGGGCTTTGCAAATTTTTATAGACGATTTATCGCTGGATTTTCGTCTATAGTGGCGCCCTTGGTGGCACTCACTAAGAAAGGGGCGGATGTTGCTCACTGGTCTCGTGAGGCCAAAGCGGCTTTTGCGCGTCTCAAAAGGGCATTTGTTTCGGCCAAGGTGCTGCGACACCCAGATCCAGAGCGTCCTTTTGTGGTGGAGGTGGATGCCTCTGAGATGGGTATTGGGGCAGTGCTCTCTCAGATGGGAGTGTCTGATAATCGCCTTCATCCCTGTGCTTACTTTTCCCGTAAATTTTCGCCTGCCGAGATGAATTATGACGTGGGTAACCGGGAATTGTTGGCTATTAAGGATGCATTTGAGGAGTGGAGACACTGGCTTGAGGGGGCTAAGTTTGTGGTCTCAATTCTCACCGACCATAAGAATTTGGCATATTTAGAGTCAGCGAAGCGTCTCAATGCCAGGCAGGCACGATGGGCTTTGTTTTTTGCTCGCTTTAATTTTTTGATAACATATCGCCCTGGGTCAAAAAACATCAAGGCTGATGCGCTCTCGCGGAGTTTTGCTCCAATCCAGGAGACCACCGAGGAGCCGTTGCCCATTGTGTCCCCATCATGTATTAAAGTGGGCATTACCCAGGACCTCTTGTCATTAGTCCTTAGAGCACAGGAGCAGGATCCTCCAGACCTTCCGGTAGGTCTTTTGTTTGTGCCTCCTAGGTTAAGACAGCGAGTGTTCCTGGAATTCCATGCCAAGAAGTCGGCAGGTCACCCGGGTATTGCCAGAACTCGGGAGTTGCTATCTAGGGCGGTGTGGTGGCCCTCGGTGGCTAAGGATGTGGATCAGTGGGTTCGGGCATGTGACATCTGTGCCCGAAATAAGACTCCTAGAGGGGTTCCTGTTGGCCCATTACATCCACTCTCTATTCCATCTAAGCCATGGACCCACATTTCAATGGATTTTGTTGTGGACTTGCCCAAATCCTCTGGGATGACAGCCATCTGGGTTGTCGTTGACAGGTTTTCGAAGATGGCGCACTTCGTTCCACTGGTTGGGCTGCCATCGGCCAGACGCCTGTCTGAATTATTTATGCTGCATGTTGTGCGCCTCCACGGGTTGCCACTTGATGTGGTCTCTGACCGCGGATCCCAGTTTGTGGCCAAATTCTGGAGGGCATTTTGTTCCGATCTCCAGATTTCTGTCAGCTTGTCGTCAGGCTACCATCCGCAGTCTAATGGGCAGACTGAAAGGGTGAACCAGACCTTGGAGCAGTTCCTCAGGTGTTATGTCTCCAAGTGTCAGACTGACTGGGTTGCTCATCTGTCAATGGCGGAGTTTGCCTATAACAACGCGGCTCACTCTGCTACAGGGATCTCTCCCTTCCTTTGTGTGTATGGGCATCATCCTAAGGCCAATTCTTTTGACCCCCTGGACTCCACGCCTGGTGGTTCCTCTGTCGTTTCGGTCCTTAGAGGTATTTGGAGGAAAGTGAAGAAAGCCCTTGTGTCTTATGTCATTAGTGACCAAAAGGGTTTTTGATAAGCGGAAAAGACCCTGCAGCTTCAAATTAGGAGACTTCGTCTGGTTGTCTACCAAGAATTTGAAGTTGAAACAGCCATCTCATAAGTTAGGCCCCCGGTTCATCGGCCCTTATAAGATCACCAGGGTTATCAATCCGGTGGCATTTCAGTTAGATCTGCCCCGTTCTTTGGGTATCAATAAAACATTTCATTGTTCCCTTTTAAAACGGGCGATTAGTAATCCTTCTTCCAGAGGAAGACCTTCCCCTCTTCTGATACGTGGCCAGAGGGAGTTTGTTGTTGAAAGGATTCTTGACTCCAAGATGGTTCGGGGTCGGCTGTCATTTTTGGTGCACTGGAAGGGGTATGGCCCGGAGGAGCGGTCGTGGGTGCGCAGTTGTGATCTTCATGCCCCCAGACTGATACGCTCTTTCTTCTCGCAGTTCCTCGATAAACCCGGTGGTAGGGGTTCTTTGACCCCTCGTCAGAGGGGGGGTACTGTTAGGGTCTCCTGCCCTGTGCTGCCACGTCGTCATGGCAACCGGGAGACAAGTGCTAGCGGAGTAACCTGAGCGCAGCTGATACTCCGGTTCGGGTCTTTTGCTGTGCAGTGGTTACAGGCATGGGATCCGGTGCTGGTTTTTGTGCTCACAGTCTGTGAGGTCTGAGGGGGGCGTGGACAGCACCTGCTTTATAAGGCCTCTTCTCAGATTAAGCAGATGCTGCTGAATCTTTGTTGGTTAGTCAGTTCCTGAAAGTTAGCCAGTACTGTGTAGCTTTGTATTTTGTTATTGCTTACTGCAAATAGGCCTGGGCATTTGGTACTACACTCTGCCAATCCAGACCTAGCAGTAAGACTGGAGTCAGTCGTTTAGCCTGCTGAGGTTCTTTTGCTATTCTGTGAACCCAGCAGGTTTGTGGCTGTACTTTCAGACCTGCCTGCATAATCCTCTCTCACTGTGCAGGGCGTCCATGTGTCAGTTTAGTGGCAGTAAGCTGAACCTGGGCCCTGCAAGTGAGAATTAGGATTGTGGAGACTCTCCTTGTGTCTATTATTCCATCTCTGACCAAGGAGTTTACTGCCACACCCGTTGGTAACCCTTTAGGGTTTTGCTGTTGCCCTTAGCAACAGCATTTCGGGTTCTCTACGTATTAAAACACAACATCTTGCTTTTTCCATCTGAGCATTTCTAATACTAGGGAGACACCCAGTTTCTTAGCCTCTGGGCTTCTCTGTTCACTCTGTGTTGGTTTTGTTACCCTATCACCTTCTGTGTACGTTATGTCATATTTCCCAGTCTGTCTGTGAGTTCATTTGTTTTGCATCCCTCTCTGTTCAGACACCAGTACATTCCTGCAGGCACTGGTGTGTATAACAGTTCAAACACCAGTACATTCCTGCAGGCACTGGTGTGCATAACAGTACCTGAACGTGTCGTCATACATTTTGGTGATATTGTCTAACAAATTTGCAAGCGCAGATATATATTTATAATTTATCACTCCTTTGGCGGTACGAGTGATATCTAACGCGAGTAGGAATTGAATCCCGGTGGATTCATGGATCAGATCAGAGGCCGGATGCTCTGTCCTCTCTATCAGGTGCCTTTTAACGACGTGCTCGTAATGAGTGTGAGTATAAGGAGCTTGGGCACCGCGGTGAATATCTTTCATTTTGTTATGGGTTACAGTCATTACTTCAGGCAGTACTTTTCCGATGTAACACAATTCCTCTGAGTTTGGGGCAAGCCACTTATACGCCTTTCTCCTGCATATGAAATATGCATCATCGGGGAGAACATATGGGACAGGGTATGACATTACCATGTTACAAATTTTCCATGTGAAATCTCCTAACCCTAACTCTCCCATCTGTCTAGTACACGTATCAGGTTGTACGATATGTGCACAGTATCCTGGTGATACTTCTCCAACTCGCATGGTCCTACTTCCTAGAGTGTACCTATACCGGAAAAATCTTCCATGGTCGGCTATCTGGCGTATAAGTTCTGTGTCTATGGGCATTCTATCGGCTCTATATGAAAATGTCATGGTTTGATTACTCCATGACACTTCCCAATTTCCCGGCTTTCGGGGATTGGAAATGTTAAAGCATACTAAAGACCTATCCACATGATACTGGTGGAGCTTCAAACTAGGAGGACTAGAGATATTAAACCTCTTGTCCACCGGCCTCCCACCACTTAACTCAAGTACCTCTCCTACAGTTAAAGGGAATGGTACTAGTCCTGATTTGCTATGACCTTGAGGTACTTGAGAGCATACCCAACAGTCTGTCTGATTTAACACTTTACCCACTAAGGAGTGATAGTCACTCAATGGATGTCGGTCCATGTGGACATTAAAACTGGACTGACATTTCTTGATGCACCCATCCTCAACTATATTGTCACAATGCCTACAGATGCAGTTCTCTTCAGCTAACAATCCTTCACAATTCCTTCTATTGTCAATGCTACCAGATCGTTTTCTGATACTCGCCTTTACTCGAGATTATGTTGCTCTTGGAAATTTACGCCTCCATCCTGGTCATCAGAACCCATTCCCAATCCTTCCTCGACCTCCATGGTACTCTCACCGAAACAGACTGCTCTGGTCAACATCATGGTCAACAGAAAAATCCGGATCACAGTCTCTTGGGGCAAGTCCATCTTAGAGGAGTAAAAGGAGAAAAATAAGAAGGGGGAAGGGAAATAGGAGGGAGATGGGAACTGGAGAAAATAACAAATGGGGAAAAGAAATCTGGCTCGACAAACGCCTCCGATCTTATTATTCTCAGCGCTCAGGTGTCGTCTCAATCTTCCCTGAACAGACACTCTAGTGATACAACCTCTACCGTCTGTTCTTTATCACGGGACCTTTACAATGAGACGAATGGACCCAAGTCTCTCTCTCGGCAACCTTCAATGCTGTTGTGCTGGTCAATAAGACTTGATATGGTCCTTCCCATCTGTCAATAAGGCAACCTGAGCGTAGAAAATTCTGTATCATTACATAATCCCCAGGTTCAATGTCATGACAATTATTGTCTGGCAAATCAGGAATCACCAACTTTAGATTATCATTCTGATTCCTCAATTGCTTACTCATCTTAACCAAGTACTTTACGGTTACTTCATTGTTACACTTCAAATCATCCTGGGGGTTAATCATAACATGAGGTTGTCGACCAAACAGAATTTCAAAAGGAGACAGATTAAGAGGGGACCTGGGAGTGGTTCTGATGCTGTATAATACGATTGGCAAAGCTTCAGGCCATAACAGTCCTGTTTCAGTCATTACCTTGCTCAATTTATTTTTAATAGTGCTGTTTACTCTTTCCACCTTCGCACTCGCCTGGGGGCGGTACGGAGTGTGCAGCTTACTATTAATTCCTATCAACTTACACATTGTTTGAAAGACTTCACCTGTAAAATGGGTACCCCTATCACTCTCAATGATTCTAGGGATACCATACCTGCACACAAATTCCTGCACAATTTTCTTTGCAGTAAACACAGCGGTATTTGTGGCCGCGGGAAATGCTTCAACCCAATTTGAGAACACATCAATACAGACCAATACATACTTTAAATTTCTACAAGGTGGCAATTGTATGAAATCAATTTGTATTACCTGAAAAGGGCCATCTGTCGGAGGGATATGGGATGGCTCTGTCGAGATTGCCTTTCCGATATTCTTCCTCAAGCAGGTGAGACATGTCATCGCTCTTTTACCAGCATGGGAAGAAAATCCTGGGGCGCACCAATAAGCTCTTACCAACTTACACATTCCTTCTTTGCCTAGATGAGTCAGCCCATGTGCCGCTTCCGCTAGACTTGGAAGGTATGCTCTGGGTGCCACTGGCTTACCCTGTCCATCTGTCCAGAGTCCTGAGGACTCCTGGCCATATCCTTTTGACCTCCAAACTGCCTTTTCTTGTGGTGAACACAAATTTTGCATTTCATATAATTTCTGTGTGTTTACAGTATCAAATACCATCACTTGTGTACTGTCTGTTTGTATGGGGTTACCGGCTGCTGATTTAGCAGCTTCGTCTGCTCGGCTGTTACCAAGTGATACCGGGTCTTAGCTATACGTGTGAGCTTTACACTTGATAACAGCCACTCTGTCGAGTTCCTGTATCGCTGTTAGAAGTCTTTTGATGTGGGCTGCATGCGCTACTGGTGTGCCAGCTGCCGTCATGAAATTTCTGAGGCGCCATAGGGCCCCGAAATCATGGACTACTCCGAAGGCGTACCTAGAATCTGTATAGATATTGGCTGACTTGCCTTTAGCCAATTCGCATGCTCTGGTTAGGGCAACCAGTTCAGCAACTTGTGCTGAGTGTGGTGGGCCTAGGGGTTCCGCTTCTATGGTACCTTGGTCATCTACGACTGCGTATCCAGTACACAAGTCTCCCGAGTCCGTCTGTCTGTGACAACTACCGTCAGTGTAGAAAGTAAAATCTACATCTTCCAGTGGGTTGTCACTGATGTCAGGCCTTGCCGTGAAATTTTGGGTCAAATATTCCATACAATCATGTGTGTCGCTGTCCTTACTAAATCCTCCTTCACCATCACTCTCATCCTCCACCCTTTGTGGCTGTCCAGGCACACCTGGGAGATATGTTGCAGGATTTATTGCACTGCATCTCTTTATAGTAATGTTTACCGGGGCCATCAATGTCAATTCCCATCTTGTAAACCACGCTGATGAGACGTGTCTGGTTTGGGCAGAATTCAGTAAAGCTGACACTGCATGTGGTGTATGAATTGTGAGGTTGTGTCCTAGCACTACATCTTCGCTTTTACTTACTAGCAATGCTATTGCTGCAACTCTTCGCAAGCATGTGGGGAGGGATCGCGCTACCGTGTCTAGCTGAGCGCTATAGTAGGCTACCGGCCTGCTGGCATCACCATGCTTCTGGGTTAAGACACCTGCTGCGCACCCAGCACTCTCTGTTCCGTACAGTTCAAAGGGTTTTCCATAATCTGGCATACCTAATGCTGGTGCCTTTGTTAGGCACTGTTTAAGTCTCTCAAATGCCATCTCAGACTCGTCTGTGTGCGAAATCCGATCAGGTTTGTTTGAGGAGACCATCTCCTGCAAAGGCAAGGCTAGTATGGAAAAACCTTGGATCCAGTTACGGCAATACCCACACATTCCTAAAAACGTTCTAATCTGTTGCAGGGTTTGTGGCAGGGTCATGTCACGAATTGCTTGAATTCTATCAGCGGTGAGGTGTCTCAGTCCTTGTGTCAGACAGTGTCCCAAATACTTCACCCTGGTCTGGCATAATTGTAACTTATCTTTGGAAACCTTGTGTCCAGTGTCTGAAAGATGAAACAGGAGTTGTTTCGTATCTCTCAGGGACGCTTCTAGTGAATCAGAACACAGCAGTAAATCATCCACGTACTGTATTAATACTGATCCACTCTCAGGTTGGAAAGATTGTAAACAATCATGCAAGGCCTGAGAGAAAATACTTGGACTGTCAATGAAACCTTGTGGTAATCTAGTCCAGGTGTATTGAACTCCTCTGTATGTGAATGCGAATAAGTATTGACTGTCAGGGTGCAGAGGTACCGAGAAGAAGGCGGAGCAGAGGTCAATCACAGTGAAAAATTTGGCAGTGGGAGGGATTTGCATAAGGATGACAGCTGGATTTGGCACTACGGGGAATTGACTCTCAACTATTTTGTTGATCCCTCTTAGATCCTGCACTAATCTGTAACCCCTCCCCCCACTCTTTTTAACAGGGAAGATGGGACTATTATTGGCAGTGCTGGACGTTCTTACCAGAATGCCCTGTTGTAGCAAGCGCTCTATTACAGGGAAAACTCCTAACTCCACCTCTGGCTTCAGAGGGTATTGTGGGATTTTTGGAGCTATCCTACCATCTTTTACTTGTACAACTACTGGGGCTACGTTTGCCATTAATCCAGTGTCTTGTCCATCCTTGGTCCAAAGTGATTCCGGTATCTGGGAAATCATTTCCTCTACCTTGGACGGACACCTATTTACAACAACAGTGTGGGACATTAATCTTGTTGGGGAGTCTAGCATATCCTGCACTTCCTGAGCGTGGTTTTCGGGTATGTCCAAGAACACACCTTCAGGAGTACAATATATGACACATCCCATTTTGCACAGTAAATCTCTCCCTAGGAGATTAGTCGGAGCCGATGCAGCCAGCAGAAAAGAATGCTTGTTATGCAAAGGCCCTATCGTAATCTCTGCAGGTTTGCTTAAAGGGTAGTGCTGTACTACTCCTGTTACTCCCATGGCTGGAATTGTTTTACCAGTGGTTCTCAAGCCCACGGTCGAATTTATCACTGACTTGGCCGCTACCGTATCTACAAGGAAATTTAGAGATTTACCAGCTACATCAATTGTGACCTCAGGTTTATTTCCAAGGCTCGCAATTAATTTCACTGGCTGCAGACTACAGGTGTGGCCCCACCCCTATTGTATGTGGTGGCCTCCCTGCATTGCGCTGGCAGCTATTACCTGTGAAGGGGGTAAATGGGAACTATCAGAGACTTGCCAGTCTCTTCTTGGGGGATACCTTTTTGTTTCCCCTGCATGTGGCTCATAACTCCGTCTCTGCGGTCCTTGATCCCAATTTCGTGTGTCATGTCGTTGTCTAGGGGGTTGATATGATTTTTGTGCATTTTTCGATCTACAGTCTCGTGCAAAATGTCCCTCTTTATGACAGTAATAACAAGTTACCACATTTGACTTACCCACAGGGGTCGGAGACTTATACTGAGGTGACCTTGTGGTCAGGGCCTGTATACTTACGGCCATTAACTTATCACTCTGCGACTCCCTGTGTCTGGTGATGTTTCGATCATGATCAATAGCGGCCTCTCTCAAAGTAGCCACTGACAAACCTCTTCAACATGGTTGTGTGGTCTGTACCCTCGTCCTCAATACTTCCATTAAACCATCCATTAACACAGATACTGCTACTTCTCTATGATTCACATTTGTTTTAATGTCTTCTATCCCTGTATACTTAGCCATTTCCTGCAGTGCCCGATGAAAATAATCAGCCGCTGTTTCTCCCTCTTTTTGTTTGATGGAGAAAATTTTGTTCCATTTGGAAACAGCTGGGAAATACTCTCCTAACTGTAAATTTATTCTCTTTACATTATCTTGGTTGTACACATCCGTAAGGGGTACCTCTTCGTCTAATTTACAGTCAGCTATAAATCTCGCTGAGTCGACATTGGAGGGTAAACATGCCCTCAGCAATATCTGCCAGTCTTTGTTATTGGGCTCCACAGTATTTCCTAGCTCTCTAATGTACTTCTGGCTTGCAACTAGATCTTTCCTAGGATCAGGGAATTCAGACACCATTGATCTTAATTCCGTTCGGGAAAAGGGGCAGTGCATGGCGATGTGTCTGACAGGAGTGACTCCTGAAGTGTCAGTTTTCCCATTTGGTACTGCAATTACCCTAACGGGATTGAGTTCAATAACATAATTCTGAGTAGATTCTACAACATGTGGTGTAATGGTTTCTGCATATTGCACAGTGCCGTACTTACCAGTTGATACGACCTCACCTGTCCCTCCACTAGGGGCCTTTGATACTGCTCTTACTGGTTGGGCCGTGCCCACTGTTGTTTCTGCTATGGTGGCTGCTAGAGAGAGTGCCGATATTGTTGTGGGCTCATCCTCTTGGTCACAATCCTGGGGAAAGTTTAAAACAGGGTACAGCTTGCACGGGTTAGTATTAGCATAAACAATCTTAGTTACATTATTCTTAACATTTATACAGTTACTAAGTGCATGTTTATCATACACCAGTGTGTCATTCTCTGTAACCACTTTCTCTCCCGTTATGTATGGTGGTGGTGGCGCGGTGGCTATCAGTTTCCTGATAGGGTTAGATCCAGCCGCTTGAGCCAATCCTCTTTGTATTTCACCTTCCTGTTGCCATAACTGTAAATAATCATAATGTTTGATCCGTCTCTTTGCAGATTTAATGAGACATATCCTTCTCCTTAGATTTTGTAACACCTCGGGACTAAAACTGCCTACCCGTGGGAACTTTTCCCCGTCATGCACAGTCATTCTTTCCCATTCATCGCATAAAAAACCTCTGTGTGTGAACCGTATTTCTCACACATGATATACCTTGCCGACCCGATTGGTCGGTTTACTAAGTCAACCTGAACCGAGGTTGATCGCCCCCTACCTGAACAACTGGCCCCCATCTTTGCAGGTGTTGCTTTCACTACCTCTGACCTTCAAATCAGGGTCTTCAGCGAACCCTTACAAAAACCAAGATGTCCGGGGTAGGCCGGCGGCGGAAGTTTACCGAGTACCTCCACTCACTCGCCCATGTCGACCAATACGCCCACACACTGCCTTAGCGCTGGCGTACTCAACCTAGGGCCCCTGCGACCTGAACCTCTATTTACTGGAACATGTGGGTGTGATCCGAAGAGCACTTAACCCTTCCCAGTAACTATTGGTTGTTAGAGAATTCCCGAGTGACCAACGAACCTCCCTTAAAATAAAAAAAATTACACAAATCACGTTAGAATGTACAAATAGCGTATATGACCCCTCTAGCGTACGCAAATGGTACTGGGTCAAGTTACTAACTAATGCACACAATTACATGCGGTACAATCGTTCTGCACATAAGCAACTAATCTTATGTGCGGAGCGACCAGTGGAATCGAAAATTGTGGCTGCGAATTCCTTCAGCCAGAGCTTAATGGCCTATATGGGTACTGCACCAACCCTTCCTGGTGTTGTGCTTCTTTACTCTTTATCTATAGCGGACTTCCTAGTCTGCTGTACCTGGACCTCCTGGTCTGTGACCTCCTGGTCTGTGCTACAGTAGACCTCCTGGTCTGCTATACTCTAATGCTCTTCTTTTAATATGTTTAACAAGGGATGCCTCCCAAGCTACCGTGCCGTCACTTACACGTATGTACCTCACGAGAACTCGATGATTTCCTGTGGTTCCACCCAAAAATTAGAAACTTATATATATGTATACACACACTTTCACCTCATATACTCTTTACTTTCGTTTCTGCGCAGAAATCCCTTTCATTCAGTATCGCAGGCTAATCCAGAGGAGTTGCAACTAGAGAAGGATCTATTAGCTTAAAATTTTGGACACTGAGATTGATTTGCGCTATTATCGCGTTGCCTCCGTATCGCCTGCTAAAACAATACTATCGTGTGATTTGTATTATGTGGGCGTACCCAGACGCTCCGTTGCGTAATATACGCTCCGTGCGTCGGCCCTTGCGTCGCGTACGCTAGTCCCGCCCTTTGTTAGATACACATGTACGCAAGCCAGGTATATCCACAGAAATACAACTAACACGTTTACATCAATGTAGATGATCTTTAACTGTAATCATCTACCGAGCACCACACAGATCTTTCCTTGTATCTTTAGGCAAAGTCGTGTGCGTGTTTTACAATTTACTCCTTAACGTATTAATATTACTTTTAACTACCAATAGCAACAAATCTTTCTCAGCACGTTATCAATTATAAATGGCAAGCAGGAAGGTGAGATGTGAAAATTACACAAATAAAAGGAAATGCAGGTGTATGCGTGTGTTGCGTACGCAAAACAGAGATAAACAGTTTTAAAAGACAATAGCGTTTTGTTCTTACCTTCCGGTTCCGGAATCCACCAGCACTCCTACAGCGTAGCGATGCAGACGCTTATCTAGTCAGCACTACTGTATCCCTCACCACCAATACGGATACGAAGGGATACTGCCTTCCTGCCCTTGCTGACAGATAAAGTCTGTGTTCGCTAGTGCGGATATGTGGAGGACGGACGAGCCGCCTATTGATAAAGCTAAATATTTATCTTATAACATTCACTATATGTGGGTAAGAGACTCAGTACGCAATTGGCATATGGGGTACCGTAAGGGTACGCACTTAGTGTAGCAGACGCTTATCCGTGGTCGAGACGCACATGCGGCACGCTCGCTCACAGCTTAACGCTTGGTGTCGAGCACGCTATAGGCGGCCGACTACCGTAATGCTACGCTACCAGCGTAGCGGACGCTCGTGACCACGAGGGGAACATGAGCGGCGCAGACGCTCACGGGATGACACTCAGTAAACCTTGTATGCAACACACTGAAAGATTGAGTTGGTACTGTAAATCTTACTACTGGAATACTGTAGCGATATAACGCTGCTTTACCTTGTTAATACAAAAGCTGCTTGAGCGATTGAGACGCTCCGAATACCCTCAGTAATGTAATAAACACACAATACCTTGCTAAGGTTCCAACACCTTTACTAACAATATCTAGCTATGTAAAAAGGGGAAAACAGTTAACAGTTCATACACTACAGACTAACATCAATATCTAAGCAGAATGACTACACATAAATATACAATAGCGTCTTAATCCTATACAATAACAGAGAGAGAGAGAATATGGCAAATACAAACAGAGAATAAGTTGGTCACAGAGAAGAACTTACACACTGGGAACGTTCGCTGCGCAGTCCTGGTACCAGCTCTCTAGTTAGTCAATGATGAAAACCGTTGTGGAGAGAGACTGAGCTGGCCAGGCTGGCTGTTCTTATATACACTGCGTACAGTACACTACAAAGGGAGCCTATAATCTCATTGTTCATTGGACACAGGAATGTCTCCCTGCATCATAACAAAAGGTCATAGGTTAGTTTGAACAGGTGGGCTGTGACTATATCGAACTGCTCAGGTGGGAGGGAATCTCAGGATTCCCGCCGCATGGATAATGAACCGCAAATATAGTAAATGTCCAGAAACTACTAATAGACATAACTATACGCAGGAGCGATTAATCTTTACCTAACCAGCATCGGAATTGTTTCTAATAAAATGTCCTTTAGTTAGGTACCAAACACCACTGCTCAAACCCTGTCTGACCCTTCGTATCATGCAAAGAGGAATTCCTCTGTCCAGCGACCAGTTACAATAAACAAACTTACAGTTATTATTAAGGGGAACATTACCTATAAAACATACTATTTGGATTTACTATGTAACGATTGAGTCGCCCGCTAGACGCACACAAACTCTACCGTAAATGCACATACCATGCGCTCGAGTGCATGTCCGAGGAGGCGCCGTCACGCAACTGCGAATATGCGCACGCACGGGAGAGAATGTGCATGTGCAGCGGGCAGGCGCATGGGGTGAATATATGGCAACGTGTAGCATGATATTTTTCCGACTTTGACATCACTCACTCACAAGGTCAGCCCCTTGCAGCCTCACCAGAAGTTTAATGGTACTGCAAATGTGTGTTCCTGATTGTGTATTATAAAACTCACCTTTTTCTGTATTCTAACTCACCTTTTTGCTGTTTAAAATTCACACTTAGAAGTCCAAGCAGCACTTGGAAGAGACAAGTCCACAGAGCAGGCTCCAAGAGTCTAGTCACTGCTTATATATGCTCAGCCAGCTGCTTTAATCAGCCCCTCCTCCTCCTGATTACTCCTGATTACTCACACCTGAGTTAACCCCTCTGGCTTTTCACCTCACACTTCTTCTTTTTTTTTCCCTCCAAAAAAAACAAAACCCAGTACAGATATAATAAAACAAAAAGAAACAGTATAGATACAAACAATCAGAATCAGATTACTTTCTCTCACAATATTACTATCCCTATATGGATAGACAGAGATTAATCAGAGTTCACCTTTTTGCTGTTTAAAACTCACACTTAGAAGTCCAAGCAGCACTTGGAAGAGACAAGTCCACAGGGGGGACATGTGCTAAGCAGTGATAAAAGTGGAGAAGTGAGCCAGTGGAGAAGTTACCCATGGCAACCAATCAGCTGCTCTGTATACTTTTAAAGTATGCAAATTAGAAATCTTACACCAATGCTGATTGGTTGCCTTGGGCAACTTCTCCACTGGCTCACTTCTCCACTTTTATCACTGCTTAGTACATGTACCCCTATATTACCTGTGCTACAGAAAACATGTTTTCTGAGTATTAGCGGGAGGACAACCATAACTGCACCTGAACACATGGGTGCAACCATTATTTAAATGATGTGGCTGGAGGCCCCGTAGTTCTAGGGGAATCCAAGCAGGCCCAGGTGGTGGTCACACAATCAGAATGGCCAGGCTATATAGCTATCCACCAATCAGAGTTTCACTGTATGGAAGCCTGTGGAGAGACGGCGCAGGACCGCAGAAAGGGCATGCTATATTTCTTTTTACTGGTTCCCATGAATAAGTGGGTAGAGGCCCCAGTGCATTGCTTTGGCCTGTGCCTACAATGCTGTTAAATCGGCCATGCCATCAGCATCTATGTGGCAATACCGACTCCTATACATATGTTTGGGAGAGCAGCTGTTATCACTGACAGCACAAACTGGCAGCAGCTATATCCTGGTTATAAAAGACATGTTTGAAACTGGTGCAATTGCATATGTTCACCCCTGAGTAGGCTACAGTCCTGTCTATAAGCCGGCGACATACACATGGCAAGCTTATGCTAATTGCCAATGCCCCATTCCTGCCCATTTAGCAACTAGTGGAATATCCCCACGTAGACACAAAAAGATGTGAACATTGACTTCAGATGCATGCACAGTGCAAAAAAAAAAAAACGCAGATGCAGCCGCTTTAGGTGCAGCTCCGAATCAGACATTAGATTTGCATATGTAGGGGTCTATTCATTTAGTAGTGAAAGGCCCTTTATCAGTGATGATAACAGGACTTTTCACTGCTTTGTCCTATTCACAGAAGGGGAAAATCTCAGATTTATCCAGCGGTTCCCCTGATTACAGTAGTGTGGAGAGAGCGATTCATAGAAGCATGGAAAGCTCTGCTGTCTGTTTTGCTTTGCAATATCCATTCGCCATCTCAGGATGGCATAAGAAGGCTTGTTAGAGCAGAAGAGCAGTGAAGACTGCTGTCTCCCCACCTCATACTTACTGATAAAGCTAAATATTTATCTTACTTAAAACCCTTTAAGAGGCCTAAGAACACTGTACGCTATTGACGTCTGGAGTACCGTAAGGGTACGCACGTTGCGTAACAATCGCTTAGCCGTAGTCGAGACGCTCACGCGTTACGTTCGCTCACGGCCAAGAGATCACAGGCAGGCCCGCTATTGGCTGCCGACTAACGTTATGGTTCGCTATAGCGTAGCGGACGCTCGGGACCACGAGGAGATCACCAGCGGCGCAGACGCTCACAACGTTAAACCTTTACATGTAAACCATGAACAATGTATTATACAGAAAAACCTTTGTGTAATGGTGGGGTGTAGATGCAACACAATGTAACCTTATTAACTTAAAGCTGTTCGAGCGTCTCCGACGCTCTGAGAATACTTAACACTATAAGAAATACACAAATACCGGGCTTAGGGTCTAACGCCTTATATGAATGTTATACTTGCAAAAGAATAATACCATACAAGTCATACACTACCAATATAACATAGACTAACTAACCAGATAACTACACAGGAAATACAATACAAACCAACACCGGAATATTGCTAATTAAATACTCTTCCGATGGATACTAAACACCACTGTATAACCCTTGTCTGACCCTTCGTATCAAACAAAGAGGGATCTCTCTGTCTATGAACATGCTACCTTAACTAAACTTTCAGATTCTATCAAAGGGACCATAATCTACAAAATACATTATATAGTTAAAATATGTTACGAACGAGTCGCCCGCCAGACGCACATAAACTTTACCGTAAATGCGCACACTGTGCGCCCGCGGGTGCACGCAACAGCGAGTATGCGCACGCACGGCAGGGCTCATGAACGTGCAACAGGCACTCGCATGAGGTGCAAATATGGCAGTGTGTAGCGTGATATTTTTCTGACTTTGACATTACCTACATTGTATTTCTCCTCTCCGGGAGAAGCCCCGGAGAGGAGACGCTGTAGGAGTCTTCAGGGGGCGGGGGCGGACTGTGACATCACCAAGCCCCGCCCCCATAACGGAAAATGCCGCGATTCGCGGGTCCGCGGGAAGGGGGCGGGGCTAACATGACGCGATTTGCGTCATTTTAACCCCTTCCCCACCCGACGGACCTGCAAATACGGGAGAATATCTCTCCATCCTGCTGGCATCACTAGGGTGCAAGCAGGATGCGGGAGACCTGCCCACTCTTCCAAGGGTGCGGGGGGCTACCCCAAAAAACGGGAGCCTCCCGCAGCCTCCGGGAGAGTAGGTAAGTATGCCCCACCTCCTCCCTGCTCTCTCCGCCCCCTTCTGTGACAGCTTCCAATCAGAGTAGCCCAGGGCATATGCATATGCTGAGTCTCCTCCTCCTGACTATCCGTTGCCTCAGCGCCCCTTCGCTCTGCTCCTATCATCACTGCCACTATAGTGCTGGGTGACCTCCTCCTTTCTGCCCCCGCTGACCCAGTGCCCCCTGCCTCACTCACTGCCGCCCCCCCCCCCCCCCCCCACACACACACACACTGATCTGTGATCCGCTGCTGCTGCCACGGCTCTTTCCCCGGTGCATGCACAGAAAGAAAAAAAAGGAAAGAAGCCAAGGAGATAAGAACAAGGAGAAGCCGGGATCGTCAAAGACCTGGTTACCGAATCGCAGAGGGGAGAAGGTAAGTGCTCATGAACAGCTACATAAAAAATAAAAAAAATACAAGAATGAGTTATTTAGTGATAATTAAAACCTAAACATTGCATTCTTACATGAATAGACACTGTAGTATGACATTTTAGTCAATGAAATCAATCCTGCCCATCCCAACACAGGGCCTGATTCAGAGATAGACTCACTAGCACCGTCGCTGCATCTTTGTACACAGCTGCTGTGCAATAATTACTAATGCAGCAGAAGGTGTCTTGTGTATATACGTAGTCCCCTCCTGCGGGTTTCTATGATCAGAGACGCAGCATCAGGTCATCTGCATGAGCATTGGTCATCTGAGTAACCCTCCGGTTAGTGAGTCAGTGTTTTCACGCTGCCAGGGCCAGTGACACCGTGTCCAAGGATGCAGCCTCTTACCTCAGCATCAGTGGCGTAATAAACGTGGGTGCAGCTGCTATGGGGTCCGGGCTGTGGCCCACTGCTCCCCTGCACCCATTCACAGTCTGCCTCCAATGCCCGTAGCTGACCTTCACCCCCGCTAAGAATGGGCCTGACTCTCTCTCTCTCTATCTCTCTCCCTGACACTGTCTCTTTCTCGATGCCCGGCGCTGACACTGTCTCTCTCTAACTCCCTGACATTGTCTCTCTCCCTGACAGTCTCTCTCCATCTCTCCTTGACAGTCTCTCTCTCCCTATCTCTCTCTCTCCCTGACACTGTCTCTCTCACTCCCCTCTCTCTCTCTTCCTGACACTGACTCTCTCGCTATCTCTCTCTCCATGACATTGTCTCTCTCCCCCTCTCTCTGACACTGTATCTCTCCCTCACTCCCTTTCTCTCCCTCTGACACTGTCTCTCTCTCTCTCCCTGACTCTCTCTCTCTGACTCTTTTTCTCTTTCTATCCCTGACACACTCTTTCTCCCTGACACGCTATCTCTCTTCCTGACACTCTCACTTACTGTCTTTTGCTCCCCTCTCTTGCTCTCCTCCTCCCTGATTCTATCTCTCTCTCACATCCTCTCGCTCCCCTTCCTCTCTTGCTCCTCCCTCTTCTCTTTCTCTGACACCCTCTCTCCCTCCCTGATGCCCTCGCTCTCTCCCTGCCCTCTCATCCCTTTTTCCTTTTCTCCCTCTCTATATGGCTCCTATCTCTTTTTCATGGCTCCTATCTCTTTTTCTCTCATTCCCTCTTTTTCCATGAAACCCTCCCTCTCTCTTCTTGCTCCTCTCTTTCTCTCTCTCCCCCACTGACACCCTTTTTGTCCCTCACTCCCCTCATTCTCTCTCCTGCTTTCCTAAGGGGCACTGTAGTGACAATGCAGTGCTGCTGTAATATGTGTATGTAACACCGGTCAATTCTTTGCAAAAAACAAACAAACATCTATACAATCTATACAATTAATCACAACTGTGTCCATTGCAAAACACATGACATGACATGAAAAACACATAACAGAAACAGACAGAACTGCATGCTGTATGCTCATCGCATTAAAAAGACGATGTGATTAATATAACGTTTGAATAGCCATCCAATGCTGATCAAAATAGAAACATCTTCTGTAATAGCCCTTACAATGTACTGTACTGTATATGCAAATCTGTTATGCGGCAGCCACGAGCCCTAACTGAGATCAAAGCCCAGAGTCTGCAGAAATAATCAATGTTCCGTCACCTACAAATAGCAGTGCCAGGGTTCTGCACAATCCTTATGCTGCTCTGATCCACCCAGTCATTAAACTGTGTGGAGGCCTGCTCAACACGGAGGCCTGCCAGTGGCAAACGCAGGATTTGCATGGGGGGGTTTCCAGAACTGGGCAGAGCCAATCACGGGGGTGGGGACTGAGGTGACCCAGTATATGCTGGGTCCGTAAAACTAGTGTGTCTGTGTGTGTGTGTATATATATATATATATACATATATCTACACATATATATATATATATATATATATATATATATTGTCAAAGTCAGAAAAATATCACTATGCACACTGCCATATTTGCACCTCATGTGAGCTCCCGCTGCGCGTGCAAGAGCTCTCCCGTGCGTGCGCATACTCGCCTTCGCGTGCACCCGCAGGCGCACGATATGCGGATTTACGGTAGAGTTTGTATGCGTCTAGCGGGCGACTCAATCGATATATATTTTAACCATATAATGTATTTTGTAGATCATGGTCCCTTTGATAGATTCTGAAAGTTTAGTTAATGTAGCATGTTCATGGACAGAGAGATCCCTCTTTGTCTGATACAGAGGGTCAGACAAGGATTATACAGTGGTGTTTAGTATCCATCGGAAGAGTATTTAATTAGCAATATTCCGGTGTTGGTTAGAAGCGGATTAATCGCTCGTGCGAATAGTTATGGACATAAGAAGTTTATGTCCATTTACTATTATTTGCACTTACTTATCCATGCGGCGGGAAACCTAGTTTCCCACCCACCTGAGCAGTTGGAAGTAGACACAGCCCACCTGTATGAATCAACCTATGACCTTTTGTTATAATGCGAAGACGAATTCCTGCGTCCAATGAACAATGAGATTGTAGGGACCATTGAATTGCATTGTGTGTGGGGCATAAATAGACAAGCCGATCCTATCCAGCTCTCACTCTTCAACGGTTCTCATTGCTGATAATCGGGAGCTGGATATCCAGAGGCGCATGCGATCGTTCCCCTTGTGCGTAAGTTTTTCTCCGCAATCATATTGTCTTTATTGGTATTGTGGGCCATATCTCTCTCTCTCTCTCTCTCTTCTCTCTCTCTCTCGTTTCTCTTATATAGTTATTGTACTGATATTGTATTTCATGTGTAGTTATCTGGTTAGGTAGTCTATGTTATATTGGTAGTGTATGACTTGTATTGTATTACTCTTTTTGAACGTTCATTCATTTCCTTAAAAGGCGTTAGACCCTTAGACCGGTATTGTGTGTTCATTATATTGCAGTGGGTAATAGGAGCGTCTCTATCGCTCAAACAGCTTTAGTGTAAACCCGCTTACACAGTGTTGCATTCTCATCTTATCACTACACCAAGGTTTACTGCATAATACACTGTTTTATGGTATAGTTATAAAAGTTTAACATTGTGAGCGTCTGCGCCGCTGGTGATCTCCTCGTGGTCCCGAGCGTCCGCTACGCTATAGCGAATCATTACGTTAGTCGGCAGCCAATAGCGTGCCTGCCAGTGATCTCTTGGCCGTGAGCGAACGTGGCGCTTGAGCGTCTCGACTACGGCTAAGCGATTGTTACGCAACGTGCGTACCCTTACGGTATTCCATACGTTAATAGCGTACAGTGTTCTTAGACCTCTTAAAAGGGTTTTAAGTAAGATAAATATTTAGCTTTATCAATTGGCGGCTCGTCCGTCCTTCACATATCTCTGCTAGGTAATTCCAGCAGACATTATCCATCAGCAAAGGGCGGGAGATCATATTCCTCGCAGTGCTGTCTGGATAAGCGTCTGCTTCGCTTAGTATAGGGTGCTGAGGGAATCCTGAACCGGAGGTAAGAACAACACGCTAGTGTCTTTTAAAACTGTTTATTTCTATCTTGCGTACGCACACACGCATATCTGCATTTCTTTTTATTCGGGTATTTTCATATATCACTCTCCTGTTTGCCATTTTATAATTGATAAACATGCTAAGAGAGATTTGTCGCTATTTCATAGTTAAAGTGTAAAAGTAATACATTAAGGGATAAATTGCAAAGCACGCACGCAGCTCTACCTAAAGATACAAGGAGAGATTGGTGTGGTGCTCGGTAGATGATCAAGGATCATCTACATTGATAAACGTGTAAATTGCGTTACGGTGGATATCTGCATTGCGTACACGTGTCTAACAAAAGGCTGAGACTCACGCACGCAACTCAAAGGCCGACGCACGCAGCGTATATTACGCAACGTAGCGTCCGGGTACGCCCACGTAACTCAAATCACACGCTAGTGTTATTTTAGCAGGCGAAGAGGTGGCAACGCGATAAATAGCGCAAGTCTATTTCAGTGTCCGAAATTTAAGCTAATAGATCCTTCTCCAATTTACAACACATCTGGTCTAAAGGAAAGAAATTTCTGCGCAGAAATAGAAATAGAAACAAAAGTGTACATGTGGTGAGTGAGTGTTTGCAACTATATAAGTTTTTACAATTTTGGGGATTGAACCACAGAAATCATCGAGTTCTCGTGAAAGTACATACGTGTAAGTGACATACATGGTGGCTAGGGAGGCATCCCTTGTTAAACATATAAAGAGCATTAGAGTGTAGCAGACCAGGAGGTCATACTGTAGCAGACCAGGAGGTCAGACCAGGAGGTCGCATAACAGACCAGGAGGTCCAGGTACAGCAGACAAGGAAGTCCGCTATAGAGTCAAGTAGCCCAACACCAAGAAGGGTTGGGGCGGAACCCATATAGGCCATAAAGCTCAGGCTGAAGGAATTCGCAGCTGCTGAATGTCGATTCCACTGGTCGCTCCGTGCATAAGATTAGTTGCTTATGTACTGAACGATTGTACCGCACGTAATTGTGTGCATTAGTTAGTAACCTGACCTAGTACCATTTGTGTACGAAAAGGGTCATAAACGCTATTTGTACATTCTAACGTGATTTGTGTAATTTTTTATTTTTTTAAAGGGAAGTTCGCTGGTCACTCAGGAATTATCCAACAACCCCACAGTTACTGGAAAGGGTTAATGCTCTGCGGATCACACTCACATGTTCCAGTAAACAAAGGTTCATAGGGGCCCTGGGTCGAGTACGCCAGCACTATATCAGTGTGGAGGTCGTATTGGTCGGCGTGGGCGAGTAAGTGGGGTACTCGGTAAACCACCACCGTCAACCTATCCTTGAATATTTTGGTTTTTTGTAAGGGTTCGCTGAAGACCCTGATATAAAGGTCAGAGGTAGAGCAAGCAACACCTGCAAATTATGGGGGCCAGTTGTTCAGGAAGGGGGCGATCAACCTCGGTTCGGGTTGATTTAGTGAACCGACCAATCGGGTCGGCAAGGTACGTAATGTGTGAAAAATACGGTTCACACACAGAAGTTTTATGTGATGAATGGGAGAGACTGACGGTACATGATGGGGAGAAGTTCCCAAGAGTAGGCAGCTTTAGCCCAGAAGTGTTACAAAATCTGAGGAGAAGGATATGTCTCATTAAATCAGCAAAGAGACGAATCAAACATTATGATTATTTGCAGCTATGGCAAGAGGAGGGTGAAATACAGAGAGGATTGGCTCAGGCGGCGGGATCTAATCCTATCAGGAAACTGATAGCCACGGCCCCGCCGCCACCATACATATCAGGAGAGAAATTGGTTGCGGAGAATGACGCATCAGGGGGTAACAAACAGACACTTAGCAACTGTATAAATGTTAAGGATAATGTTAATAAGTTAACCAATGCAAGTATTAACCCGTGCAAGTTGTACCCTGTTTTGAACTTTCCCCAGGAGTGTGATCAAGAAGACGAAGCATCAACAATATCGGCGCTCTCTCTAGCAGCCACCATATCAGAGACAACAGTAGGCACGGCCCAACCCTTAAGATTAGTAACAAAGGCCCCTAGCGGAGGGACAGGTGAGGTCGTATCAACGGGTAAGTACGGCACCTTACACTATGCTGAAACCATTTCACCACAGGCTGTAGAATCTAATCAGAATGAGGTTATTAAACTTGCTCCCGTTAGGGTAATAGCTGTTCCAAATGGGAAAACGGACACTACAGGAGTCACTCCCATTAGGAACATTGCCATGTATAGCCCATTTTCCAGAATGGAATTAAGAACCATAGTGTCTGAATTCCCTGATCCTAGGAAAGATCTAGTTGCTAGCCAGAAATACATCAGAGACCTAGGAAATACTGTAGAGCCAAATAACAAAGACTGGCAGATATTGCTGAGGGCATGTTTACCCTCCAATGTCGACTCAGCTCAATTTTTAGCTGACTGTGGATTGGATCAGGATGTACCCCTTACAGATGTGTACAACAAAGACAATGTAAAAAGAATAAATTTACAGTTAAAGGAGTATTTCCCAGCGGTAGCCAAATGGAATAGAATTTTTTCCATTAAACAAAAAGAGTCAGAAACAGCTGCTGAGTATTTTCCCCGGGCACTATTAGAAATGGCAAAATACACTGGCATAGAGGACATTAGGACCAATGCAAATCATCAAGAAGTAGCAGTATCTGTGCTAATGGATGGTTTAAAAGAAGCATTAAAGACAAGGGTACAGACCACGCAACCATGTTGGCGAGGTCTGTCGGTGGCTACTTTGAGAGAGGCTGCTATTGATCACGACCGGAATATCACCAGACACAGGGAGTCACAAGGTGATAAGTTAATGGCCGTAAGTATACAGGCCCTGACCACAAAGCAGCCTTTGTATAGATCACCAAACCCTGTGGGTAAGTCAAATGTGGTAACATGTTATTTTTGTCATAAACAGGGACACATAGCACGAGACTGTAGAGCGAAAAATTCACAAAGATCATACCAACCCCCTAGACAACGACATGACACACGAAATTGGGATCAGGGTCCACAGAGACGGAGTTATGAGCCACATACAGGGGAAACAAAAAGATATCCCCCAAAAGGAGACTGGCAAACTTCTGGCAGTTCCCATTTAACCCCTTCACAAGTAGTTGCTGCCAGCGGGATTCAGGGAGGTCACCATACCCAATAGGGGTGTGGCCATACCTGTAATCTGCAGCCAGTAAAATTGATTGCAAGTCTTGGAAGTGAACCCGAAATTGCAATTAATGTAGCTGGTAAAACATTATACTTTCTTGTAGATACGGGGGCGGCCAAATCAGTGATAAATTCGACAGTGGGCATGAGAACCACTGGTAAGACAATTCCAGCCATGGGAGTAACGGGAGTAGTCCAGCATTACCCTGTTAGCAAACCAGCCGAGATTACAATAGGGCCTTTACATACCAAGCATTCCTTTTTGCTGGCTGCATCGGCACCGACAAATCTCCTGGGAAGAGACTTATTGTGTAAAATGGGGTGCGTCATTTATTGTACTCCTGAAGGTGTATTCTTGGACATACCTGAGAATCACGCTCAGGAAGTGCGAGACATGTTAGACTCCCCATCAAAATTAATGTCACATACCATTATGACAAATAGGACTCCATCCCAAGTAGAAGAAATGACATCCCAGATACCAGAGTCACTTTGGACAAAAGATGGACAGGACACTGGATTAATGGCAAACGTAGCTCCAGTAGTTGTGCAAGTAAAAGATGGTAGGATAGCTCCAAAAATCCCACAATACCCTCTGAAGCCAGAGGTGGAGTTAGGAGTATACCCAGTAATAGAGCGCTTGCTACAACAGGGCATTCTGGTAAGAACGTCCAGCACTGCCAATAGTCCCATCTTCCCTGTGAAAAAGAGTGGGGGGAGGGGTTACCGGCTAGTGCAGGATCTTAGGGGGATTAACAAAATAGTTGAGAGTCAGTTCCCCGTAGTGCCAAATCCAGCTGTCATCCTTATGCAAATCCCTCCCACTGCGAAATTTTTCACTGTTATTGACCTCTGCTCCGCTTTCTTTTCGGTACCCCTGCATCCTGACAGCCAATATTTGTTTGCATTTACATACAGAGGAGTCCAATACACATGGACTCGATTACCACAAGGTTTCATAGACAGTCCAAGTATATTTTCCCAGGCTTTGCATGATTGTTTACAGTCTTTCCAACCAGAGAGTGGATCAGTATTGATACAGTACGTGGATGATTTACTACTGTGTTCTGATTCATTGGAAGCATCCCTGAAGGATACGAAACAGCTGCTGTTTCATCTTTCAGACACAGGACACAAGGTTTCCAAAGACAAGTTACAATTATGCCAAACTAAAGTATAATACTTGGGACACTGTCTAACACAAGGACTGAGACACCTGACCGCTGATAGAATTCAAGCAATTAGAGACATGACTCTGCCACAAACCCAGCAACAGATCAGAACGTTTTTAGGAATGTGTGGGTATTGCCGTAACTGGATCCCAGGATTTTCCATTCTAGCATTACCTTTGCAGGAGATGGTTTCCTCAAACAAGCCTGATCGGATTTCGCACACAGACGAGTCCGAGATGGCATTTGAGAGACTTAAACAGTGCCTAACGCAGGCACCAGCATTAGGTATGCCAGACTATGGGAAACCCTTTGAGCTGTACGGAACAGAAAGTGCTGGTTGCGCAGCAGGCGTCCTAACCCAAAAGCACGGTGATGCCAGCAGGCCGGTAGCATACTACAGCGCTCAGCTAGATACAGTAGCGCGATCCCTCCCCACATGCTTGCGAAGCGTTGCTGCAATAGCATTGCTAGTAACGAAAAGCGAAGATGTAGTGCTAGGTCACAACCTCACAATTCATACACCACATGCAGTGTCAGCCTTGCTAAATTCTGCCCAAACCAGGCACGTCTCATCAGCGCGGTTTACAAGATGGGAATTGGCACTAATGGCCCCCGTAAACATCACCATAAGGAGATGCAGTGCATTAAATCCTGCAACATATCTCCCAGGTGTGCCTGGACAGGCACAAAGGGTGGAGGATGAGAGTGGTGGGGAAGGAGAATTTAATACAAAGGAGGACACACATGATTGTATGGAATATTTGAGCCAAAATTTTACCGCAAGGCCTGACATCAGTGACAACCCACTAGAAGATGTAGACTTTACTTTCTACACTGACGGTAGTTGTCACAGACAGTCAGACTCGGGAGACTTGTGTACTGGATACGCAGTCGTAGACGACCAAGGCACCATAGAAGCTGAACCGCTAGGCCCACCTCACTCAGCCCAGGTTGCTGAATTGGTCGCCCTAACCAGAGCATGTGAATTGGCTAAGGGCAAATCAGCCAATATCTACACCGACTCTAGATATGCATTCGGGGTAGTCCACGATTTCGGAGCCCTATGGCGCCTCAGAAATTTCATGACGGCAGCTGGTACACCGGTAGCGCATGCAGCTCACATCAAAAGGCTTCTAACAGCGATACAGGAACCCGACAGAGTGGCTGTTATCAAGTGTAAAGCACACACATATAGCCAAGACCCAGTATCACTTGGTAACAGCCGAGCAGATGAAGCTGCTAAGTTAGCAGCTGGTACCCCCAGACAGACAGACACCACACAACTGATGGTATTTAATACCATCAACACACAGAAGCTGTGTGAAATGCAAAATTTGTGTTCCACACAGGAAAAGGCAGTCTGGAAGGCAAAGGGATATGGCCAGGAGTCCTCAGGACTCTGGACGGATGGACAAGGTAAACCAGTGGCCCCCAGAGCATATCTTCCATGTTTAGCTGAGGCAGCACACGGGCTGACTCATCTGGGCAAGGAGGGAATGTGTAAGTTGGTAAGAGCATATTGGTGCGCCCCAGGATTTTCATCCCATGCAGGTAAGAGAGCAATGTCATGCCTTACCTGTTTGAGAAAGAATATCGGAAAGGCAATACCATCAGAACCATCTCATATCCCACCTACAGGCGGACCTTTTCAGGTAATACAGATTGACTTTATCCAATTACCCCCTTGTCGAAATTTGAAATATGTACTTGTTTGTATAGATGTGTTCTCAAATTGGGTCGAAGCATTTCCTGCGGCCACAAATACCGCTATGTTTACTGCTAAGAAAATTGTGCAGGAATTTGTATGTAGATATGGTATCCCTAGAATAATTGAAAGTGATAGGGGTACCCATTTTACAGGTGATGTCTTTCAAGGAATGTGTAAGTTGATGGGAATTGATAGCAAGCTGCACACTCCATACCGTCCACAGGCGAGTGCGAAGGTGGAAAGAGTGAACAGCACTATTAAAAATAAACTGAGCAAAGTTATGGCAGAAACAGGATTGACATGGCCAGAAGCTTTACCCATTGTACTATACAGCATCAGAACCACTCCCAGGTCCCCTCTTAATCTGTCTCCCTTTGAAATCTTGTTTGGTCGACAACCGCATGTTATGATTAACCCTCAGGATGATTTGAAGTGTAACAATGAAGTGACTGTAAAATACTTGATTAACATGAGTAAACAGCTAAGGAATCAAAATGATAATTTGAAGTTGGTGATTCCTGATTTACCAGATAGTAATTGTCATAACATTGAACCTGGGGATTATGTAATGATACGGAATTTTCTACGCTCAGGTTGCCTTATTGACAGATGGGAAGGACCATACCAAGTCTTATTGACTAGCACTACAGCATTGAAGGTTGCCGAGAGAGAGACTTGGGTTCATTCGTCCCATTGTAAGAAGGTTGCTGATCCAGAGAGGTCCCTTGATAAGGAACAGACGGTAGAGGAAGTTGTATCACTGGAGTGTCTGTTCCAGGAGGACTGAGGCGGCACCTGAGCATTGAAAATCACAAGATCGAAAGCAGTTGTCGATTCCCTGCTCCCTTTTATTGTTTTTCTCCACTTCCCATCCCATCTCCCTCAATTATTTCTTTCCCCCTTCTCATTTTTCTCCATTTCCTCCTCTAAGATGGACTTGCCCCAAGAGACTGTGATCCGGATTTTCCTGTTGACCATGATGTTGACCAGAGCAGTCTGTTCCGGCGAGAGTACCATGGAGGTCGAGAAAGGTTCTGGAATGGGTTCTGATGACAAAGATGGAGGCGTAGTTTTCCAAGAACAACTTAACCAACAAGTAAAGGCGAGTATGAGAAAACGATCCGATAACATAGACCATCGAAGGAATTGTGAAGGATTGTTAGCCGAAGAAAACTGTATCTGTAGGCTCTGTGACAATGTAGTTGAGGATGGGTGTATCAAGAAATGCCAATCCAGTTTTAATATCCACATGGACCGGCATCCATTGAGTGACTATCACTCCTTAGTGGGTAATGTGTTAAATCAGACAGATTGTTGGGTATGCTCTCAAGTACCTCAAGGCCATAGTAAATCAGGCTTAGTACCATTTCCTTTAATGATAGGGGAGGTACTTGAGCTAAGTGGTGGGAGGCCGGTGGACAGGAGGTTTAATATCTCCAGTCCTCCTAGTTTGAAGCTCCACCAATATCATGTGGATAGATCCCTAATATGTTTTAACATTTCCAATCCCCGAAAGCCGGGAAATTGGGAAGTGTCATGGAGTAACCAAACCATGACCTTTTCATATAGAGCAGATAGAATGCCGACAGATACAGAGCTTATACGCCACATAGCCAATAGAGAAAAATCTTTCCGATATAGGTATACCCTAGGAAGTAGGATTACGAGAGTTGGAGAGGTATCACCAGGATACTGTGCACATATCGTACAAACTGATACGTGTACTAGACAGATGGGAGAATTAGGGTTAGGAGATTTCACATGGAAGATGTGTAATATGGTTATGTCCTATTCCGTCCCATATGTTGTCCCCGATGATGCATATTTCATATGCGGGAGGAAGGCGTATAAGTGGCTTGCCCCAAACTCTAAAGGATTGTGTTATATTGGAAAAGTACTGCCTGAGGTAATGACTGTATCACATGCCAAAATGAAAGATATACACCGTGTTGCCCAAGCTCCTTATACTCATACTCATTACGAGCACGTAGTTAAACGGCACCTGATAGAAAGAACAGAGCATCCGGCCTCTGACATGATCCATGAATCCACCGGGATTCAGTTTCTACTTGCGTTAGACATCACTCGCACCGCCAGAGGAGTGTTGAATTATAAATACATATCTGCGCTCGCAAATTTGTTAGACAATATCACAGAAATGTATGATGACACTTTTAGGTATACTGGAAGAGAGCTTCAAGCTTATAAAACAGAACTGGTTCAGCATAGAATGGTTCCTAATTATCTCACGGCAGTGACAGGTGGATATTGTGTCACACTGGCAACGCAGTACGGCGTGAAATGCTGCACATATATAACGAATAGTACCGAGGATCCGGTCGAGGTCATAGACCAAAAGATGGACGATATTCTCCAATTAAAGTGGGAATTTCGCAGGAGACACAATCTCACCCTTGCTGCTGTGAGTAATGAGCTGACTAGTTGGGTGTCATGGTTGAACCCGCGAAATTGGTTCTCTGGTTTAGGAGAATGGGCTCAAGGAGTCATAATGGATGTAGGGAAGTTTCTCCTATGTATCTTAGGTGTTGTCATAACGATTGGCTTGATATTTAGATGCGGTCAGGCTTTAATGAAGTGCAAACGTAGTACCAGGGTAATGAGTTTAAGGAGTGAGGAAATTGTAATTCCAATGGATTTGATTTATGACCCAACGGTAGAGGCAATGATGTGATGAAAATGCGATTATACGGTCCGTTTCTTTCACCTGTTTTTCCGTTTTCTCCAAGGTAAAAAGACCCACTTGGACGAGGAATTTGATGATCCTGTATACAGACAACAGATGGATTAAAGAAGAAGTTTTGACAACCTTATACACAGATATTTGATGAACTATGCCATAGACCCCCAGTTTCCCTAGAAATTTTAAAAATACGCTAGCCCAACACTTTTGTAAGTCTATGGACATTGACAAAGCTTTTGCACACACCTATTGGCAAAAGCCCAAAGAAGACTGCATTCAACAGACACCGAACAAGACTTCAACCGACAAATGTTCATTAACCTGACATAGAATACCACTGCATTTACCATAATTGTGTCTTATCTTCATCTCTACAACCTTCAGGTAATAACACACGTAGTCGATAGGGAATACCAGCACAGATATCAGCAATCACATATTCCCCCATTCATGTATCATCAACTAAAATGTGCTCCCCCATTTTGTTGCAACCAAAAGCCGAAGAGAGCTCGGTAAAGTTTGACAGCCCATCCACAGACCCGTACCACGGGATAAGAAGGAATTCGAATGTATACTTCGCAATACCTCGAAGCTTGATTTAAAACACGTACGGCACGATGATACATGACCCCCCAAACATGGATTCATACACACATGCTTCTGCTATCTCACTAGGTCATACCCTTTTCCTACCTTCTCCTCTCCTCCCTTACCCAATCATGGAAATGTATTTACACTTGACATATATTTTTCTCGTTTTGAAATGTTTTAGGAAGTGGCAGTTATTGTTGACTGCCAAAGGGTGGACTGTCAAAGTCAGAAAAATATCACTATGCACACTGCCATATTTGCACCTCATGTGAGCTCCCGCTGCGCGTGCAAGAGCTCTCCCGTGCGTGCGCATACTCGCCTTCGCGTGCACCCGCAGGCGCACGATATGCGGATTTACGGTAGAGTTTGTATGCGTCTAGCGGGCGACTCAATCGATATATATTTTAACCATATAATGTATTTTGTAGATCATGGTCCCTTTGATAGATTCTGAAAGTTTAGTTAATGTAGCATGTTCATGGACAGAGAGATCCCTCTTTGTCTGATACAGAGGGTCAGACAAGGATTATACAGTGGTGTTTAGTATCCATCGGAAGAGTATTTAATTAGCAATATTCCGGTGTTGGTTAGAAGCGGATTAATCGCTCGTGCGAATAGTTATGGACATAAGAAGTTTATGTCCATTTACTATTATTTGCACTTACTTATCCATGCGGCGGGAAACCTAGTTTCCCACCCACGTGAGCAGTTGGAAGTAGACACAGCCCACCTGTATGAATCAACCTATGACCTTTTGTTATAATGCGAAGACGAATTCCTGCATCCAATGAACAATGAGATTGTAGGGACCATTGAATTGCATTGTGTGTGGGGCATAAATAGACAAGCCGATCCTATCCAGCTCTCACTCTTCAACGGTTCTCATTGCTGATAATCGGGAGCTGGATATCCAGAGGCGCATGCGATCGTTCCCCTTGTGCGTAAGTTTTTCTCCGCAATCATATTGTCTTTATTGGTATTGTGGGCCATATCTCTCTCTCTCTTCTCTCTCTCTCTCGTTTCTCTTATATAGTTATTGTACTGATATTGTATTTCATGTGTAGTTATCTGGTTAGGTAGTCTATGTTATATTGGTAGTGTATGACTTGTATTGTATTACTCTTTTTGAACGTTCATTCATTTCCTTAAAAGGCGTTAGACCCTTAGACCGGTATTGTGTGTTCATTATATTGCAGTGGGTAATAGGAGCGTCTCTATCGCTCAAACAGCTTTAGTGTAAACCCGCTTACACAGTGTTGCATTCTCATCTTATCACTACACCAAGGTTTACTGCATAATACACTGTTTTATGGTATAGTTATAAAAGTTTAACATTGTGAGCGTCTGCGCCGCTGGTGATCTCCTCGGGGTCCCGAGCGTCCGCTACGCTATAGCGAATCATTACGTTAGTCGGCAGCCAATAGCGTGCCTGCCAGTGATCTCTTGGCCGTGAGCGAACGTGGCGCTTGAGCGTCTCGACTACGGCTAAGCGATTGTTACGCAACGTGCGTACCCTTACGGTATTCCATACGTTAATAGCGTACAGTGTTCTTAGACCTCTTAAAAGGGTTTTAAGTAAGATAAATATTTAGCTTTATCAATATACATACACACACACACACACACACACATATACATAGCATATTAAACATGCATACATATATATATATATATATATGTACACACACATACAGTGCACATATATATACACATGTATATATATCATATGTGTGTGTGTGTGTGTGTGTGTGTGTGTTTATATGTATGTATATATGTATGCACATGGATATATATGTACTATAATTAAAATAAAGTAAACTTTTATTGCACTTACAAGTGCCACCAGGAAGACAGCAGGCTGCAGAGGACGCTAGACAGCCATTAATAATACTCATGCAGCTAAAAAAAAAAAAAAAAAAAAATTTTTTTTTTTTTTTTTAGTGGAGGGGGGTTTCTGGGTGCTCGGAAACCCCCCCTGGGTGCGCCACTGCCTGCGTATATACCATTGCAAAGTGGTGCTACAGGGACACTGCTTATTGTAAAAGGTACTAAAACCTAATGTAACCCCCAAGGAAACATATATCTTAATTATTATACTGTGTACTGTGAGTGTTATTAATCAGTGGAAATTAGGAACAGTGTTTAAACATGCAGACATGTTGCCAAATGTAAGATAAGAGGTGTTAATGATAACACGTATCAGAGTTGGGCGGCTCTCAGGCCTATCATCTTTCTGCTGACAAAAGGGACAGAAAACATTTCCTCCTCTCATGTGGCTGCTACATAATTCATAGCACACAGCTAATTTGAAGCCCCTTAAAGTGTGCAGACTTAGAGGTTTAATCGATAAGTGGAATGAACAGCTCTCCCCTGTCGAGTGCTGACATTTAATTTTTACTGTGCAGTATAAATATTATATCAAGCCCACGCTCATTGCTGTAACGGCAGTCCCAGGCTGTTCAGGCTTTCGTGGCGACATCAGCTTTTAATTGGAATGCTAATGGCTGTCATTTATAAGACAGTCGTGCCTTTCATCAGCTTCAGCCGCAATCTGTAATACATTGTCTCAAACTGAAACATCACATTGAGTATGCCATAATCTGCATTTCATACATAAAGGAAGGGAAGAGGCACAATTACCGAAGCACTGGGCTATCGTACTGTTCCATGGATCATTATTTTAGGCACAAGTGAGTAGTGTATGCAGTGTCGGACTGGGACATGAAGGGCCTACCGTTGGAATGCAGTTATAGGGGCCCATACTTAGGGGTGTGGCCAGCCTACAAAGGGGGTGTGGCTAGCCTCCACAGAGGCTTGAAATACACAATAGTTTAGTGCAGTGTAATGTAACATATCTACCATGTATAATACAAGTGCACAGTCTGGAACCTGGGGGGTCATTCCGAGTTGTTCGCTCGTTGCCGATTTTCGCAACGGAGCGATTAAGGCAAAAATGCGCATGGTACGCATGGTAAGTATTTTAGCACAAAATTTAGTAGATTTACTCACGTCCGAACGAAGAATTGTCATCGTTGAAGTGATCGGAGTGTGATTGACAGGAAGTGGGTGTTTCTGGGCGGAAACTGACCGTTTTCTGGGAGTGTGCGGAAAAATGCAGGCGTGCCAGGATAAAACGCGGGAGTGTCTGGAGAAACGGGGGAGTGGCTGGCCGAACGCTGGGTGTGTTTGTGACGTCAAACCAGAAACGAAACGGGCTGAGCTGATCGCAGTCTAGGAGTAGGTCTCGAGCTACTCAGAAACTGCTAAGAATTATTTAAACGCAATTCTGCTAATCTTTCGTTCGCAATTCTGTTAAGCTAAGATACTCTCCCAGAGGGCGGCGGCCTAGCGTGTGCAGTGCTGCTAAAAGCAGCTAGCGAGCGATCAACTCGGAATGAGGGCCCTGATCCCTAGAGGAGGGAGTGGGCCCTCATGCAGTGGAGCCTACCAGTGGTTTCCCTGGTAACCCTGTGGGCCAGTCCGACCCTGAGTGTATGTATGTTATTATTACGTTTAAGGCCTTGTCAGTACGCTGAGGCATGGTGAGGGTCTCAGGCGGCTGCACTGTAATGGCAACAGAAACGAAGGCCAGGATGTAATGAAGTACAAGCATGGCAGCTGTGCGGGATGCCAGCTGAACTCGGACGGTTTTTTAAAGGGGCAATAGTTCTAAACCAAGCCTTGTACATGATTGCCCCCTTAAAAAATAGTCCGAAATCCACAGGCATCCCACACGCCTGCTGAACTCGGACTTAACTACATTCCTGCTAAGATCTCACCTTCATACCCAGCCCAACATCTCTCTCATCCTTCTCCAGTGCCCCTGTGATACCTCTGACCCAATAGGAGCTAAAGGGCATTATGGCTTGGGAGCAGGGGCGGATTAGCCATCTGTCGAAGTTCCTCAGTGGGCCGATGTGCATGTGGGGCCTGTTTTATTTGTTGATATGTGAGGGGTGGTTCTACTGCTATGGTTAAATGGTATAACTTTGGTGCTGCCCATGTGAGTCCACATCTACAAACTTTTCCAGGGCCACTTTCAGTTCCCAATCCACCCCTGTTTGAGAGACTGCTACTAGGTGAAGCCAAAGAGCACAAGCCGGCAACAGAAAGTGAATTCACTGGTTGCATATGTGTAGTGTAGTTGAAGAAACACCGGGGAGCGGAGCAAAAAAAACGAATAAGGTGCCGCAGGTCTGAGGAGAATAGATTGACAGATAATTACTAGGTCGACAGTCAATAGGTTGGCATGCATTAGGTCAACATTGACAAAAGGTCAACATTGTGAGAATGTTGACATGACAGTGGTTGACACATCAAAAGATCAACATGAATTTTTTTTTTAAATGTGTTTTTGTTTTTCATACCTTACCATAGATGTGGACTCCAATTGGGAATGGCAACCTGTGCCGAGAGCAGTGGTAGTGGAGCGAGGCACCTTGTTGAAGCCTGTGAGCCATGCGAGGGGATACGGTACACTTATTGGGGTTCCACGTGCTAATACAGGGAAAATGAGACAAAAAATAGCTAAAAACTCATGTCAACTTTTCCTGTGTCAACCTTTTGTCAAAGTCGA
This sequence comes from Pseudophryne corroboree, assembly GCF_028390025.1. NCBI lineage: Eukaryota > Metazoa > Chordata > Amphibia > Anura > Myobatrachidae > Pseudophryne > Pseudophryne corroboree. The sequence continues at coordinate 94,564,128 of NC_086447.1, forward strand.
CTTTGTGCATGTTGACCTTATGGGGTCGACTTAGACATTGTCGACCTAATAACTTTCGACCTTGTATACCACACCCGCAAGCAACAATGCTGAAATGGTGCCAGGTGTCACTTAATACTCACTGATGGTGCACTGGGGACCACTGCAGTAGCGTCAGCAGAATGAGTCTGAGATCCAGAGACAGTGTGTCAGCATTGGGAGCTGCAGCTGGGATCCATGGAGACTGTGTGAGTAAAAGCTGAGAAAGGGAGACATTCCTATTGAGAACTATGTGAGCTATTGAGAACTACTGAGAGCTATTGAGAATATTGAGAGTTATTGTGAGCTATTGAGAGCATAATAAGAGATATTGAAAATATATATGCGTAGCCTATCGAAAGTACATTTAGAAAAATAGGAAAGTATTTGTAACCCTAACATTTTCATGAGACTGAGTTAAAGATCTGAATGTGCTGACAGTGTAATATCTGTGTCTTGTTTGATTTACTATTGCACCAGTGACTGAATCTAACAGTATAAAGAGAGGAAGCCATTTTGTGAGAGAATCATGAGCTGATTAAAGAGCACTGTGGGACTGAGCTATTAATATATTAATATTATATATTAATATATATATTGAAAGTGGAAATGTGTTTATTGTGCTTTATCACTTGAAAGTCAATGCTATTGTTCTCTGGAATCAAGAAAGACCAGCATTAGAGGCTAATCCTATTACTTTTGCCTATTGTGGATTATAAATACATGCATGTTATAGGACAGTGACACCTAGCAAAAGAGTACTTCAACAATACTTTGTGTTCACTTTAAAATAAATGACTGATCAGACTGGAGTTTTGCTAGTCTGCTGAGTAATAATCTGTTTTGCTACTACATATATGCATATGCATATTTTGTAAAGGTTATTGTGTGTTTAATCTAGTACAGTATATTGAAGCAATTGAGAAAAATTTTTTCCCTAGTTATTGCCTATTGCCAATTTATCACTGTATTGCAAATTGCTGTCTTATATTTACCATATTTCTTTTATGTTATATTTGTCATATGTATGGCAATCATTATTTTACTCATACACTGATCTGCCTGGACTCACATCTTCCTACCCCCTTAAATAAATCTACTTGACTATTTTATTTGTCAGCTGTTCTTTTACTGTGTGTATGTGGCTAGCCTGTCAGCTACAGCCTGAGGTGGATAAAACTTATTAAGGCGTTGCCAGTAAAGAAAGAAGATCAGCTGCTATCTCAGCTGCAAGGTACCATCTACACCTAACTTATCTGTGCCTACACCAACAGCAGTGACCCTTTTATTCCCGCACCTCTGTAGTGTATAGAGTTCCACCCTTTATTTATTGTATATTAACAGTCACCTCAGAAATGTGTGCTCTGTATCTAGTTACAGAACTTCTAAAAGACTTCTAACATCATTATATGTCCCAGCGAGGTGAATTATCTCACGTATTACAAAATGACACAACCCAAGAACAGGGCCTCGCTACACATGTTCTGGCCGTAATTTCCTAGGAGAGCAAAGTGCGGACCTCCAGTGGGGATGAAGAAGCATAACCAGTTCCCCTCATAAAACTTTGTTATGACATGATACACATGTTTATATATGTTCTGTCTTTATTATGCTCTGCCTGGAGATATAACTCAGAATGCATGTAGGGGGTCATTCTGACCTAATTGCTCGCTGCAGTTTGTCGCAGCGCAGCGATTGGGTCGGAACTGCGCATACGCCGGAGTGCACAGTCACATGGCAGCCGTCATTGCCTAGCGATCACCTCTGAGACAGAGGCGGTCGCTGGGCGGGAGGGGGCTGGATGGCGATGTTAAGCCGCTGTTTAGGGGGCGTGGTCCGGCCAACGCAGGCATGGCCGGACCATTGGGGGGGGGGGGGCCGCCGCGGCTGCGTGATGTCACATGCAGCTGCTGTGGGCCGGGGAGCGACGAGTAGCTCCCGGCCAGCACACTAAAGCTGCACTGGTCGGGAGCTACTCTTGAAGTGCAAAGGCATCGCCGCTTTGCGATGCCTTTGCACTCTGCGGGGGGGCCGGCACTGACATGCGGGGCGGACTAGCCCTGTGCTGGGCGTCCCCCCGCATGTCAGTGTGAATGGTCGTAGCTGTGCTAAATGTTGCACAGCTACGATCAACTCGGAATGACCCCCGTAGTTTGAGCAAAAACATTTTCTGTAGAGTTTTCAGCAAGTTTCTTGCAAGTTTGTCCTTTTACCTAGCAAAAATCACTGAATCTCACCATTGATTTTCATGCTAAAGCACAAGATCGATTTCTATTATTTAAGGCCAAAGTCACCAGAATCTAGCAGCGATTTCATACTCGTAAAAAAAATTCAACCGTCTACATTTGGCCCTTAATCTGCTTACTCTTGGTCATAGCACTTGGGGCCTAATTCCGGTTCAGTCATAATAGTCTGAAAATTGAAAAAAAAAAGGATGATTTTTGGACTATTGCGCATACGCTGTGGCAGCACAGTGCATGCGTTGGCTTTCACAGTGCGATTGCATCCCGGAAGGATTCGATCGCACAGTGATTGACAATGGTGGGCGGCGGCAATGCGGTGTTAGGGGGGAGTGGTCCAGAGACAATGCAGGCATGTCCGGACTGTTTTAGGGGCAGCCGCGTGACGTCACATGCACTTGCTGCGAGGTAAAACATGGTGCCGGTGCACCTGCATATGGTCAACTTCTAATTGTTAATTTTGAAATGCAATCGCAATTGAATTGTAATCGTATCGCTGGGTGGTAATTAGCATGCTGGCGGCCCACAGCATATAATCGTAAGCAGTTGCAGTTTTGCAACTTTAGCAACACTGCAACTGAAGTTGAATTAGGCCCTGAGGGGTCTATTTACTAAGCCTTGAATGGAGTTAAAGTGGACGGAGATAAAGTACCAGCCAATCAGATCCTAACTGTCACATTACAGGCTGTGTTTGAAAGATGACAGCTAGGAGCTGAATGGTTGACACTTTGGGCCTAATTCAAGGTTGACTGCAAAATAACATTTTCCCATGTGAAAAACAATGTGCACTGGGGCAGATATAACATGGGCACAGAGAGTTAGATTTGGGTGGGGTGTGTTCAAACTGAAATCTAATTTGCAGTGTAAAAATAAAGCAGCCAGTATTTACCCGGCACAGAAACAAAATAACCTACCCAAATCTAACTCTCTCTGCACATGTTATATCTGCCCCACCTGCAGTGCACATGGTTTTGCCCATTAGGGGAACATGTTATTTTGCACTCACCCTTGAATTAGGCCCTTTATCTCCATCGACTTTATCTCCATCCAGGGCTTAGTAAATAGACCACATGGTTTGCAAAGTTACCAGTTTCCACACATATCCTCTGGTAATATATCTTTTTTTTTATTAAACTTTATCATCAATAAAGTTCAATACTAATTACTGGCTGAACTCTGTATAGCTTTTATGAAATTAAGCTTTATGGGAAAGCTATGGATTAATGCTCAGCGTCATCTGTTAATTCAATGAAGTATTAAAGAGAATTACAAACAAACTCACGTTACCTCTCCAGTTTTGCTAGTAGAGGAGGAGGCTAATGTTATGTCATAATCCTTTAAATAGGAAATACCTTATCAAAAGGGGTTAACGTATTAAAAAGTTATATTTAGTTGGGACAATGTCTCTTCGTAAAACCAATAGACAGCTTTCTTACCTAATGTAAATGAATTGTAAGTAGCTAAAACCTTCCTTGAGTCCATGGGGGTTTAACTCCTCCTAGGATAATAGTAAACACAGCAAATCATTCTGATAAAGAGATTTACTAACTACAGTATGCTAGTAGCTGGTTAGAAGGGAGCATGAACTGAGAGCAGCTGAGATCCCGAGACTGCTGTGGGTACAGACATTTGTTGACTTTCCGAAAAAAGAAAAAAAAAATGTCAACTTAAAAATTGTGAACACAAAAAGAAGTAATGGACCTGGGAAGAGTGAAGCTCCTGAGAAGCGGCGTGAACGCCCTGCAGCAAGCAATCCACCCTGTGCACGGTCTAGCCTGGACAGACGGCAGACAGGTCATACTCACAGCCTTACAACTTCAGAAGGAAGAAGCAGAGTTTGGAAGCTCAGTGGTGATTGGACAGTTTGAGCATGTTCATGGTCTATCTTGGGGGCCGGCAACTGATGCCCTGGCTCACCTGGCCGTACAACACAAGAAGCGTGTCACTACATGGCAACTCTATTATAACCCATTGGAAAAAAACAAACTGGTCGTCTCACAGACCTGTGAGTATGGAGATCCCCTCCCCATTCTCCCACAGGGCTGTGTTTGGCATCCAAAGAAGAACATCTTGGTAGTTTTAACAAAACGTGACATCTCAGTTTTGTACTCGGCATGCTACAACAATAACAACGTCAAGGCAGACATTACGGGCAGTAGTGCGATTCGTTGTGCCTGCTGGGCGAAAGATGGCAACCGTATGGTGGTGGCCATGGATGATTCCCTTCACAGCTATATATGGAATGATGACCAAAAGACCTTAAGTCCTTGTTCTTTTTGCCCTATATTTAATATTGATGCTGCAGTTGTCGCCATTCAACCCATCATGGATTGCCAAGTGGTTGTGACTGTGGAGATGGCGGCGAAAAGTCCATACAACAAAATCAAGGATTCAGATGGATCTGCTTTACAATCTTCACTCCTGACATTAGACGAAGAGTTGTCTAGGAACAGCAGAAGGATGTCTATAGAGTCAGGGAAGTCGGAGCCAGTAGACATGCTGAAGGTCTCCTCGTTGGTTCCAGATGTTTCTCAGATCCTTGCCAGGCATCGCAAGTCCGACCCAAGTCCACTTACTCACTTCAAACCAAAGAATGTCTTGGTTGAAAGCAAACCAGAATTGTCAAGTCTTGTAATCATTTCTTTTGAAAAGAATGCCACAACCACAAGGACAGTGTCCCTACCAGGCATCTCCACCCCAGATATACTGGTACTTGACTCTCATGGTGAAAGAGTTGCAGTAGCATCTAATACTTGCAACTTAGTTTTAATTTATCCCATAGCTCCATCATGCATGCCCAATATTCAACAAATCAAGCTGGAAGAGAATGAAATCGCCAAGGGAGTATCTTTTCTTAGTGATACACTCTTACTCATCTTAGTCGGAAGACAAAGATCCAACGATGTGGCATTTCTGCCAGTGTCGGCCTCAGACAAATATATGGTGCAGTTAGTGACTAGAACAATAATGCCCACTGAATACATACCAGCAAGGTCAAATTGTGGTCAAAATATAATACCAGGTCCCTCCAGTTTGCCCACTGCTGGCTGCAAACAATCTTCCGATGAACACAATGTAAGCAAAGAGTTCTGGATGCCAAACCACATTGGGACAGAACCTCCATGTGCCAGACGAAAATCTGCAGATAATACACAGGGCACAATCTGCCAGCAAAGTCCAGCATCGAGTTTGGATGACTTGGATGAAAATAAGTTGGTGACAGAATACCCTGTAACTATAGAGAAACTTCAGTCTGAGCCAACTATACTAAAGACATTAAAGGTCCAACTGAGCATGCCAAAGAGGACGCTGCATAGGTCGAGTTCTCAGAGGTCATGCAGCAGTGACTCTCAAGAAGCAAGGGAGAACCATTTACCTACTCTCAACAAAGATGGTGGCCAGGGGAGTATAGACCTCGGGCATCGTGAACCTCATGAGAAAGATTCCCATCTGTGTTCTTCAGAAGTAAATACCAGTTTAAAGAATTGCTTGAAAACTTTGCCTCACCCATCTTCTGAGGATCCTCCTTACATATCCGTTAGGCACCAGGTACACCATATATTATGTCTTGGTTACTTGCCATATTAATATGTTTGGATAAGAGAAATCCATGACTTTTAGTGTGATTGGTTTGTTAGCTCTACAGTGCCTTATCGTCTCCTTTAAGATGTACCAAGTCTTGAAGAGTAATCAAGTGGTGAGAGATAAATTACCAACCAATCGGCTCCTAACTGTCATTTTTCAAACCCAGCCTGTAACATGGCAGTTAGGAGCTGATTGGATGGCACTTTATCTCTCTCTAAGGTTTAGTACATCACCCCTTTAGAAAGATTACTAGTATATTTTTTTTTTTACAACTGTATGCTATGTTTAATAGAAGTGTTGACATAAAACATGAGTGGAATAACGTCATTTGGGAATTTTGTAAACTATAATATTGTATTTATAATGCCAGAAATAGTTCCTTAGTGTCTTCCAGTCCTTATAGTAAATAGATTAGAATTATATTTTCATCGCTCTCCCATCTGTCAAGGTTCATCGTCAAAGACAGTAAATAATGAAAATAATACTATACCTGAAAGACATAACTCATATTAAACTTGCAAGAGAACAGACATGTGCGCCAGTGGCGGAACTAGCGAGCAGTGGGCCCAGGTGCGACAAAATGCTTTGGGCCCCCCCCCCATCCCATCCAAGTCCACCCCATCACCCCTGGAGAGGATCTGGTGAGGAGGACCTGCTCAGGGCCAGAGAAATGGATACCTAGCAACAGTGCCGTAACTAGACATTTTAGCACTGTGTGCAAGAAACAGCATTGGAGCCCGACCCCTGCACGCAAAACAGGGGCAGTGCGCGCCATAGGCGCGCGCAAAAATACATAGTGGTGTGGCTTCGTGGGGAACGGGTGTGGCCACAAAATAATACCAATTCATAAAATGGTGCACAGTAGTCTCCATTATTCAAATTATGCCGCACAGTAGCACCACTACACCAGGTAGAGACCCTTTTACACCTTACGGCGGACAGATTCCTCTTTTTACACATTACGGCAGACAGCGTCCCCTTTTTACACATTACGGCAGACAGCGTCCCCCTTTTTACACATTACGGCAGACAGCGTGCACTTTTTACACATAACGGCAGACAGCGTCCCCATTTTACACATAACGGCAGACAGCGTGCCCTTGTTACACATAGCGGCAGACAGCGTGCCCTTGTTACACATAACGGCAGATAGCGTGCCCTTGTTAAACATAGCGGCAGACAGCGTACACTTTTTACACATAACGGCAGACAGCGTGCCCTTTTTACACATAACGGCAGACAGCGTCCCCTTTTTACACATTACGGCAGACAGCGTGCCCTTGTTACATATTACGGCAGACAGCGTCCCCCTTTTACACATTACAGCAGGCAGATTCACCCTTTATACACAATGCGGCAGGCAGATTCCCCCTTTTACACATTGCGGCAGGCAGATTCCCCCTTTTTACACATTGCGGCAGGCAGATTCCCCCTTTTTACACATTGCGGCAGGCAGATTCCCCCTTTTTACACATTGCGGCAGGCAGATTCCCCCTTTTTACACATTGCGGCAGACAGTAGAAAGAAAGAAAGAAAGAAAGAAAGAAAGAAAGAAAGAAAGAAAGAATGAATGAATTATACTTACCCTCTCCGCTGGCTCAGGTTCCTCGGTGCAGCTTCTGGTCACGATTCCCGGGCAGGAGAGAAGGAGGAGGAGGGAGGTGGAGGAGGGAGCCGCAGCAGCGCTGTGTTATTGGTGGAGGCGCTGCTGCTGCTGCTGCCCCCCCTCTGCTTCACTATAGGCTGTTCTCGGAAGACAGCCTATAGTGTAGCAGAGGGACAGCAGCAGCAGCGCCTCAACCAGTAGTAAAGCGCTGCTGCGGCTCCCTCCTCCGCCTCCCTCCTCCTCCTTCTCCCCCGCGCCGCTGCAGTGCGCTCCTCTCCTCTCCGGGGCGGATGTGTGGCATACTGGAATGTTAACAGATATTGGAAAGTTCCAAAAGCCATTTAATTCTTATCAGTGAGTGGGGGAGTTTTATGGCCCTGCCACATCTAGGGGGTTAGGACAGGAAGTGCAGGGGGATTTTAGCAAAAGGAACAAAGCACAGGACAGTTCAGTGTGAGCTGAGGACTGAGATGGAGGGCACAGGCTAGTGTCCAGGAGAAACGCAGTCTGGGGACTGTGGAACAAGCATCTATAACTCCACAGTCCCTGGCATTATGGAACAGCATGTAGGTGCTGCTAGGAAGAGCAAGAGATATCCAGATTTGCAGTGTGAGAGAAGTTACAGCATGAACAATCAGTGTAAGAAATAAAGGGGATCTTCACCTTCAGGGGTACCCCAGAAGCAGGATGGGAGGTGTGAGTCTGCGGGACAGGACGAGCTGGGTGAGTGATAGGAAATCACGTGTGGCGGAAGGCCCCCAGTAACGTGTCCATGAGAGATCCCGTTTAGATAGAGCCCCTAGCGAATGGGGGAGAGCACACTGAAATGAATCTCAGTTTGCGGAAGCCGCACTACTGATTCCCAGAGACTGCGCTGGTATGTACTGTACTGTAATGCTGCCACATCACTGTAAATGCTGTTATTGCCAGTGAAGCAAATGAAAGGAGATGTAACCTGATGGAACCCATATGAATATTGTGCTGGAGTGAAGAAAAAGAAGTTAAATGTTACTGTCGTGATAACCCTGTCTGAACTGTGAATAAACTGCTTGCTTATGTGATGAAACGGCCTGGTGGTCAATGCTTTTTAATATGACTGATAGACCGGCCGCTGCCCGGCTATCACAGATGTGTGCTGCGGGCAGCGGTTGCCCGCAGCACACAGCGGCATGTAATGAGTCAGTTTGACTCATTACATGCTTTGGGCCCCTGGACAGAGGCGGGCCCCAGTGCAATGCACTGGTTGCACTGGCGGTAGTTCCGCCCAGTGGCGTCACAAGGCGGGTGCGGGGGGTGCGGCCCGCACCCGGGTGTGACACCTGGAGGGGGTGACACCAAATGTCAGCTCCTCCGTAGTGACAGGAGCCAGGTGCTGCAGTGTGAAATTCCGCTACAGCACCCGGCTCCTGTCATAGCAGAGGAGCCGACAGCACACTGAGACCGTCTCTGGGGGAAGCCCAGCATCTCCGGAGATGCTGGGCACGCCCCCAGAGTGACGATACCAGTATCCCCGCGAAGCCACGCCCCTAGCTGTAAGGTCACGCCCCCTTTTTGCCGCGATTGCGGCAGTACATCAGGGGTGCGCACCGGGTGTCACCACACCTGGTGACGCCTCTGGTTCCGCCTCTGTTGTGCGCGCGCAGTGTCAGACTGGGGCATGAAGGGCCCACCGGGGGAATGCAGTGATATGGGCCCATACTTAGGGGTGTGGCCAGCCTACAAAGGGGGTGAGGCCAGCCTCCATTGAGGCTTGAAATACACAATAGTTTAGTGCAGTGTAATGCAACACATCTACCATGTATAATACAAGTGCACAGTCTCGAACCTGATCCCTAGAGGAAGGAGTGGGCCCTCAGGCAGTGGGGCCTACCGGTGGTTTCCCTGGTACCCCTGTGGGCAAGTCCGACCCTGTGCGCGCGTAAATTCTCACTGAGATCAGTCGGCTCAAATATTTAACTCCCTAAGTGGTATACACTGAGCTGGGCAATAACACTGAAGCATGAGTTATTATTCCACCCAGGGTCCAGGCGTGCCCAAGAGAAGCAACCACTCCCCCAATATGGTGGGGTGACTCCCCCTTTACCGCCCGCAGCATCGAGGAGGCCTGATATTCACTATGTAGGGTGGTCGCACAACAACACTCCTGGTTACATCCCCCCCCTTAGTATCCGGGCCTGAAATGTCTCAAGAGGCCTTGAAAATGCTATATTGGTTGAGTCTCCCATACAGGGGAGCTATAAGTGGGGGACTGCAGGGACTGGAGTCCCGGGCCCTTATAGAAAGGGGGCCCACCCCTGGCTCCTACCGCCAATACCTGGAGAGCTGTCTATATGTTTTTTTGTTTCGGCTGTCTATTTCCTCAGTCCCGGGCCCCACAATTTCTGATGTCAGTCCTGCTCCCATATCCTAAATACTTGGAACCAGGAATATTTTGGATTCAGATTTTCCCGCATTGTGGAATGTTTGCATACCATAATGAGATATTTTGGGGATGGGACCCACGTCTAAACACAAAATGCATTTATGTTTAATGTACAGCTTCTACACATAGCCTGAGGGTGATTGTATACAATATTTTTTATTAATTTTGGCAATGAAACAAAGTTTCTGCACATTGCGTCATCAGAAAGCAGAGGTGTCACCATCTCAGTCGCGCTTGGAATTTTTTTATTTCGGATATTGGATTTTCGGGTATGGGAGACTCATCCTGTATTTATACAAATTATTTACAACATTTCCAAATGCAGATTTTTTTGTTTAGCAGGAAGAGTTGCCCCACTCGGGCAAAACAAACATGGCAGCTCTCGTAAACATGAACTAAAGTAAATATTTTAGCTGTAATCTCAATGAGGGGATCTTGTTAAACATTTTTTAAGTGGAGGTCATTATGCTATGATTACATAAGTGTCCTCTTTACTGTACCTGTTATCTCCGCCTGTCCCCTAGTGCTGTTGTTGTCAGTGCCCAGCCTACGGTCATCTAGAAGTTTATAAAAGAGCAGGGTGGGGCCATTGGAGGTTAGAGACCAGGGAGTAAATGTAATAACCTGCAAAGTGCAGATCCTGCAAGTCTGGTCAATGTTTTAAAGGGGCAGTCATTTAACCAGGTTGGTTTTGCCTTTCAAATGATTGTCCCTTTAAAACGTTAGGCAAACCCACCAGAAAGTCACTGATGACTGCATTGCGCATGTTATTACATACTGCACAGGCTATTACATTTACCCCCATTACTATCAGGTAAATGGTTTAAAATAGTATGCACTTAACCAGATTTAATTTTAACATGCTCTGGGTAATACTATATTCAAGTTTTAAGTAGATTTATATTCGAAAAATTTACTACCTTTTCATATCCAACTGTAGTGTTCATTCTAGCCCCTTTCAAAACTCGTGCAGTTCCTCTTTCTTGACTGGGGTGCCCCTCTCTGATTTGGTTCTTCTAGCACAGTCTGGTCTGAATCTCAGTACTGAGATGCAGACCAAACTGTGCTAGAAGCACCGCAGCAGAAAGCGACACCTTGTGCAGAATAGAGGAACCCCATGGGTTTTGAAAGGTGCAGGGTGCTAGAATGAACACTACAACTGCGTCTTTATAAGCGACCCTATGTCTAATGTAATGGTTCTCAAACTGTGTGTCTAGGGACTCTAGGGTGCCTCAGGGCATTTGCAGGGGTGCCTTGGACTGGTGGTCCAGGACCAATTAAAATTATTTATGATCAATTCAATAGGCAAAACCAGACTTGGTGGCTGCCACTTATAGACGGTATGCGGTTAACATACCGCCCATCGGATCCCGACTGTCTCAGTACCGACACTGGGATCCCGACGCCAGAATTCCAGCGATGTAGGTGATTCCCCCTCTATGGTTGTCCACAACACCCATAGAGGGAGAATAGAACCTGTGGCAAGCTTCGTTGCGCCTTCCCCCCTGCCGGCATTCTAGCGCCCGGGATGCCGATGTCCGAACACTGACATTCGGCATCCCAGCCGGCGGGATCAAATACTGATCCATAATAAACTATGTGGACAAACAGAAGCAAATCTAGTCCTTCACCACACAACTGAACCTAAAGATGACATATAAACACAATTTACTTAATTTAATATTTCTCTAAATTCCTCAGTAAGAAACTTATGGGGTGACGAGAAAATAATTCTAATACTCTAGGGTGCCGTGATTCAAAAACATTTGGAAACCACAGGTCTAATGCATTAAGAATTTATTTTTGAACACTTATTAATTGTATTCCTTTCTGCTATTTATTCCAAGAAATCGCCGGATCATGGAGTGAACGATATGAGAGCTATTCTCCTGTGTCATGGACACCTTCACCTGAGAACACTGCGGGAGATCTTTCACTTGGACAACATTGAAATGAAATTTGGTAAAATATTTATTTCGCATTTAGCAAATGTCAAACTGACTGTTAGGCCACACAGAGAGACCTTAGCCAGGAAGCTGGGTTTATAGGGAAACAAAAGGTACAGGGAAATGTATTATTTTATTTAAAAGAATATATATATACCTCCTAGATGTCATTTAAAAGAAAATACATGAAAAAAAAATCTATCTATCTATCTATCTATCTATCTATCTATCTATCTATCTATCTATCTATCTATCCGGAACCTCCTGGCTGCCGAAAGTTTTTTTTATGTGTGTGGCTGGGTGCGGTCAGGTGCCGGCTGGTGCGGGGGTTGCACATAGAAATAGCCCCCATAGCCCCTGTAGTAGCTTGGAAGCACCAGGGGCTGCGGAGGAGCCCGCTATTTAAAAAAAAAAAAGCCCACCCAAAACGGCTGCCGCAGAGCAGGAGCCAGACGCTAGAGGTCAAGTAGGATCTCTAGCGTCTGTCTCCTGCTCCATGGTGGCCATTTTGGGTGGGCTTTTTTTAACACAGCGGGCTCCTCTGCAGCCAACGGTGGTCTAAAGCCACTACGGGGGCTATTTTTATGCAGTACTCCTACAGCCTCTGGTGCTCTCTGTAGAGGCAGCGAGTAGGGAAACCCCTTGGCAAAGAGCAGAAAACCCCTTGGCAATAAGCATGAGGCCCCTGGCAGCAGGCATGTCATTTTGCAGGGTGTCATTTTGTATGTTTAGCCATATAAGCACAATTAGTGGAAACGTGTACCCTCACGGGCTTGTTTAGCTCGCCACACTTCGGGTTGCCTGCTCTACTACCATATCTCCCAACATTTCAATGATCGAAAACGGAACTCCTGCGCGCACATAGTGCGGCCAAAAGGGGGCGTGATCTATGTGAAAGGGCATGGCTTTGTGACAGTGCTGCTATCACAAGCCACACCCCCATTTTTCATCACTAAGGGGGAATGCCCAGCATGCATGCCTCTGTGAGCTGCTGACATGCCCCCAGTCCCTATGTCTCCATTGAATAGACGCTGTGCGCATGCTTGACAGGAGCCTCCCAACTGCCCCCACCCACCGCAGGACACTGTGCCCCGCAGGCGGGACAGCGGGATAGTCTCAAAAAAATGGGACTGTCCCACGAAAATCGGGACAGGTGGGAGATATGCACTACTGCTGCATGCTCACCACAGGTTGCTTTTCCCAATCGTAGTTCACGTGGATAGTAAATCAAGCAGAAGTTGGAAAAACATGGAACCCCCCAAAAAAACTTGTGTTGACCATTTGTGTTGACCATTGTCATGTCAATATTTGACCATGTCAACCTTTTGTACCTGCTGACCTTAAGCACTGTGTACCTTTTACCTGTCGACCCTGTCGACCATATGGGGTGGACCTATTGACTGTTGACCTAGACACTGCCGATCTATACATTGGAGCCCTAAGGGCATTAACCCCATTTTTATAAAGCTCACTCATATGATTGATATAATTAAGTAATAAAGACGTACGTGGGAGCAGAAGATATCTGCAAGGATCACCCATAGCTGCTGGCTGTGTGTAAAGGAATGCATTGACCACAGTAGAAATTCCTTTATCTATTACAGAATTTTTAAGTTAGAGAGGAAGATGTGTATCAAGCCTTGGAGAGAGCTAAAATTGAGAGAGATAAAGTACCGACCAATCAGCTTCTGCCATTTTCAAACACAGCCTGTAACATGGCCGTTAGAAGCTGATTGGCTGGTACTTTATATCCCTCCACTGCTTGATATATCTCCCTCCTCAGCTGGAAGTAGCATGTTTATGAATGACGGAAATGTCAGATTACTCTTTCCGTTTTATTCTCTGATATATATATATATAAACAAAATAAAAAATAAATATATATATTATTAATAATAATAATAATAATAATAATAATAATAATAATAATTCCTATGGCCCCATCATCATATTATTTAATGCCCCACACATTTATGCCCCAGTACCTGTAATGGAGTTGTAATCTTTGTCAGGGGTTCTGTTGATCCTCCTCCCTACCCTGCCACCGCAGCAGGCTGCTTCTAGCAAAACTATTGAAAATGTCCCTCCCAAAATGGCCGCCGGCTCAGAGGAGACAGTTATTAAAGATACTAGAGCCTCCTCTAGTATCTTTAATAACTGTCTCCTCTGAGGCGGCGGCCATCTTAAGAGGGACATTTTCAATAGCCTGCTTGCGCTGGGTAGTGGGAAAACAGAGGCAGTGGCGGCGGACGGACGGCGGCGGGAGGGCAGCGGCATGAGCGGCCCGGGCCCTCTCCTCTCTGTCAGAGAGGCCGGGCCCGGGACGGCTGTGCCCGCAGCACCCCCCTGATGGCGGGCCTGGGTGTCAGTTCAGATCTTGCTGGTGTTGATCAGGGAAAATAGATCAAGGGGAGACTAGTTTCTGCTTTCAGCAACAACAGAAATCATGGGCCAAAAGGCATAAGTTATAAAAGAAGCACCTATAGTATACATTAAATAATACATTCTAAATAAACTATAAATAATAAACTGAATGGGAAATAAATCGGTGTGGTATTGAAGGTCGACCACACTAAAAGTCGACAGTGTCTAGGTCGACCACTATTGGTCGACAGTAAGTAGGTCGGCAGAGATTCTAGGTCAACAGGGTTTCTAGGTCGACATGGTCTAGGTCGATAAGTCAAAGGGTCGACATGAGATTTAAAAAATAAAATTGTGTCATTTTCGCCGTACAGTGACCGGGAACCCCAATTAGTGCACCGTGCCCCCTCGCATGGCTCGCTTCGGGCCAGGTGCCTGGCTCCGCTACCGCTGCGCTTGGCACAGGTTACTATTCCCAATCGTAGTCCACGTGGATCGAAAAGTATGAAAAAGTTCAAAAAGAGAATTAAAAAAAAACTCATGTCAACATTTTGACCTGTCGACCTAGTTACTGTCGACCAATAGTGGTCGCCCTAGACACTGTCGACATAAGTCTTGTCGACCTAGGGACCGGCGGATACCAAAATAAATATATTCTCCATTGTGCCATAAAGCTTTCTTTAGTGACTTCAAATACATCTTACTCATAAATTCCTCAATGATTGCAGTTTCCCCATAGAAAGTGATGAACAATGCCTGGTGCAAACAAACAACACTTCGTTAGGTGCATGTTCGTTATATAATCACCCTAAAAGGCACAAACACATCTGATGAAATCACGCTGAGCCGCTGGAGTTTTACAGACAACTAGAAACCACAGATTAGGGGTAGAGTGATAACGGGGCAGATTTAACAACAAGTGATACCAGGGGCAGTTCAAGAGAAGAGGGGACCCGCGTGCAGCCTCTGTTGCGGGCCCCCCTCCTCTCCGGCAGTTTGTAGACTCTGGCATAAAGCCAGAGTCTACTGCATATGCGCAGGTCTCCGGGAACATGGCGCCCGGACCTTGTTCCTGGTGAATGGCGGCGGCCATTTTCCAAGTGATTTGTGCTGCACTGCAGGGACACCGCCATGGGACTCCGGAGGGGTAAGTATACTATATGGGTGCAATGTGTGCGGTGTGGGCCCCACCAGACCTAGGGGCCTGTGTGCAGAGCACACACTGCACCCATTATAGAAACGCCTATGAGCATACTTCCCAGCATTGGGAGATGGTAAGGACAGACTCCTTGGCCTGGCAAAGTGTCGCTGTACAAAAGGGAGGCATGGCTTGTAGAAAAGGGGCGTGGCTTCACAGGAGTGTCGCGGTCACGATTTCCATTACTGTGGGGGCACGCCCAGTGCTTTGTGAGCTGCTGGCATGACCCCAGTCCCTCTGTCTCCCGTAAATAGATGTCTATTCAGCAGTGACTGACAGGAGCCTCCCAACTGACCTCCCCCCCCCACCACCACCACCACGGAACACTGTGGACCGCGGGTGGGACGGCGGG
This sequence comes from Pseudophryne corroboree, assembly GCF_028390025.1. Lineage (NCBI taxonomy): Eukaryota > Metazoa > Chordata > Amphibia > Anura > Myobatrachidae > Pseudophryne > Pseudophryne corroboree. The sequence goes on from NC_086447.1 coordinate 94,579,856, forward strand.
ACAGTCCCAAAAAAATGGGACTGTCCCGCGAAAATTAGGACAGATGTGGGGTATGCTATGAGTGATCCTCTTGTTATCACTCGTTACGAGCCAATCAGCTCCTGGCATTTTTCAAACACGACAGGCGCGGTTTGGCTGAAGCAGCATTGATCATTCATAACGAGCAAAACAAGAATATTACTTGCTGTTAAATCTGCCCCCAAAGTACCAAACAATCAGCTCATGCCTGTCACATTTCAAAGACAGGGGTCTATGTACTAAGTCTTGGGGAGAAATAAAGTGGAGAGAGATAAAGTACCGGCCAATCCGCTCCTAACTACCATATTACAGGCTGTGTTTGAAAAATAATAGGAGCTGATTGGTTGGTACAGTACTTTATCTCTCTCCACTTTATTTCTCTCCAGGGCTTAGAACATAGGGCCTAATTCAGCATGGATCGCTGAAGTGCGGAAATCGCTATTCATCTATTTCCACACTTCTGCACATGCGGAAGGACTTAAACTGCGATCGTAGTTTAAGTGCCGGCAGGGGGCGGCGACGCTGCATTTTGGTTGTGGGGACGTGGCGTGGGGGAGGGGCATGGTCCGGACAACGGAGGCGTATCCGGACCATTTGCGGGGCGGGCCACGGCGGCTGTGTGACGTCACACACAGCCACTGCGACCCAAAACAATGCAGCATGGCAGAGGGCATTTCAGCTGGGAGGGGGGAAGACCCGGCGTGCGGGCCAGCCTTGCCCTGTGCTCGGCGCCCCCCCGCATGCTAGGGAAAGGAGTTGTAGTTTTGCGATTTTTCCATAGACCCCAAAGTCTGCAATATCATACCTCTCAACTGTCCCGATTTCAGCGAGACAGTCCCGCTATTCGGACACTGTCCCGCTGTCCCTCCCGCAGGTCGCAGTGTCCCGTGGGCGGGGGGGGGGGGGGGGCAGTTGGGGGAGGCTTTGATCACCCGCTGCTTTGCCCTGCAAAGCAGCCGGTGATCACTGAATAGATGCCATGCGCACGCGCATGGCATCTATTCAATGCTGGGAGGGGAGCAGGGGGCTGCCCAGCTGCTCGGGGAGCGCTGGGCACGCCCCCCAAAATGCCGAAAATAGGCCCGTGGCGCTCGACCACGCCCACTCGACCGAGGTCACGCCCCTTCCGTGGTAAGCCACGCCCCCTTTTCGGGTCGCGCGTGGCTTTGCCGCGCAGGGGTCCCTCTTCCTGCCCCTTTAAAGGTGGGAGGTATGCAATATGATATTTAGAGATGATTGGCTGGTACTTTATCTCTCACCACTATTTCTCTGATGGCTTGATAGATCTCACACAAAAGAATTATCAATTATCAATTTTTACAAAGTAAAATGCAACATGGTTTTCAGTGCACACAATCTGCCTAATCTATGTCTAGACTGGATAAGGCTATGACGTTTTGCAGGGCAGACCATGCACCCTTTAAAGATCAGACTATGGCCCTCATTCCGAGTTGTTCGCTCGCAAGCTGCTTTTAGCAGCATTGCACACGCTAAGCCGCCGCCTACTGGGAGTGAATCTTAGCTTAGCAGAATTGCGAACGAAAGATTCTCAAAATTGCGAATAGAAATTTCTTAGCAGTTTCTGAGCAGCTCGACACTTACTCTGCCACTGCGATCAGTTCAGTCAGTTTCGTTCCTGGTTTGACGTCACAAACACACCCAGCGTTCGCCCAGACACTCCCCCGTTTCTCCAGCCACTCCCGCGTTTTTCCCAGAAACGGCAGCGTTTTTTCACACACACCCAGAAAACGGTCAGTTTCCGCCCAGAAACACCCACTTCCTGTCAATCACACTCCGATCACCAGAACGAAGAAAAAACCTCGTAATGCCGTGAGTAAAATACCAAACTTCTTAGCAAATTTACTTGACGCAGCCGCAGTGCATACATTGCACATGCGCAGTTAGCGGAAAATCGCACCGATGCGAAGAAAAATAAAGAGCGAACAACTCGGAATGAGGGCCTATGCCTCTTTACCTTAAGCAGGGTCACACAGCTTTTCAGGTAAATTAAACATATGAAGCTCTACTTTTGTCAGCATAAATGAAACAGAAAATAACAAACAACCTACCCTCATTCAGGGCACTATCCCACTGCTTGACCCCTTACTATTCTGGGCATAATGGCCCTCATTCCGAGTTGTTCGCTCGCTAGCTGCTTTTAGCAGCATTGCACACGCTAGGCCGCCGCCCTCTGAGAGTGTATGTTAGCTTAGCAGAATTGCTAACGAAAGATTAGCAGAATTGCTACTAAATAATTCTTTGCAGTTTCTGAGTAGCTCCAGGCCTACTCACGAATTGCGATCAGCTCAGTCTGTTTAGTTCCTGGTTTGACGTCACAAACACGCCCTGCGTTCGGCCAGCCACTCCCCTGTTTCTCCAGCTACTCCCGCGTTTTTCCCTGACACGGCTGCGTTTTTTTGCAAACGCCGGGAAAATGCTGAGTTGCCGCCCAGAAACGTCCCTTTCCTGTCAATCATTTACCGAACAGCAGTGCGACTGAAAAGCGCCGCAGAAGCCACAGCAAAACAGCTAAGTTTTGTGTTAAATAACTAAGCGCATGCACCCTGCGTACCTTGCGCATGCGCAATTTGCAACAAATCGCAGCATAGCGAAAATCGGCAACGTGCGAACAACTCGGAATGACCCCAATAGTCTCATACCTCCCAACATTCGTCCTCAGGAAAGAGGGACACACGCGCGGCAAAGCCGTGCGCGCTCCTGAAAAGGGGGCATGGCCTATGAAAAGGGGGCGTGGCTTCATGGAGGACCAGCAATCGCGAGCCACGCTCCGTGAGCTGCTGGCATGCCCCCTCTCCTCCTGTCTGCACTGCATGCGCACAGCGTCTATTCACCGCTGCCCTGCTTATCAGAGCAGAAGTGCAGGGGCCTCCCATCAGCCCCCCCCCCCCACCGCGGGACACTGCGGCCCGCGGGTGGGGCAGCTGGACAGTCCCCAAAAAAACGGGACTGTCCCGCGAAAATCGGGACAGTTGGGAGGTATGTAGTCTGCATGCAAAGTCTCACTTAAAAGTCTCAGTCCTGTCTCTCACAGGCAGGGATGGACTAGGGCTGTATTGGGTGTGGTATTGAAGGTGGACCACACTTAGGTCGACATTGTCCAGGTCGACCACTATTTGTCAACAGTAACTAGGTTGACAGGGATTCTATGTCGACAGGGTCTCTAAGTCGACATGGTCTAGGTCGACAGGTCAAAAGGGCAACATGACTTTTTTTCATCTTTTTTGGTGTCGTTTTCTCCGTACAGTGACCGGGAACCCCAATTAATGCACCGCGTCCTCTCGCATGGCTCGCTTTGCTCGCCATGCTTCGGGCAAAATGTGAAAAACTCATGTCGACATTTTGACCTGTCGACCTAGAGACCCCGTCGACCTAGAGACCCTGTCGACCTAGTTACTGTCGACCAATAGTGGTCGACCTAGACACTGTCATCCTAAGTTTTGTCGACCTAGAGACCGGATACCGGCTGCATTACAGCCCTGGCAATGATGTGACATGAAAAGGGGAATGGTTACAGCTCACAGGGCTGTGGCCTCACAGCATGCCCTAGCATCTTTATGCTGGATGGCAGAACAGAGCACCGGGAGACTGCGCTGCTTGGCCAGACCCTGTTTTTATGTGCTGACCAGCCAAGCAGCACGCAAAGAGGCTGCGCCACTTGGTCAACCTGTCTCTTTGTGTGCCCAGACGGGCCCTTCTGGCCTTTGCCAGAAGTGCCACATAGGCAGTCTGGCCCTGCTCACAGGTAAAGCACCTCCTAGCCGTCTTAAGGTCCTCCCTGCCTCTTGTAGGCTTAGACATGGGCTCCTGGCCTTCTCAGACTCAAGACCCACTGACCTGGCTTCTTCTCAATAGCATAAACTCAGTCAGAGATTTGTGTTATTCTCCTGCAGATTTAGGGGGACATTTACTAAGCAGTGATAAGAGTGGAGAAGTGAGCCAGTGGAGAAGTGGCCCCATCAACCAATCAGCAGCTCTGTATAATTTTATAGTATGCAAATTATAGATGTTACTTCAGTGCTGATTGGTTGCCATGGGCAACTTCTCCACTGGCTCACTTTTCCGCTCTTATCACTGCTTAGTAAATGTCCCTCTTAGACACTAGCCTCCTGGACTCCACTGTGTGATGTTAGTGTATTAGAATGCTTATATTTGTAGACACTCTCTCATTGAAACGTGTTAGATGATATTCTTAATATGACATTGTTAATTGTTGCATTGAAGCGTACAGGGCTTATCTTTAAAGAAAAGAGGATGTGATGTTAGTGTATTAGAATGCTTATATTTGTAGACACTCCCTTACTAATCTGTGTAAGCCTGAATCTTCAGTGATGGTCCCTGGGACCAGGGGGATGCTGGGAAGTGGGTGGTCCAGTGTGCAGTGTGCCTGGAGTTGGTGATGGAATAAACAACACAGCAGTGAACTCACATGTCTCTGTGTCCTGATGACTGGATTTACAAACGTATGAACAAAACATGGAAACATGGTGTCAGAAGAAGTTTAACTTGGACTGCTAGTGCTCTCAGAGTGTGAAAGAATTTTGCAGAAGTCTGTAAGGCTGTGATACTCTGTGTCTGCAAAGTCTGCCGTGTGCTATCTTCAAACAGTGAGTAACCATGGATAAATTAGCTCTTCCAACCGGCATGCTGATGTTTGGTAACTTGTCTGAAAACTGGAAAAGATTTAAACAAAGGTTTAATATATATCTTGCTGCATGTGGAGCTGATTCAGAGGCTTACAAAACTAAGGCATCCATTTTCCTCCATGTGATAGGAGAGGATGTGCTGGACATTTATAATAGTTTTCAGTTTGCTGAGGGGCAGAATATGGTGCTATCTTCAATAATGCAAAAGTTTGAAGATTACTTTGTGCCAAGGAAAAATGTGACATATGAAAGATATAAGTTTTTCACATGTGATCAGAAGTCTGGAGATGGATTTGATCAGTATGTTACAGAGCTGCAATCACTCAGTAAAACCTGTGAATTTGGTGATTTAAAGGATTCACTGATTAGAGATCGTATTGTCTATGGAATACCTGATAATGGACTCAGAGAGAGATTGCTGAGAGAGCAAGACCTAACACTAGAAAAGGCTGTGACTATGTGTAGATCTGCAGAAATAACTAGATTTCAAGCCAAAACGTTACACAAGGACGCTGATGCTGCTGTATATGTAGTGCAGAAAACAGAGCAAAGCAAACCTCCATTTTCAAGAATGAAGCAGTCTAAGCCACAGTCTAATAAGGAAATGTGTAGTAGATGTGGAAATGCTCACAATCCTAAAATGTGCCCTGCTTATGGTAAAACCTGCATGAAATGTGGTAGACTTAATCACTTTGCCAAATGCTGTAAAATTAAAAGTAAAACAACCAAAGTGCATGCTGTTAAACAAACAGATGAATTCTTTGTGGATTGCATTGAACTTTGCAGTGCAGATAAGAAAGAATGGATTGTCCCTTTAACTGTGAATGAGATTGTCATTCCCTTTAAGCTTGATACTGGCGCGCAGGTGAATTTAATATCATTTCAAGACTATAAGACTTTTAGAGTAAAACCTAAAATTCATCCAGCCAAAGTGAAAGTTACAGGGTACACTGGGGAGGAAATTCCTGTGAAAGGTACATGCTTAGTGACTCTGAAATATAAGGGACAACAGTTTAAAACATCTCTACTGATTGTGGATAAAAATGTGCAACCGCTTCTAGGATTAAGTTCCTGTGAGAAACTAAGCTTGCTAAAGAAAGTTTTTATGGTGACATCACAAGTAGAAGATGACTGCAAATCGATGTTTACAGAATACAGAGACTTGTTTGAAGGTCTAGGTTGTTTACCTGGAGAGCATAAAATAAATATAGACACGCAAGTTTCTTCAGTGATACACCCCTGTAGAAAAGTGCCGTTTGCGCTGAGAGAAAAACTGAAACAAGAGTTAAATCGCATGGAAGCCTTGGGTGTGATACAGAAAGTTGATGAGCCTACTAAATGGGTAAGCTCCTTAGTAACTGTTGAAAAGAAAAATGGACAACTCAGAATATGTCTAGACCCCAGAAATTTAAACAAAGCTATTAAACGAGAACATTTCAAACTACCAACCAGAGATGAAATCATGTCGCAATTTGCAGGTGCAAAATGGTTCAGTAAATTGGACGCATCTTCAGGATTCTGGCAAATGAAGCTAGATGAGGCCAGCTCAAAGCTTTGTACATTTAATACACCAGAAGGTCGATACAGATTTCTTAGACTACCATATATAATTTTGTCTGCTCCAGAAGTATATCACAAAAAGATACACATGATTTTTGAACATATTCCAGGTGTTGAAACAATGATGGATGACATTATTGTCTGGGGATCTACAAAGGAAGAACATGATTCTAGATTGAGACAAGTAATGGAACTTGTCAAGAAAGTGAATCTAAAGCTAAACAAGGACAAATGTGAATGTGGCGTGCATACACTTACCTTTATGAGCGACGTGGTCTCGGATCAAGGTGTAAAACCAGATCCAAGGAAAATATCAGCCATAGTGAACATGGAACGTCCTAACAACAAAGACGACGTCAGAAGATTACTAGGGATGATTACTTACTTAGGAAAGGTTATTTCTCAACTCTCTGAGCGAACAGCCTCTCTTAGATGGTTGTTGGACAAAGATAACGAGTGGATGTGGTCACATGAACAAGAAGAAAGTTGGCAAAACTTGAAACAGATCATTACAGAGCAACCAGTGCTAAAATTCTTTGATCCTGCGAAAAGAATAAGAATTTCAGCAGATGCTTCGCAATTTGTCCTAGGCTCAGTGCTCTTACAAGAACATGAGGATACATGGCAACCAGTAATCTATGCATCAAGAGCACTGACAAGTGCTGAAACAAGGTATGCTCAGATAGAAAAAGAACTTCTAGCGATCACATATGCATGTGAGCGATTTCATCAGTTTGTGTATGGTCAAACATTTACAGTGGAAACTGACCACAAGCCATTGGCAGCTATCATGACTAAATCATTACATGAATGTCCCATGAGAATTCAACGAATGCTTATCATACTACAGAAATATGATGTACACTTGCTGTACTGTCCCGGCAAATACATGTACATTGCTGATACACTTTCTCGTGCTGTGGACAAAAGTGAAGGTTCCAAAAGTCTGATGGATGAAGAGATAGAAGCCTATGTTAATTTGATCGTAGCTTCTCTACCAGTGTCTCTTGCAAGACAAGAACAGATTAGGAAAGAAACTGAGACAGATGACACAATGAAAGTGTTGAAAGATATCATTCTGAAAGGTTGGCCAGCAGAAAAACATGCGTGCCCGCTGTCTATCCATGATTATTGGAGGTAGCGCAGTGACCTTACAGTTGTCGATGGTATTATTTACAAAGGCAATAGGTTTGTCATACCTGCACGACTAAGAAAAACTATGCTGTGCAAGATACATGAAGGCCACTTAGGAGAAGAAAAATGTAAGCGGAGAGCGCGTGAAGTTATGTATTGGCCAAGAATGAACCAAGACATAGCACAGACTACAGCTACATGTGAATTATGTCTTATGTATAGACCGAAACAACAAGTCGAGCCACTGAGTCCTCACGCAGTGCCAGAGAGACCGTACCAGAAAGTTGGCGCAGATTTGTTTGATTGTAATGGGAAAATGTACATTGTCATGACTGATTATTACTCTAACTACCCTGAGGTGAAGACACTACATACAACTACTAGTAAAGCCGTAATCAATTGCATGAAGTCAATCTTTGCAAGGCATGGTGTTCCTATGGAAGTGTTCACTGACAATGGTCCTCAGTTTTCCAGTGCTGAATTTAGACAATTTGCTGATGAGTGGGAATTTGTCCATACTACGTCAAGTCCCCACTATCCACGCTCAAATGGGTTGGTGGAAAGTTCAGTAAAAAACGCAAAGAGTCTCATGAAAAAAGCTCAAGAAGGTAAAGAAGATTTCTACAAAAGTCTTTTAATCTACCGCAGTACACCTTAACAGAATGGACTTTCTCCTGCACAAATGCTGATGGGAAGGAGGATTAGAGCAAATCTCCCGATACACGATGAACTGCTTAATACACATAACTCAGCGTTGGTCAGACTGAGTAAGGAACGTCAACAGGCGAAACAGAAACTGTTCCATGACAGGCGAGCAAAAAGCTTATCTGATCTAAAATCGGATGACCAAGTCCGTCTCAGAGATCACGAGAAAGGTATTTGGGTGCAGAAAGGTATTGTGCAAGCACAAGTAGCACCAAGATCTTATACTATACGTACAGAGCGTGGAACGGAAGTAAGAAGAAATCGGGTGGATTTAAGATCTCAACCTAACCATAATGAAGACAACATGGGGTAAATTTACTAAGATTCGTATTTTCCCGTTTCAGGTCAAAGTTCAATCACGAATGACATCGAAAGTGTAAAACTGCAACTTTTTGAATTTGTTACGATGGATTTACTAAGCTGTCGTATTCGGGTTTTTCTTTTCTTCCGATGTCGATGTCATTCGTGTTTTTTTTGTGTTTTTTACGGCAGTGATTAGCAAAACACTGCCGGCTTTTTTACAATTAATCTCGGCCGGATCTGTGTGATCCGTGCTGGGGTTCTATTTTTTTTTTTTTTTAATTAAACACTGTAAATTTAAAAAAAAAAATTGCGTGGGGTCCCCCCTCCTAAGCATAACCAGCCTCGGGCTCTTTGAGCCGATCCTGGTTGCCGAAATATGGGAAAAAAATGACAGGGGTTCCCCCATATTTAAGCAACCAGCATCGGGCTCTGCGCCTGGTCCTGGTCCCAAAAATACGGGGGACAAAAAGAGTAGGGGTCCCCCGTATTTTTAAAACCAGCACCGGGCTCCACTAGCTGGACAGATAATGCCACAGCCGGGGGTCACTTTTATATAGTGCCCTGCGGCCGTGGCATCAAAAATCCAACTAGTCACTCCTGGCCGGGGTACCCTGGGGGAGTGGGGACCCCTTCAATCAAGGGGTCCCCCCCCCAGCCACCCAAGGGCCAGGGGTGAAGCCCGAGGCTGTCCCCCCCCATCCAATGGGCTGCGGATGGGGAGGCTGATAGCCTTTGTTGTAAAAGAAAAGATATTGTTTTTAGTAGCAGTACTACAAGGCCCAGCAAGCCTCCCCCGCATGCTGGTACTTGGAGAACCACAAGTACCAGCATGCGACGGAAAAACGGGCCCGCTGGTACCTGTAGTACTACTACTAAAAAAATACCCAAAAAAAGACAAGACACACACACCGTGAAAGTATAATTTTATTACATACATACACACATACATACATACTTACCTTAAGTTCCCACGCAGGTCGGTCCTCTTCTCCAGTAGAATCCAAGGGGTACCTGTTGAAGAAATTATACTCACGAGATCCAGGGGTCCAGGCTCCTCGGGAAATCCAGGGGTAATCCACGTACTTGAAAAAAATAACAAAACGGTGTCCCGACCACGAACTGAAAGGGGACCCATGTTTGCACATGGGTCACCTTTCCACGAATGCCAGAAACCCACTTTGACTTCTGTCTAAGTGGGTTTCTTCAGCCAATCAGGGAGCGCCACGTTGTAGCACTCTCCTGATCAGCTGTGTGCTCCTGTCCTCACTGACAGGCAGCACACGGCAGTGTTACAATGTAGCGCCTATGCGCTACATTGTAACCAATGATGGGAACTTTCTGCCCTGCGGTTGACCTAAAGTGACGTCACCGCTGAGCAGAAAGTTCCCATCATTGGTTACAATGTAGCGCATAGGCGCTACATTGTAACACTGCCGTGTGCTGCCTGTCAGTGAGGACAGGAGCACACAGCTGATCAGGAGAGTGCTACAACGTGGCGCTCCCTGATTGGCTGAAGAAACCCACTTAGACAGAAGTCAAAGTGGGTTTCTGGCATTCGTGGAAAGGTGACCCATGTGCAAACATGGGTCCCCTTTCAGTTCGTGGTCGGGACACCGTTTTGTTATTTTTTTCAAGTACGTGGATTACCCCTGGATTTCCCGAGGAGCCTGGACCCCTGGATCTCGTGAGTATAATTTCTTCAACAGGTACCCCTTGGATTCTACTGGAGAAGAGGACCGACCTGCGTGGGAACTTAAGGTAAGTATGTATGTATGTGTGTATGTATGTAATAAAATTATACTTTCACGGTGTGTGTGTCTTGTCTTTTTTTGGGTATTTTTTTAGTAGTAGTACTACAGGTACCAGCGGGCCCGTTTTTCCGTCGCATGCTGGTACTTGTGGTTCTCCAAGTACCAGCATGCGGGGGAGGCTTGCTGGGCCTTGTAGTACTGCTACTAAAAACAATATCTTTTCTTTTACAACAAAGGCTATCAGCCTCCCCATCCGCAGCCCATTGGATGGGGGGGGACAGCCTCGGGCTTCACCCCTGGCCCTTGGGTGGCTGGGGGGGGGACCCCTTGATTGAAGGGGTCCCCACTCCCCCAGGGTACCCCGGCCAGGAGTGACTAGTTGGATTTTTGATGCCACGGCCGCAGGGCACTATATAAAAGTGACCCCCGGCTGTGGCATTATCTGTCCAGCTAGTGGAGCCCGGTGCTGGTTTTAAAAATACGGGGGACCCCTACTCTTTTTGTCCCCCGTATTTTTGGGACCAGGACCAGGCGCAGAGCCCGATGCTGGTTGCTTAAATATGGGGGAACCCCTGTCATTTTTTTCCCCATATTTCGGCAACCAGGATCGGCTCAAAGAGCGCGAGGCTGGTTATGCTTAGGAGGGGGGACCCCACGCAATTTTTTTTGAAAAAATAAGCACTTTCCCACCCCTTCCCACTGATATACATGCACGGATCTCATGGATCCGTGCATGCCTATCCAATCACGAATAAAAAAAAAAGGTCTGTTTTTTTTTAGCACTTTTTTACGAGTTGTAATTTTTCACGGCAGTGTTTGGTTTTTTTTTGCTTTGCACTTCTTAGTAAATGACCGAGATTCATACTTAAACAGCCGCGTTTTGACCGATGGTGTATTCATTCGTAATTTTTTACTTGGACTTGCAAAAAATTACGAATGCCCTCATCTCTGCCGTGATTAGTGTTTAGTAAATTACCGAGATGACACTTTGATGAAAAAACGGCATCTCGGTCAAAATCGGGAGCTTAGTAAATTTCCCCCCATGACTGAAGAATACCCTTCATCTGACATGTATGATGATCCTCATAATGGTGAACAAACCACAATTCTAGAAAGGTCCAACATGGTAGATGAAACACAGACTGTGTATGAAAGACCCAAAAGGGAAATACGCAGACCTGCGAGACTCATTGAAACGTGTTAGATGATATTCTTAATATGACATTGTTAATTGTTGCATTGAAGCGTACAGGGCTTATCTTTAAAGAAAAGAGGATGTGATGTTAGTGTATTAGAATGCTTATATTTGTAGACACTCCCTTACTAATCTGTGTAAGCTTGAATCTTCAGTGATGGTCCCTGGGACCAGGGGGATGCTGGGAAGTGGGTGGTCCAGTGTGCAGTGCGCCTGGAGTTGGTGATGGAATAAACAGCACAGCAGTGAACTCAAATGTCTCTGTGTCCTGATGACTGGATTTACAAACGTATGAACAAAACAACTGACTTCCAGACACACTGGGCTCTTTGACTGCCCCTGCAGCCTGACTAGCTTTCACAACCCCACCTGGGCTGTTTACACAGGCAGCAGTCTCTCCTAGCAGGGGCGTAGCCAGAACTTTGTGGGCCCCATAGCAACATTTTGAAGGTGCACCCATCCCACTTCTCTGCAGCAGTTGTTAATTTTATGCCCTATAATCATACTTGCCTACTCTCTCGGAAGCTGCGGGAGGCTCCCGTTTTTTGGGTAGCCCCCCGCACCCCCGGAAGAGTAGGCAGGTCTCCCGCATCGTGTTCGCACCCTAGTGATGCGGGCAGGATGAAGAGATACACTGCCATATTCGCGAGTCCGTGGGGTGGGGAAGGGGTTAAAATGACGCGAATCACTTCATTTCAGCCCCGCCCCCTTTCCGCTGACCCGCGAATCGCTGCATTTCCTGATGTGGGGGTGGAGCTTAATGATGTCACAGCCCGCCCCCTGAAGTCTCCTGCTGCGTCTCCTCTCCGGGCTTTTCCCGGAGAGGAGCTATTTAAAGTAGGCAACCCTGCCTATAATAGTGCCCCAGTTCATTATCTGAACCATAGTAGAGCCTTATTTAATGTTATGCCCCATAGTAGTGCCCTCGTTTCTTTTATGAATCGTAGTAGTGCTTAAGTTCACCCGATGTCACATTTCAGAGCTGCCAGTACACATTATGCCACACAGTACCCCCAATTCACATTATGATATATAGTGCTCTTCAGTGGCGGAACTAGCGAGCGGCGGGCCCAGGTGCGACAAAATGCTTTCCCCCCCCCCCCCCCCATCCCATCCCATCCAAGTCCACCCCCTCACCCCTGGAGAGGATCTGGTGAGGAGGACCTGCTCAGGGCCAGATAAATGAATACCTAGCAACAGTGCCGTAACTAGACATTTTAGCACTGTGTGCAAGAAACGGCATCGGAGCCCCACCGCTGCATGCAAAACAGGGGCACTGCGCGCCGTAGGCGCTCGCAAAAATACATAGTGGCGTGGCTTCGTGGGGAAGGGGTGTGGCCACAAAATAATACCAATTCATAAAACGGTGCACAGTAGTCTCCATTATTCAAATTACGCCGCACAGTAGCACCACTACACCAGGTAGAGACCCTTTTACACCTTACGGCGGACAGATTCCTCTTTTTACACATTACGGCAGACAGCGTCCCCTTTTTACACATTACGGCAGACAGCGTCCCCCTTTTTACACATTACGGCAGACAGCGTCCCCCTTTTTACACATTACGGCAGACAGCGTCCCCCTTTTTACACATTACGGCAGACAGCGTCCCCTTTTTTACACATTACGGTAGGCAGCGTGCCCTTGTTACACATTACGGCAGACAGCGTCCCCCTTTTTACACATTACGGCAGGCAGATTCCCCCTTTTTACACATTGCAGCAGGCAGATTCCCTTTTTACACATTGCGGCAGGCAGATTCCCAATTTTTACACATAGCGGCAGGCAGATTCCCCCTTTTTACACATTGCGGAAGGCAGATTCCCCATTTTTACACATTGTGGAAGGCAGATTCCCCCTTTTTACACATTGCGGCAGGCAGATTCCCCATTTTTACACATAGCGGCAGGCAGATTCCCCATTTTTACACATAGCGGCAGGCAGATTCCCCATTTTTACAGATTACGGCAGGCAGATTCCCCCTTTTTACACATTGCGGCAGGCAGATTCCCTTTTTACACATTGCGGCAGGCAGATTCCCCATTTTTACACATAGCGGCAGGCAGATTCCCCCTTTTTACACATTGCGGAAGGCAGATTCCCCATTTTTACACATTGCGGAAGGCAGATTCCCCCTTTTTACACATTGCGGCAGGCAAATTCCCCATTTTTACACATAGCGGCAGGCAGATTCCCCATTTTTACACATAGCGGCAGGCAGATTCCCCATTTTTACAGATTGCGGCAGGCAGATTCCAACCTTTTTACACATAGTGGCAGGCAGATTCCCCCTTTTTACACATTGCGGAAGGCAGATTCCCCCTTTTTACACATAGCGGCAGGCAGATTCCCCATTTTTACACATAGCGGCAGGCAGATTCCCCATTTTTACAGATTGCGGCAGGCAGATTTCCCCTTTTTACACATAGCAGCAGGCAGATTCCCCCTTTTTACACATTGCGGCAGGCAGTCCCAAGAAAGACAGAAAGAAAGACAGAAAGAAAGAAAGAAAGAAAGAAAGAAAGAAAGAAAGAAAGAAAGAAAGAAAGAATTATACCTACCCTCTCCGCTGGCTCAGGCTCCTCGGTGCAGCTTCTGACGATTCCCGGGCAGGAGAGCAGGAGGAGGGAGGTGGAGGAGGGAGCCGCAGCAGCGCTGTGTTATTGGTGGAGGCGCTGCTGCTGCTGCCCCTCTGCTTCACTATAGGCTGTTCTCGGAAGACAGCCTATAGTGAAGCAGAGGGCCAGCAGCAGCAGCAGCGCCTCAACCAGTAGTAAAGCGCTGCTGCGGCTCCCTCCTCCACCTCCCTCCTCCTCCTTACCCCTGTGCCGCTGCTCCTTTGAGGTCCACACTATCCGCCTCTTCTACCCCATTCACCTTCATGTGGCAGTGATCTACCGCCCCCCTGGCCGCTGTTCACCTTTCCTTGACAACTTTGCTGCCTGGCTTCCCCACTTACTCTCCTCCGACCTCCCCTCTATCATCCTCGGTGACTTTAACATCCCTATCGATATCACTAATGCAGCTTCCTCTAACCTTCTTGCTCTTTCCACCTCCTTTGGACTTTCTCAATGGTCCTCCACCCCTACTCACAATCTCCGCCACTCCCTCGACCTTGTATTCACCCACTGATGTGATCTCTCTGATTTCTCTAACTCTTCCTTCCCTCTCTCTGACCACCATCTGCTTTCTTTCACCCTCTCATCTTCCCCTCTCTGCTCCACACCCAGACCCACCATCACCAGACGCAATCTCGGGTCCCTCAACCCCGCTATCATGTCCTCCCTCGAGACCTTCCTCTCTCCTCTTTCCACTATGACTTGTCCCAACCAGGCAGCCTCCTTCTATAACTCTTCCCTTACTGCTGCTCTTGACTCTATGGCCCCCCTCTCATCTGTCCCCCTCCGCCGCTCCAAACCCCAACCCTGGCACACCAAACTTACACGATTCCTACAAAAATGTTCACGGTCCGCAGAACGCTCCTGGAGGAGATCCCACTCTCTGGCGGACTTTCTCCATTTCAAGTTTATCCTCTCTTCCTATAGCTCTGCTCTTTCTCTCGCCAAGCAATCCTTTTTCCAAACACTCATCTCTTCTCAGTCCTCCAGTCCACGCCGACTCTTTGAAACTTTCAACACTCTCCTTCGCCCCCCTCCTCCTCCCCTCCCCTCTTCCCTCACTCCCACTGACTTTGCCTCCTTCTTTATCTCCAAAATTGAGGATATTCAAAATTACATCTCCTCCCGTCACCCCTCTGCTGCCCCCCTGCTCCCACCATCCCTCCCGTCCATATATCCCACTCTGTCCTGCTTCCGTCCCACCTCAGACAAGGAAGTCCACTCCCTCATCTTATCCTATCCCCCCCACAAGCTGCCACTTGGACCCCCTCCCCTCCCGTCTTCTCCGCTCCCTCCCCCCCACTGCCTGCTCCCACCTTGCTCACCTCTTTAACCTATCGCTCTCTACTGGCATCTTTCCCTCACCATTCAAACATGCTCTGGTGTCCCCTATTCTCAAAAAAGCCAACCTCGACCCTTCATCACTCACAAGCTACCGCCCCATCTCTCTTCTCCCTTTCGCCTCCAAACTACTTGAACGACTGGTCTACAGCCGTCTCACAAGCTACCTCTCTGACCACTCCATCCTTGATCCAATACAATCTGGCTTTCGCCCACTCCACTCCACCGAGACTGCCCTGGTGAAAATCACCAGTGACCTGCTTTCGGCCAAATCCAAGGGCCACTTCTCTTTGCTCATCCTTCTGGACCTCTCTGCTGCCTTTGACACCGTGGATCACCCTCTCCTCCTCCGCACACTCCAAAATGTTGGCCTCTCTAGCACCGTCCTTGACTGGTTTACCTCATACCTCACTAACCGCTCCTTCTCTGTGTCTGCCTCCGGAACCACCTCACACCCTTCCATCCTTCCTGTTGGTGTCCCTCTGGGTTCTGTCCTAGTCCCCCTTCTGTTCTCCCTCTACACCTCTTCCCTGGGTGCGCTCATTAACTCCTTTGGCCTTCAATACCACCTCTATGCTGATGACACACAACTCTACCTCTCCTCTCCTGATCTTTCCCCCTCTGTCCTCTCTCAGGTCTCCAGCTGCCTCTCTGCCATCTCCTCCTGGATGTCTGAGCGCTCTCTGAAGCTCAACATGGATAAAACTGAACTTATTATCTTTCCCCCAGCCAGAGCAACACCCCCTACAAATATCTCTATCACTGTTGACAACACTATCATCTCTCCCGTTCCCCAACTCCGCTACCTAGGCGTCACTCTTGACTCCTCCCTCTCCTTTGCACCCTACATCCAAGCTCTGGCGCAATCTTGTCGGTTCCAGCTACGCAACATTGCTCGCATCAGGCCATTTCTCTCCCAGAGTGCAACTAAACTTATCATCCACTCACTGGTCATCTCACGACTCGACTACTGCATTGTGCTCCTCACTGGCCTCACTTGCTCCCACATCGCTCCCCTCCAATCTGTCCTCAACTCCGCAGCTAGGCTCATCTTCCTCTCCCGCCGCTCCACTTCTGCCACTCCCCTTCGACAAAATCTACACTGGCTCCCATTCCCCTACGGAATCCTCTTCAAACTCCTCACCCTCACATACAAGGCCATCTCTAATTCCACTGCTCCCTACATCTCCAACCTCCTCTCCCTTCATACTCCCTCCCGCCCACTACGGTCGGCTGATGACCGTCGCCTCTCCTCTGCCTTGGTCACTGCTTCCCATGCACGAGTTCAGGATTTTGCGCGTGCTGCACCCCTTCAGTGGAATGCGCTCCCCCGCTCCATTAGACTCTCCCCGACCTTGCAAAGCTTCAAACGAGCACTGAAAACCCACCTATTTATTAAAGCGTACCCCTCCAATGCATAACCTAGTCCTTAGGCTGCTCCTCCATCCCCCTGCCCCATGCCTTGGACATCTCTGCTTTGCTCGCATACCACCATCAGGCTTCTACCTGCTTGCTTGCACCTCATGTCATCTGTCTGTTGCCCCTCCCCACTAGATTGTTAGCTCTTCAGAGCAGGGCCCTCTTTCCTCTTGTCTAAGCCCTCTTCTTGACACATTTCACTCAGCGACCATCTTTACCTGCTTTTTCTCCTGCTGGTAAATGGCCCCTCTCTATCTATGGCCGCCAGCCCCAAGTAGTACAATGATTACTCCTTCGCTACTTACTTCTAAGCTGTATTATGTTTTGAGAATTGTGGTGCTCTTTGTTACCTGCACTCCATTTTTGTTATTTATTTACTGTTATGCTAAGTTTTGTCTCCCTGTACTGTCCTTTGTACGGCGCTGCGAAACACTTGTGGTGCCCTATAAATAAAATGTAATAATAATAATAATAATAATGGACTGTCTTCACTCTGCAGCCATTAGGGTAACACCTTCCTTTTCATCCCTGTTTTGGGTGGATCCCTCCTACCCCACACTACTGGCTGACTACTGCTTGCTATGCTCATAATGCCACAACCACAACCATATCAAAGTTATAGACTGAAGTTTTCAGAGTACAGTAAAAATTATCTTACATGTAAAAAGTTGTTTTTACTTGACATTTTTAACCATTGTCCTTCCCCACACTAGTGATGTGTTCCCTGAGACCACATCACTCTATTTAGCAGGGCCTTGTATTTTCTATAAGGTGGGGCCTCTACTGGGCGGCTTTGCAAGGATATCTTTATGCAGGAAAACCTTTCTATTGGCTTGAATGAAAACCAGCTTTTGCTGGGAAGGCCGGACCCCACTCCACCAAAGCTTGGAAGCAAAAGACTGTGGTGATGGCTAGTAGAAGAACCCTATTCATTGGAGCTCACAATGGAGTCCATATCAATAACCATGGCAAGTTGAAGATCATGGCCACATGCCAACTGTAGAATGAATAAAAACCTGCCATATGGAAAATGATTTTGTGCCTTTTTGTGTTGATGCCCACGCGTGTAGTATGGTATGCCGGCGCTCGGGCTCCCGGCGACCAGCATACCGGCGCCGGGAGCCCGAACGCCGGCATACCGACAGAGTGACGAGCGCAAATGAGCCCCTTGCGGGCTCGCTGCGCTCGACATGCTGCGGGCACGGTGGCGCGCTATTTATTCTCCCTCCAGGGGGGTCGTGGACCCCCAAGAGGGAGAAAAAGTGTCGGTATGCCGGCTGTCGGGATTCCGGCATCAGGTATACTGTGCGCCGGGATCCCGACAGCCGGCAAACTGAATACCACCTGATGCGCACAGGTGGCCTTTTTTCTCACATTTCAACTGAAGCAACAAAATGGTCACAGACTGGACTATCTGAAAAAGGAAAGGAAATTCTGCATATGGGGAAACCTCTGCATCTACTTCCTTGAACACAATAGTGATGTAATTGTGGACAACTTGTGCGCACTTGTCCATCAAGCCCCTCTATTACCTTTGTACTTTGTAATGTTGCTATGCTCCTGCACTGTGTATGATGCTGTGGAACAGTTGTGGCAATTAACAAAGAAAAGGTAGTAATAATAATAATAATAATAATAATAATAAATAAATACTTTTATGGATACAAAGGAATTATTATGTAATAGTCACCGTATCTGGATCATTATTCCATGTGCTGACTACATATCTGTCAAAATGCCCAATTGATAATGAGTGCATTAGGCCAAGTGAGAATGTTTGATGTATACACAATAATCAGGTCATCTAGACATTGCAGAGGCAGCCATTTTGTGAATACTCATGCAGCTTCACCTCGTCCAATCACTAATCGCATCTGATATCTAAGAACTCAGGCTTAAGTGACATCAGGTACTGCTAGTGAATAGATACAGCAGGCTTTGCAAAATGGCTGCCTTTCTTTTATGCAGACACTGGGTGCAACTTTGTTGGTCACTCTTGCTATATCAGTCATATATATATTTTCTAACAGGACAGATAAAGTTGGAATAAAGCACTTTCTAATGTAATGTATCTTTGTTTTATGCCTTTTTTTTAATAGGTTCCAAGTGGATCATTCTCACAGAAGATGGAGACGGGTTCGTCCCAATAACTTTCAGAGCCAATCAAGAGGTTGCGATCCGAGAGGCAAAAGATCAGTCTGAATCCTCCGTCTTCAGCACTGATTCTGGTGGGTCCACAGTGGACTCAGAGAACATGTAAGAATGCGGCTGAAGAACATATTTGCAAACGGATCCTCATTTCCAGTGGCAGTCCCTGAGTTTAAACTAGAGATGAGCGCCTGAAATTTTTCGGGTTTTGTGTTTTGGTTTTGGGTTCGGTTCCGCGGCCGTGTTTTGGGTTCGAACGCGTTTTGGCAAAACCTCACCGAATTATTTTTGTCGGATTCGGGTGTGTTTTGGATTCGGGTGTTTTTTTCCAAAAACACTAAAAAACAGCTTAAATCATAGAATTTGGGGGTCATTTTGATCCCAAAGTATTATTAACCTCAAAAACCATAATTTACACTCATTTTCAGTCTATTCTGAATACCTCACACCTCACAATATTATTTTTAGTCCTAAAATTTGCACCGAGGTCGCTGTGTGAGTAAGATAAGCGACCCTAGAAGCCGACACAAACACCGGGCCCATCTAGGAGTGGCACTGCAGTGTCACGCAGGATGTCCCTTCCAAAAAACCCTCCCCAAACAGCACATGACGCAAAGAAAAAAAGAGGCGCAATGAGGTAGCTGTGTGAGTAAGATTAGCGACCCTAGTGGCCGACACAAACACCGGGCCCATCTAGGAGAGGCACTGCAGTGTCACGCAGGATGTCCCTTCCAAAAAACCCTCCCCAAACAGCACATGACGCAAAGAAAAAAAGAGGCTTTTTACTGATATTTGGTGTTTTGGATTTGACATGCTCTGTACTATGACATTGGGCATCGGCCTTGGCAGACGACGTTGCTGGCATTTCATCGTCTCGGCCATGACTAGTGGCAGCAGCTTCAGCACGAGGTGGAAGTGGATCTTGATCTTTCCCTAATTTTGGAACCTCAACTTTTTTGTTCTCCATATTTTATAGGCAGAACTAAAAGGCACCTCAGGTAAACAATGGAGATGGATGGATTGGATACTAGTATACAATTATGGACGGACTGCCACGGTTAGGTGGTATAAAAAAACCACGGTTAGGTGGTATATATTGTAATACAATTATGGATGGACGGACTGCCTGCCGAGTGCCGACACAGAGGTAGCCACAGCCGTGAACTACCGCACTGTACACTGGTTGATAAAGAGATAGTAGTATACTCGTAACAACTAGTATGACTGACTATGACGGTATAAAGAATGAAAAAAAAACCACGGTTAGGTGGTATATATTGTAATACAATTATGGATGGACGGACTGCCTGCCGAGTTCCGACACAGAGGTAGCCACAGCCGTGAACTACCGCACTGTACACTGGTTGATAAAGAGATAGTAGTATACTCGTAACAACTAGTATGACTGACTATGACGGTATAAAGAATGAAAAAAAAACCACGGTTAGGTGGTATATATTATAATACAATTATGGATGGACGGACTGCCTGCCGACTGCTGACACAGAGGTAGCCACAGCCGTGAACTACCGCACTGTACACTGGTTGATAAAGAGATAGTAGTATACTCGTAACAACTAGTATGACTGACTATGACGGTATAAAGAATGAAAAAAAAACCACGGTTAGGTGGTATATATTATAATACAATTATGGATGGACGGACTGCCTGCCGACTGCCGACACAGAGGTAGCCACAGCCGTGAACTACCGCACTGTACACTGGTTGATAAAGAGATAGTAGTATACTCGTAACAACTAGTATGACACTATGACGGTATAAAGAATGAAAAAAAAACCACGGTTAGGTGGTATATATTATAATACAATTATGGATGGACGGACTGCCTGCCGAGTGCCGACACAGAGGTAGCCACAGCCGTGAACTACCGCACTGTACACTGGTTGATAAAGAGATAGTAGTATACTCGTAACAACTAGTATGACTGACTATGACGGTATAAAGAATGAAAAAAAAACCCACGGTTAGGTGGTATATATTATAATACAATTATGGATGGACGGACTGCCTGCCGACTGCCGACACAGAGGTAGCCACAGCCGTGAACTACCGCACTGTACACTGGTTGATAAAGAGATAGTAGTATACTCGTAACAACTAGTATGACACTATGACGGTATAAAGAATGAAAAAAAAACCACGGTTAGGTGGTATATATTATAATACAATTATGGATGGACGGACTGCCTGCCGACTGCCGACACAGAGGTAGCCACAGCCGTGAACTACCGCACTGTACACTGGTTGATAAAGAGATAGTAGTATACTCGTAACAACTAGTATGACACTATGACGGTATAAAGAATGAAAAAAAAACCACGGTTAGGTGGTATATATTATAATAATACAATTATGGATGGACGGACTGCCTGCCGACTGCCGACACAGAGGTAGCCACAGCCGTGAACTACCGCACTGTACACTGGTTGATAAAGAGATAGTAGTATACTCGTAACAACTAGTATGACTATGACGACGGTATAAAGAAAGAAAAAAAAATACCACGGTTAGGTGGTATATAATTATACAATTATGGATGGACGGACTGCCTGCCGAGTGCCGACTGCCGACACAGAGGTAGCCACAGCCGTGAACTACCGCACTGTACTGTGTCTGCTGCTAATATAGACTGGTTGATAAAGAGATAGTATACAACAATATACTACTATACTGGTGGTCAGGCACTGGTCACCACTAGTCACACTGGCAGTGGCACTCCTGCAGCAAAAGTGTGCACTGTTTAATTTTAAATTAATATAATATTATGTACTCCTGGCTCCTGCTATAACAACCTGCAGTGCTCCCCAGTCTCCCCCACAATTATTATAAGCTTTTATACATTGATGTGCAGCACACTGGGCTGAGCTGAGTGCACACAGACTGAGTCACACTGTGTGACTGCTGTGTATCGTTTTTTTCAGGCAGAGAACGGATATAGCAGAGAACGGATATATTAAATAAAAGTTAACTTAACAACAACTGCACTGGTCACTGTGGTAAACTCTGTCTGCACAATCTCTCTCTCTCTCTCTCTCTTCTAATCTATTCTAATGGAGAGGACGCCAGCCACGTCCTCTCCCTATCAATCTCAATGCACGTGTGAAAATGGCGGCGACGCGCGGCTCCTTATATAGAATCCGAGTCTCGCGAGAATCCGACAGCGTCATGATGACGTTCGGGCGCGCTCGGGTTAACCGAGCAAGGCGGGAAGATCCGAGTCGCTCGGACCCGTGAAAAAAAAAGTGAAGTTCGTGCGGGTTCGGATTCAAAGAAACCGAACCCGCTCATCTCTAGTTTAAACATCTGTGAATGGAAATGTCCCTACATTCTGAGCAACTGTACAGTGAAATTCTGTATATTAGATGCAATACTAGCTCTTTAGTAAGTGGGCTTGAGACTGGACATACTGTAGTAACATCTGGTGCACACATGCAGTGTACACCCCACGCTATAGCATCCCTACTAAAACCATGCTCAGCATATAATGCATAAATAATATTATACTGTATAAAATGATAATAAAATATTCTTAGCACTAACTGATATTATTGATTTTAACTTTTTAAATAGTGATGTGCCAGTACTTCCTGATAGCAGATTACTTGTATGGTGGAAAATGATGACATAATTTTTAAGAAATGTATGTAGCAGTGATGGATATGACAGCTGGTGAATGGCACAAGAAAGAGACTTTGGTGCACCGCCAAGGGGTAAATTTACTAAGATGGGAGTTCTGTTTAAGATGGGATGTTGACCATAGCAACCAATCAGATTCTACTTCTCATTTATCTAGCACCTTCTAGAAGATCATATCTGGAATGTGATTGGTTGCTATGGGTAACATCCTATCTTAAATAGAACCCCATCTTAGTAAATATTCCCCGGATAATCCAGTTTTGCTTAACAAATTCACGCCACTCAGTGCAACCTCTACTTTTTCCTAATTTTTTTGAATTTAATTAAATACTACATTCCAACAATCAGATATGAGGGTTGGGTAGGGGATCCCGACAGTCAGCATACCGACCCCTGGATCCCGGCAGCAGGATGCCGGCAGGGGGGCGAGCGCAACGGAGCACTTTGCGGGCTCTATTCCCACTTTATGGGTACCGTGGACACCCACAAGTGGGAATAGTCCCTGTTAGTCGGCATGCCAACTGTCAGGCTTGTGAACGCTCGAGAACTTGGGGTCGGCATGGTGACTGGCGGGATCCCGAGCGGTGGTCATCGGACCGGATCCCAGATATGATTATACATTTTTTTTATCCCCATGCAGGGATACTGGCCAGGAACTTTACATTTTTCATCTGTTCTCACCATCCTGCGATGACAGTAATATAACAGGCACTGTGATCAGGGGTGTAGCCAGAATTTTGTGGGCACCATAGCAACATTTTGAAGGGGCCCCCATCCCAATGCTTCTACAGAGACACCTCTCCACAGCAGTTGTTGATTTTATGCCTCATAATGGTGCCCTAACTGTAGTTCATTTTCTGAATCATGGTAGTGCCTTAGCTAATGTTATGTCCCTTAGTACTGCCTAGTTTATTTTCTGAAACATAATAGTGCCCAACTTCACATTATGTCCCATTGTAGGGCTGCAAGTACACATTAACACAGTAGCTCATATTATGTCACATTACAGTGCCCCCTGTTCACATTATGCCACACTATAGTGCCTCCACTTTATACTGTACCACATGACTGTCTCCAAGTTCAAATTATGCCACATTCTAATGCCCTCCAGTTCATTTTATACCACGTTACAAACAATGAGCAGGTCCAAGGGTATAATATCTATGACAGAAGGTAAAACTTTATAATGGCCCCCATGTACCACTCAAAGGTGAAAAATATATATGACACATGTAACTGTGACAGGGAAGGTGGCCCCTCTCAGCTCTGGGCCCCATAGCAGCTGCACTCCCTGCACCTATGGTAGCTACACCCATACCCTCCAACATGACCCATTCCATTAGATACAAAATGTTCTGTTCCTGGACTGCCTTTCCAGTAGCAGCTCCAGAGATGGGGCTACAGCATAGTCCAAAATTCACAATGGGGAGTCACACCAACTGCCACCACAAACTGCCAAACATTGCCTGCCGGGACTTATTGGCAGTTGGTGTGGCTGGGTGGTCTTCAGTATGCCGACTGACGGGATCCCGGCGCACAGTATACCGGCGCCAGGATCCCGACAGCCGGCATACCGACACTTATTCTCCCTCGTGGGGGTCTACGACCCCTCTGGAGGGAGAATAAAATAGTGTGGCGCGCGTAGCGCGCCACCGTGCCCTTAGCGTGGCGAGCGCAGCGAGCCCGCAAGGGGCTCATTTTCGCTTGTCACACTGTCGGTAAGCCGACGGTCGGGCTCCCGGCGCCGGTATGCTGGCCGCCGGGAGCCCGACCGCCGGCATATCGTAGTGAACCCGGTGTGGCTCCCCTAGATGAATTTTGGACTGTGCTGCAGCCTCATCTCTGCAACTGCCACTGGCAAGGAAGTCCAGGAACAGAGCATTTTGTACCTAATGGAATGGGTCATGTTGGAGGATATGTACACCCTTGTATATAATACATGTAACGGTGACAGGGAAGGTGTGCCCTCCTAGCTCCGGATCCCATAGCAACTGCACTCCCTGCACCTATGGTAGCTACACCCTTGTATATAACACATGTTTCTGTGACAGGGAAGGTGGGCCCTCTCAGCTCTGGCCCCATAGTAGCTGCACTCCCTGCACCTATGGTAGCTACACCCTTGTATATAATACATGTAACTGTGACAGGGAAGGTGGCCCCTCTCAGCTCTGGCCCCATAGCAGCTGCAGTCCCTGCACCTATGGGAGCTACACCCTGTATATAACACATGTAACTGTGACAGGGTGGGTGGCCCCTCTCAGCTCTGGGCCCCATAGCAGCTGCACTCCCTGCAGTGGCGTAAGTTCGTCCTAGACGCCCGGAGGCAATATAAATACAGGTGCCCCCCTATATAGAGGCAAAAAAATAAAATTATATATATATATATATATATATATATATACACATACACACACACACCACACCAATATTGATCCTGCAGGCTATATATATATAGGCAGAATGAGGGGTCATTGTATATATGAGGCGGGATGAGGCAGAATGGGGGTCATTGTATATATGACAAAAATGCAGATTCATTAAACGGGCATTGAAACGTTGCACTACTTCAATTGGTGTCAGTGTGCAAATCATTGGAGTGCCGCACCACCTCTATTTTGCTAAACTACTTTGCTGTGAGGGCACCCAATGTATTAGTCTATTATGTGGCTGTGCCAGACCCCTACCTCTATCTATATATACAAACATACATACAGTATACTGGCAGTGCACTTATACAGGGAGAAAGGGAGCATAGATGGATACCTTGTGTAGTGAAAGAAGGCTCTACTCTCCTCCCCAATTACCGGAGGCAGAGCGCAATTAGGAAGTGGAATACAAGGCAAGCGTGGTACCAGCTCTTAAACTCCGCCTCGCACGTGTGTCCATCCATCCCGTCCCCCCCTTCCCCACAGCAGCGGGGCAACGGTAGCAGCAGCTCCTCTCCTACCTCCCACAGCAGGCGCTCACCAGCGTACTCTCCTGGGGTTTGCGCTGTGGTGGCGGCTTACAGGAATGAGTCAGTTCAGTGACGTAACTAGAAATTTTTCTCCCCCAAGCCAAAAAATTATTTGCCCCCCCCCCCCCCCCTCCATAATTGGCAGTATAGAGTGTGTGGCTTCGTTGGGATGGCTTACCATAAAGGGGCGTGACATTGCAGGAAAAGACTGCGTTATACCCCAGTTTTCCAACCTGCACGCCCAGACGGGAAAGAAAAATAATCCTGATTCATGCCCCTTACATTATTTGTAATTTTTCCTCCTTATAGTAATGCCCAGTATACATTATGCCACATACTGCAGTGGCCCTTAGACATTATGCCACACACAATAATGCACATGACACAATATGCACACACCATAATGCCCACGACACATTATGCCACACACCGTAATGCCCCCGACACATTATGACAGGAATCGCAATGCCCGTTATACATTATGCTACACACTGCAATGCCCCTGATACATTATACCACACACCGTAATGCCTGTGACACATTATGACAGGAATCACAATGCCCATTATACATTATGCTACACACTGCAATGCCCTTGATACATTATAGCACATACAATGTCTTTGACACAGTATAACACACACCACAATGAGCCTGAGACATTATACCACATATCACAATGCCCGCGATATAGTATACCATACACCGTAATGCCCGACACATTATGACACACACCGCAATGTCCGTGATACATTATGCCACACACCGTAATGCCCATTACACATTAAGTTCTACAGTAAGGCTTCTAATTACTTTTAAATTACCTGCTCGTTGCCAGGGGTTTCATGCTCTTGGTTCCATGCACGGTGCCAGGGGTTTTCATGCTCAGGGTGTCATGCTCGTTGCCAGGGGTTTCATGCACTGGGTGTCATGCTCGTTGCCAGCGGTTCCATGCACGGTGCCAGGGGATTTCATGCTCAGGGTGTCATGCTCGTTGCCAGGGGGTTCATGCACTGGGTGTCATGCTCGTTGCTAGGGGGTAGTGCTTGTTGCTAGGGCCGTGCTCCCAGTGCCACATATGCCCCCAGTGCCAGATATTCCCCCAGTGTCAGGTATATGCCTCCAGTGCCAGGTACATGCCCCCAGTGCCAAATATACCCCCCCCCCCCAGTGCCACATATGCCCCCTCAGTGCCTGCTCCCCCCAGTGCCAAATATTCCACCACAGTGCCACATATGCCCCCTCAGTGCCTACTCCCCCACAGTGCCAGCTATATGCCCCCAGTGCCTGATATTCCTCCACAGTGCCAGGCATATGCCCCCAGTGCCAGATATTCCCCCCACAGGGCCAGGTATATGCCCCCAGTGCCAGATCTTCCCCCACAGTGCCAGGTGTATGCCCCCAGTGCCAGATATTCCCCCACAGGGCCAGGTATATGCCCCCAGTGCCAGATCTTCCCCCCACAGTGCCAGGTATATGCCCCCAGTGCCAGATATTCCCCCACAGGGCCAGGTATATGCACCCAGTGCCAGGTATATGCCCCCAGTGCCAGATATTCCCCCACAGGGCCAGGTATATGCCCCCAGTGTCAGATCTTCCCCCACAGTGCCAGGTATATGCCACCAGTGCCAAATATATCCCTCTCCCCAGTGCCACATATGCCCCCCGCCCCAGTGCCAGGTATATGCCCCCCAGTGCCAGGTATATGCCCCCCAGTGCCAGGTCTTCCCCCACAGTGCCAGGTATATGCCCCCCAGTGCCAGGTGTATGCCCCCCAGTGCCAGGTCTTCACCCCCAGTGCCAGGTATATGCCCCCCAGTGCCAGGTATATGCCCCCCAGTGCCAGGTCTTCCCCCACAGTGCCATGTATATGCCCCCCCAGTGCCAGGTATATGCCCCCCAGTGCCAGGTCTCCCCCCCCCCCTCCCTCCCTCGTGCCAGGTATATGCCCCCCAGTGCCAGGTATATGCCCCCAGTGCCTGCCCCCCCTTGTGTTGGAGGGACACGGAGCGCATAGAGCGTCTCTCCTGTGTCCCTCCCTGGCTCTCTCCCCCGGCTGGTCTAATACAGGAAGTGCCGGTTCGTGAGCCAATCAGAGCTCACGAACGGCACTTCCTGTATTAGACCGCCGGGGGAGAGAGCCAGGGAGGGACACAGGAGAGACGCTCTATGCGCTCCGTGACCCTCCAACACAGCAGGGAGGGAGACCGCAGATTGACATGCGGACGCTCGTCCGCGTGTCAATCTGTGTAAAGTCAGTGGGCGCTGCGAGGCGCCCTCTTCAGGTTAGGAGCCCGGCGGCAGCCGACTCCGCTGCCTCCGGGACTTCCGCCCCTGACTCCCTGCAGCTATGGGAGCTACACCCTGTATATAACACATGTAACTGTGAAGGGGAGGGTGGCCCCTCTCAGCTCTGGGCCCCATAGCAGCTGCACTCCCTGCACCTATGGGAGCTACACCCTTGACTGTGGTCAACCTACTGTTAAATAGGCTTTCCCATGCCTTTGCGAAGCTGGTGAGAATTGCTGACAATGGGGGTCATTCCGAGTTGTTCGCTCGTTGCCGATTTTCGCAATGGAGCGATTAAGGCAAAAATGCGCATGCGCATGGTACGCAGTGCGCATGCGCTAAGTAATTTAGCACAAAACTTAGTAGATTTACTCACGTCCGAACGAAGAATTTTCATCGTTGAAGTGATCGAAGTGTGATTGACAGGAAGTGGGTGTTTCTGGGCGGAAATTGACCGTTTTCTGGGAGTGTGCGTAAAAACGCAGGCGTGCCAGGAGAAAACGCAGGAGTGTCTGGAGAAACGGGGTAGTAGCTGGCCGAACGCAGGGCGTGTTTGTGACGTCAAACCAGGAACGAAACGGGCTGAGCTGATCGCAGTGTAGGAGTAAGTCTCGAGCTACTCAGAAACTGCTAAGAATTATTTATTCGCAATTCTGCTAATCTTTCGTTCGCAATTCTGCTATGCTAAGATACACTCCCAGAGGGCGGCGGCCTAGCGTGTGCAATGCTGCTAAAAGCAGCTAACGAGCGAACAACTCGGAATGAGGGCCAATGTTATCACTGAAAGTTACCCTTTCATGTATAGGACAAGGAGAAAAACCCTATCACTGACAAATGGAGAAGCTTAGTGGATATACCACAATAGAACTGCTGTATTATAACCTGCATGAACTTTATAAGAGACAATATCGCCCACCTGCATGAACTTTATAAGAGACAATATCGCCCACCCTGGGCATTAACCGCACACCTTTAGATTGGCCAGTATACAATACATACAGTGGCTCACAACAATTAATTCGCATCATATTGTTATTTTTGTGATTTCTGTATCCAAGTGCAAACTCAAATTTGGGTCTGTTCATACATTATCCTTTATTACATCTGATGTGCATTCGTTAGCTAAACGCACACACCTTAGGGGTTGAGCGCAGTTCTATTGTGGTATATCCACTAAGCTTCTCCATTTACATATAGGTGGGTTGGAACACCCATCAGAACGAGCAGCACACCCCGGCTAGCTATAGAATAAAGACACTCAGTGCGCAGAACCCTCCAATTTATAGCCTATCACTGACAAAAACACCCATTACATACCTGCTTTATCCACGCTGGACATTATGGGGCAGATTAAAATAGTTGCTAACTAAGTATATGGACTTTATTGCCACAAGTAAAACTCAGTGGGCTTCATTGGGAGATACTGAAGCTTTTAGTTTGCAAAAAAATAGGTAATAGCTATGAAAACGTCCTTATTTTAATGTAGAAAATGTAAGGACACAGGCAAAGAAATTGCATTATATTTCATGTATTGTTTTTGTCACATAGGTGTCTATTCATCACCCATAATTTCTACAATTAACATTGTCACCTACTTTTGTGGATACTGGGGGTAATTCCAAATTGATTGCAGCAGGATTTTTGTTAGCAATTGGGCAAAACCATGTGCACTGCAGGGGTGGCAGATGTAACATGTGCAGAGAGAGTTAGATTTGGGTGTGGTGTGTTCAATCTGCAATCTAAATTGCAGTGTAAAAATAAAGCAGCCAGTATATTTACTAGTGATGAGCGGGTTCGGTTTCTCGGAAACTGAACCCCCCCGAACTTCACCCTTTTTACACGGGTCCGAGCCATACTCGGATTCTCCCGTATGGCTCGGTTAACCCGAGCTCGCCCGAACGTCATCATCCCGCTGTCGGATTCTCGTGAGATTCGGATTCTATATAAGCAGCCGCGCGTCGCCGCCATTTTCACTCGTGCATTGGAAATGTTAGGGAGAGGACGTGGCTGGCGTCCTCTCCGTTATTGTTGAACTTGATTGTGCTTTATTGCTTAATTGTGGGGAGGACTGGGGAGCAGCTGTATAATATAGGAGGAGTACAGTGCAGAGTTTTGCTGATCAGTGACCACCAGTTTTATCCGTTCTCTGCCTGAAAAAAACGCTCCTTATCTGTGCTCAGTGTGCTGCATATATCTGTGCTCACACTGCTTAATTGTGGGGACTGGGGAGCAGCTGTATTATATAGCAGGAGTACAGTGCAGAGTTTTGCTGACAGTGACCACCAGTATACGTTGTCTGCCTGAAAAACACTCCATATCTGTGCTCAGTGTGCTGCTTTATTGTGGGGACTGGGGACCACCAGTATAATATTATATAGGAGGAGTACAGTGCAGAGTTTTGCTGACCAGTGACCACCAGTATATAATATATAGCATTACGGTACAGTAGGCCACTGCTGTACCTACCTCTGTGTCGTCATTAAGTATACTATCCATCTACATTCTATACCTGTGGTGCATTTTAGTTTTGCAGTTTGCTGACACAGTGACCACCAGTATACTATATGTAGCAGTACGGTACTGAAGGCCACTGCTGTACCTACCTCTGTGTCGTCATTAAGTATACTATCCATCTACATTCTATACCTGTGGTGCATTTTAGTTTTGCAGTTTGCTGACACAGTGACCACCAGTATACTATATATAGCAGTACGGTACGGAAGGCCACTGCTGTACCTACCTCTGTGTCGTCATTACGTATACTAACCATCTACATTCTATACCTGTGGTGCATTTTAGTTTTGCAGTTTGCTGACACAGTGACCACCAGTATACTATATATAGCAGTACGGTACGGAAGGCCACTGCTGTACCTACCTCTGTGTCGTCAAGTATACTATCCATCTACATTCTATACCTGTGGTGCGACCTTGGTGCGCCTCTTTTTTTCTTTGCATCATGTGCTGTTTGGGGACAATTTTTTTGAAGTGCCATCCTGTCTGACACTGCAGTGCCACTCCTAAATGGGCCAGGTGTTTGCGTCGGCCACTTGTGTCGCTTAGCTTAGTCACACAGCGACCTTGGTGCGCCTCTTTTTTTCTTTGCATCATGTGCTGTTTGGGGACAATTTTTTTGAAGTGCCATCCTGTCTGACACTGCAGTGCCACTCCTAGATGGGCCAGGTGTTTGTGTCGGCCACTTGTGTCGCTTAGCTTAGTCACACAGCGACCTTGGTGCGCCTCTTTTTTTCTTTGCATCATGTGCTGTTTGGGGACAATTTTTTTGAAGTGCCATCCTGTCTGACACTGCAGTGCCACTCCTAGATGGGCCAGGTTTTTGTGTCGGCCACTTGTGTCGCTTAGCTTAGTCACACAGCGACCTTGGTGCGCCTCTTTTGTTCTTTGCATCATGTGCTATTTGGGGACTATTTTTTTGAAGTGCCATCCTGTCTGTCACTGCAGTGCCACTCCTAGATGGGCCAGGTGTTTGTGTCGGCCACTTGGGTCGCTTAGCTTAGTCACACAGCGACCTTGGTGCGCCTCTTTTTTTCTTTGCATCATGTGCTGTTTGGGGACAATTTTTTTGAAGTGCCATCCTGTCTGACACTGCAGTGCCACTCCTAGATGGGCCAGGTGTTTGTGTCGGCCACTTGTGTCGCTTAACTTAGCCATCCAGCGACCTTGGTGCACCTCTTTTTTTCTTTGCTTCATGTGCTGTTTGGGGACTATTTTTTTGAAGTGCCATCCTGTCTGACACTGCAGTGCCACTCCTAGATGGGCCAGGTGTTTGTGTCGGCCACTTGTGTCGCTTAGCTTAGCCATCCAGCGACCTCGGTGCAAATTTTAGGACTAAAAATAATATTGTGAGGTGTGAGGTGTTCAGAATAGACAGGAAATGAGTGGAAATTATGGTTATTGGGGTTAATAATACTATGGGATCAAAATGACCCCCAAATTCTATGATTTAAGCTGTTTTTTAGGGTTTTTTAAAAAAAACACCAGAATCCAAAACACACCCGAATCCGGAAAAAAAAAATTCGGTGAGGTTTTCCCAAAACGCGTCCGAATCCAAAACACGGCCGCAGAACCTAATCCAAAACCAAAACACAAAACCCGAAAAATATCCGGTGCACATCACTAGTATTTACCCTGCACAGAAACAATATAACCCACCCAAATCTAACTCTTTCTGCACGTTATATCTGCCTCCCCTGCAGTGCACATGGTTTTGCCCAATTGCTATCAAAAATCCTGCTGCGATCAACTTGGAATTACCCCCATTGGCATTAGTTATAAAGGTAACGCAGGAGATATTACAGATATCTCCTGCTTATCTTTCAGTCCTGGTCTGACCCGCTGTCCCCATACACTAGTACGGGGACCTAAATTCATCAAGCTCAGAAAAAACAAAATTGTTAGATCCTAACTTTGGGGACCTTCACTATCTTCAGATGGCGCTGATTCCCAGACCCTGCTACTTCCCTATGGTTGCGTAGAGGGATCCCGTCAGATTTCTCCGCCCCTGTTTGGCTCCTTCCGCCAGGAGTCACATGTGTGTGAGACCAAGTTCCCACATGCGCGGTGGAATTGCGAAGTCACATTAGTGCTACGTTTCACGTCTACTAAACTAGCGGTAAAGGGAATCGCTGGGACAGCTGATCATCGGATGTTAAATTGCTCTGGTGAATTTATATCCACCCATCGCTGCTACTCACAGCAAGTTGGATACTTAATTATCGGGGGCCCCAATAATTAGCATAATGAAAAGGCCCCTTAGTGTGGTGTCAGATACATATTTCCTGGAAGGGAGATCCAGGGGGTAAGTGCTGGGGGCAAGGAGGGGTGGCAGTGTAATTCCAGTACCCATGGCCCTGCCCACCATTGCACCATGCAGCGTTAGGCAGGACCATGATGACCCAAATCCCGTCTGCAAGGCGCACCCCTATCCCCTAGGGATAATGTGTTCAGCCTCTCACTAAGCCCTTTCTGGCAAATTTGAAGCCTACAGTATAACCACCTTTACTTTTCAATAATCTGTTCAGAAGAGGTGTTTGTAGAACGGTGTTTTATTATTCAGTAAAGGGATCACAGATATGATGCGTTGATTTGATGTACAATACGATATGATGATATGTGATAATGAGGTAAAACTGTTAATGAAACAAGAATATGCAATTATGATATGCATGTGAAAAGCAAAATGGATATACACAAGTACATATAACATGGGCTGTGCAAACATGTGATTACATGTGCAAGTATCAACTACAGTGCAGCTAACATTACTCACTGGCTAAACAGGTTGAGATGAGACATTTAATATACAAACTCACCATCGAATGCTATATGAGAGTTGGACCCATGTAAAGCATGACTGTCTGGGACCATGAGGGAAGTAGAAAGGCTGATCCCAGCTTCTTCATCCCAGAATGCATTGCAAGACTGGCTACAAGAGGCTATGAGGGTCAAATTAATTGATGGGACTGACCACCAGATGGGGCAATAATACAACTTTCTGTAGTAAAGGTAATCAGATCTACACAAAGCAAATGCTGAAGGCATGACACTCCCCGTCTGGTATCACTGGTACCATATTTTAAACTCTAAACAGATAACAATAAGAATAGTTCAGTCACTGGTCTGAGGAACAACTTAGTCTCTCCTCGCTTACAGATCTTGACCTCAACCTTACGAACCTTCCCATCCTTGCTTGGGAACGTCTTGGTGACAAGACTTTAAGGCCATTCGTTGCGTTGTGACTGGCAATCTCTGACGAGCACAATGTCACCTGGTTTTAAGTTGGGTTTGGCAACTTGCCACTTGCTCCTTGACTGCAGGGTAGAAAGGTATTGTCTTTTCCATCTGTCCCAAAAGGTGTTTGCAAGGCTTTGAACTTGTCTCCATTGACGTTTGAACAGGTCTTTGGTATTGAATTCTCCAGGAGGAGCATAGGTAATCCCGGTCTTCTGTGTAAGAAGAGTAGCCGGAGTAAGTAGAAGTGGGTCTTCTGGGTCATTAGACACTGAAGTCAATGGTCTTCCGTTGACAATAGCTGAGACTTCAGCCATGAAGGTTGTTAAGCTCTCGTGAGTAAGTCTTGCAGTTCCCACTTGCAAGAATATGGAATCAAGGATTCTGCGTATCATGCCGATCATCCTTTCCCAGGCACCTCCCATATGAGAAGAATGAGGCGGGTTGAAGGTCCATGTACAACCTTGCTCACTGAGATATCTCTCTATGCTTTTTGTGTCAATGTTCGAATTAATTTGTAATTCTTTGGCTGCTCCAATGAAGTTGGTACCTCTGTCGGACCGGATGTGTTTTACTGGGCCACGGATAGCAATGAAGCGTCTAAAGGCATTGATGAAGCTTGAAGTGTCCATTGATTCTATAACTTCGATGTGAACAGCTCTGATGCTCATACAAGTGAATACAACCGCCCAGCGCTTGCTGTTCGCATTCGCACCTCTAGTATGTCGTGTGATGACAGTCCATGGACCAAATACATCAAGACCAACATTGGAGAAAGGAGGGTCTGTACTAAGTCTGTCTGTTGGAAGATTAGCCATCTTCTGAGTTTGGGAAGTACCACGAAGTCTATGGCAAATGATACATTTGAAGATTGTGCTGCTTACACACCTTTTCGCTCCAATAATCCAGAACCCAGCTGATCGTAGAGCTCCTTCGGTAAACAATCGTCCTTGGTGTTTGACTTCGTTGTGATAGTGTTGCACAATTAAAGAAGCTATGTGGTGACTCCCAGGAATGATTAAAGGATTTTTCTCATTTGTCTCCAAGTTTGCTTCTTGAAGACGGCCTCCTACTCTCAATAAATGATTTTCATCAAGAAAAGGGTCTAGCTTTTTTAAGGTGCTGTCTTTGGGAATAGGATTTCCACTGTTAATGCAGTCGATCTCTCCGGAAAAGATTTGGTGCTGCACAACACGGATGATAAGGTTCTTGGATCGTTGTGTTTCTTCTGGTGCGTAAACATTTTGACAGTGGTGCCAACCTTTACATCCATTCACACTTACAGATGCGTTGCGTTTAAATGAATGGACTATGTGAGTTAAGCAGGTAATGGCTCTGACAAGTGATTTCCAAGTTGAAAATCTTTGGAATCTGTGAGGCTGAAGTTGACAATCTGAAGTTACGGTATGGATTGTAGTTATTTGTGGACGAATTTCAACATCTGAGTCTGCGTCTACTAGCTTGAATATGCTACTTTCAGGATTGTTCGAATCTGCCTTGTACAGGAATTCAGGTCCTCTGAGCCATGTAGTGTCTTTGAGGATACTGGCTGGGACAGCTCTTGTAGCGTGATCTGCTGGATTGTGAGCAGTAGATACATAGTGCCACTGTTTTGGATTGGTGGATCTTCTGATTCTTAGCACACGATTGCTGACATAAACATGGAACCGTCTGGTCTCGTTGCATATGTAGCCTAATACTACCTTACTGTCTGTGTAGAAATCTGCTTCAGAGAGTCCAATTGGTAACTCAGATGAAATGAGCTCAGCTAATTCTACAGCTAGTACTGCAGCACAAAGTTCAAGTCTGGGCACTGTGTGTTCTGGACGTGGAGCTAACTTTGCTTTGCCCATGACAAATCCAATATGACATTGTCCCTTGATGTCCATGGTCTTAAGATATGCAACTGCAGCAATTGCTTGGGTTGAGGCATCAGAGAATACACATAGTCTCTGGTTTTGTACTGCTGTAGAAGGCACGGGGGCATATGGACGTGTAATGCGGAGGTTGGTTAAGGTAGATAGAGAATCTTTCCACTCTTGCCACAAGTTTCTTTTCTGGGGAGGCAGTGGGGCATCCCAGTCAATTGACTCACAGGTTAGGTCTCTGAGCAAAGCTTTACCTTGGATAGTGACAGGAGCTGCAAATCCTAAGGGGTCGTACAAGCTGTTTAGAGTAGAGAGAACACCTCTGCGAGTGAAGGGTCTTTCTTCGCTGTTTACTTGGAAGGTAAAGGTGTCAGATTTTAAGTCCCACAAGAGTCCAAGGCTACGTTGAGCTGGTGGGGAATCGGTTCCTAAATCCAAGTCTCTTAAATCGCTGGTATGATCTTGGGAAGGGAAGGCTTCCATCACTACTTTGCTGTTGGAAGCTATTTTGTGAAGCCTCAGGTTTGAACAAGCAAGCATTTCCTGAGCTCTTTTGAGGAGGCTGATTGCTGTTTCGGCTGTTGGCATAGATTTTAGGCAGTCATCCACGTAGAAGTCTTTATCTACAAGTTGTCTAACATCAGAACCATACTCTAGCTCACCCTCTTGAGCTGAACGTCTGAGTCCATAGATGGCAACTGCAGGTGAAGGGCTGTTACCAAAGATGTGTACCTTCATGCGATACTCCGTGATGTCTTTTGAGGGGTCATTGTCTCTGAACCAGAAGAATCTTAGGAAATTCCTGTCTTTTTCTCTCACAAGAAAGCAATGAAACATTTGTTGAATGTCAGCTGTGAAGGCAATAGAGTCTTTTCGGAAACGGATGAGTACTCCTAGGAGTTTGTTGTTAAGGTCTGGTCCTGTCAGGAGTACGTCGTTTAAAGAAACACCTTCAAACTGGGCACTGGAATCGAACACCACTCTTATCTGACCTGGTTTCTTCGGGTGATATACTCCGAACATTGGCAGGTACCAGCATTCTTCTGTGTCTTTAAGAATGGGAGCTATCTCGGCGTGACCATTCTCAAATATTTTAGCCATAAAGGAGAAGAAATGATCTTTCATCTCTGGTTTCCTGTGAAAGTTGTGTTTAAGTGAAGAGAAGCGTTTGAGTACTTGTTCTCTGTCATTAGGAAGGCGTTGTCTGGGTGTTCTAAAGGGTAGAGGAGCAACCCAGCTGTTGGCATCATCCTTGACTAGTCCTTTCTCCATTATTTCCAAGAATAGTTTGTCCTCTATGGACATTGCCACCTGGTCATCCTTCTTTGTTCTCTGGAAGACTGCGTGTCCCAGATGATCTTGATAGTTGTCACAGATATGGTTGTCACTAGTTGAGTCTATGAAGGTACAGTGTGGTAATTCCTTTATGAGGAAATGGTTATGACATGGCTGGAATAGAGAAGGGCGTCCATTTTCTAAAGTACAGGTAAGCATGCTGTTGACAGAATCTGGTTTATGCACATCTCCAAGACATACTTCTCCTATTATTACCCATCCCAGATCCAGTCTTTGAGCGTAAGGTGCGTTATGTGGACCATTAATCTGACTTCTGGCTTTGTGGACTTGTAGGATATCCCTCCCAATGAGTAGATTTATTTGGGCATGTGGATCCAGTTCTGGTATCAGATGTGCTATGCGTTTCAAATGTGTATGGTGTTTAGCTACATCTGGTGTAGGAATCTCACTCCTATTGTCTGGAATCTCGTCACACTCTGTGATAGTTGGTAAAGAGAGACATGTCTTCCCATCCAAGGACTCAATTTGATAGCCAGTTGCTCTCCTTCCTGTTGTCTCAAAACTCCCTGCGCAGGATCTTAAGGAGTAAGGAGTGCTGGGTCCTTTAACATTAAAGGTCTCAAAGAAGATTGATCTGGCTAGAGACCTGTTACTTTGGTCATCTAGGATTGCATAAAGTTTAACGGCTTTGTCTGGATGGCCTTTGGGGTAAACTTTGACTAAACATATTTTGGAGCAGGATCTACCGCTAATGGCATCTTTGCAGACTTCGGTACATTGTGAAGTTATTTCTGGTGTGACTGCAACAGTGTCTTTTTGTTCTACACTGTGCTCCCCGCCATGCTCTGTATCGGTATAACTGTGTTGCAAAGCCCATGGGGGAGGACCAGGGTGTAGAGCGGTATTGTGGTCTGTGCTGTGGCATTCTGTGCAGTTAGCACTAACCTTGCAGTCCTTGGCGAGGTGTGATGTGGAGGAACAGCACTTGTAGCAGATCCTATTCTCCTTTAAGAAGGCTTTGCGGTTCTCCAGGGACTTTTCTCTGAAGGTTCTGCATTTCAGGAGAGGATGCGGTTTGTGATGCAGAGGACATTGCTTGGCTGGATCTTTGTCTGTGGTCTCTTGGCGATTAAAGCTGGTAGACCTGCGGAAAGAATCTGAATAATGCACATTAGTCTTGTGAACTGCAACTGATGTTTTGCGGGGGTTAGGTACCATAGGTGCAGTATTTGTCAATGTAAAGGCAAAACTAGGATCATTCCTGGTCATAGCTTGCTGGTGTACAAAGTCCACGAAAACTGAGAATGGTGGAAATTGCACTTTGTTCTGCCGCTTATATTTGGAGCCATGGTTGATCCATTGTTCCTGCAGATTATACGGTAGTTTCTGCACTATAGGGTTAACGCCTCTGGCTGTGTCAAGGAAGGCAAGTCCTGGTAAATCTCCCTCACATTTAGCTACTTGAAGTTCTTTTAGTAAGTCACTTAGTTCTCTGAGTCTCTGATAGCCTTTGTTGGGTAACCTGGGGAAATCGTCTATTCTTTTGAACAGAGCACTCTCTATTATCTCTGGTGAGCCATAGCACTCATTAAGTCTATCCCAGATCATCCTAAGTCCATTCTCAGGGTGGTTAATGTTAATCACTCTTATCCTTCTAGCATGTTCTGCAGATTCATTCCCAAGCCATTTAATTAAGAGGTCTATCTCTTCACTATGTGAAAGGTCTATTCCTCTGATAGCATTTTGAAAAGAGGACTGCCAGGCTCTGAAGTTCTCAGGGCGATCATTGAACTTTGAAATACTAATCGTGACTAATTCACGGCGGGTGAGAAATTTAGCAAAGTCTAATGTGTCCTGATTGGCTCTTGGAGATGTCGGTACATTAACACGGTAGGTATATGGTGTGTAGTCATACCTGTTAATGTTGTCTGGTTCCCGACGGTTGGTATCACACCGCTTCTGTGTGAAGTAGGCTGTGTCTTTCTTGGAGTTTGCAGATTCAGACATCTGAGGTGGGGAAGAGTTGTCCCTCATAGGTTCACAGTGTCTAGGATTCTCTTGCTTGCAAATGTGTGGTCTGTTGTCCACTGGTGGTGGCGCTGTAGAGTGTACTTGATTTGTTTGCATGAGGTCTGAATGCGTACCTTGTAAAGATGGAGGGTTGCTACTCCTTTTTGAGACTTGACGTACGTATTCTGATGTGCGTTGCAGTGAATCCTGAGATCCATTCTCTGTGTCAAGTACATTGGTTCTTCTTATATCAGGGAGTTCTGCAGTCTCCAAGATTTCTGCTTCAGCTATGGCAGCCGCTGCCTCCTTCTCTGCAGCGAGCTTCTCGCCGATTGCTTCTAAGCGTTTGCTCTCGATTTTTAATTGCATCTCCTGCTCGGCAAAGTTAGCCCTTACTTTTGCGGCTTCCGCTTTTGCACGTGCCATGATGGCTGCATTACTGAC
Source organism: Pseudophryne corroboree (assembly GCF_028390025.1). Taxonomy (NCBI): domain Eukaryota; kingdom Metazoa; phylum Chordata; class Amphibia; order Anura; family Myobatrachidae; genus Pseudophryne; species Pseudophryne corroboree. The sequence continues at coordinate 94,618,984 of NC_086447.1, forward strand.
AGACAAGGATTTGGAGGAACCAGAGACTTGGGACCTTGTTTTGTATGAGGATATCGTTTTCTGTGACATGGTGATCTGGTAGAGATGTTTGATTGTGTAGAGACTGCTGTAATGCTGTCTGCAAGTAACTGTTCAGACTGTGTCGCAGATCTCTGAGGAGTCAGTATCTTTGAACTGTTATGAAGCTGCTTGACTGTGAAGAGACTGTTGTGTTGCCTTATAAGCGTGGCTGCACTGACTTGTACAGGTTTCTGTGTAGTCAAATGGCGGTACTCCTATTGCTGAGCTGCCATAGTTGGTAGACTGTATAGAAACTGTGTGGCTGTCATATGCAGATAGCTGTGGCTGGCAGTGTAACGGCTCTGTAAGTCAGTATATGTCCCCACTGCTGACAGGCAATGATTTACTGACGGAGTCAGTGTAAGAGAGTCCATCTGCTTGTAGCATTCGATGTTTTACTGTTCAGCCTCTCACTAAGCCCTTTCTGGCAAATTTGAAGCCTACAGTATAACCACCTTTACTTTTCAATAATCTGTTCAGAAGAGGTGTTTGTAGAACGGTGTTTTATTATTCAGTAAAGGGATCACAGATATGATGCGTTGATTTGATGTACAATACGATATGATGATATGTGATAATGAGGTAAAACTGTTAATGAAACAAGAATATGCAATTATGATATGCATGTGAAAAGCAAAATGGATATACACAAGTACATATAACATGGGCTGTGCAAACATGTGATTACATGTGCAAGTATAAACTACAGTGCAGCTAACATTACTCACTGGCTAAACAGGTTGAGATGAGACATTTAATATACAAACTCACCATCGAATGCTATATGAGAGTTGGACCCATGTAAAGCATGACTGTCTGGGACCATGAGGGAAGTAGAAAGGCTGATCCCAGCTTCTTCATCCCAGAATGCATTGCAAGACTGGCTACAAGAGGCTATGAGGGTCAAATTAATTGATGGGACTGACCACCAGATGGGGCAATAATACAACTTTCTGTAGTAAAGGTAATCAGATCTACACAAAGCAAATGCTGAAGGCATGACATAATGTGTCCTGCTCTTTTGGGAGTCCAGGAGAACGCTCTGAAATTCAGGAGTCTCGTAGACATTGCTTAAGAGAAGGCAGTTTATCCCAATGCGCACAATGCCACAACAGAGCACTAATGCACCCTGGGCTGGAACCTCCACACCACGAATGTAACATCATGACATCACAATGACGGGGCTGGGACCAGAAAATATGAGTGTCATGTGTGTCTTAAGGTGGCTCTCCAGGCTGCCAGGTGCCATTCCAGGCACCTTACAAGTCCAATACATGTGTCACCGTGACAGCAAAGTCGCCGACCTCTCTGCTTTATAGCCTGCGGAGCTGGCATACCCTAGAAATGGCATACATCAGCTTTGTAACTCTGGTGTTATCTGACTCCAGGCTTTGTGCAGAGGGACACTTGATCCACATAAAGCCATTGAGAGGAGGTTGTGTAAATTATCTCCCCTTTATTGTAGTGTGGAACCTGAGAGGAGGTCTTATGCTTGTTTGAAGTGCCCCAGTCACTTACCCACAACTGAGACAGACATTTTGTGGGCTGCGCGGATTTTTGTGAGGTTTCATAGAATTTGACAGCAGATAAGAACCACTTGGCCCATCTGATCAGCCCACGTACACACACAACCATACTAGGGTTAATTTTTGTTGGGAGCCAATTGACCTACCAGTATATTTTTGGAGTGTGGGAGGAAACCAGAGCACCCGAAGGAAACCCACGCAAGCATGGGGAGAATATACAAACTCCACACAGTTAGGGCCATGGTGGAAATCAAACCCATGACCTCAGTGCTGTGCGGCAGTAATGCTAACCATTACCCCGTCCGTACTGCCTAGATATTCACTAGGAACCAGTGATCAGGCAGGTGAAGTGATAGGTTGCTGAATGGTGAATATAAAACTCCACAACATGTCTCATCAGTGCGTTAGATACACACCACAAGATGCATTGCTATTCAACAGTGTACTTACATAGTCCTCCCAATGCATAGCAATGTAAAATGAGTCCTATTAAAGGTATCGGACAATCCCCTACGCTAGTGAAAATGGCTGTGCGCCGTTCTGCGAGAAGTGGCACTAGTGGCGTCTGCCCCTTTATCTCCTCTTTAAAATCCTAACTTTAAGGTAGCATTTATCTAGTACACTCTATAAAATGATAGGTAGAAGCTGATTGTTTCCTATGGGCAACCTCTCTGCTCTTCACCACTTTTTTCACTTTTTAAAATAAAAAAAAAGCTGTCAAGAAAATATTTTTGGCAAAACCCCGTAAAAGTGGACTGAGCATAACTTTATAGAGAAATAAAACCTAGACTGCTTAGTGATAATTATATATATATATATAGAGAGAGAGAGAGAGAGAGAGAGAGAGAGAGAGAGAGAGAATGTCTTCTTTCAATAAACAAATGATTCTTCTGATAGTATACATTCAGCATGTCCAGAAATGATAACATTCCTATCTGCAATTAGAATGTAATGTTTCTTATAAAAGGCAGCTTGCAATGAGGGTGAATGATTGCTAGGCATGCTTCTGCATTTTTCTAATCTTCTCCTTGACTCTTGTATAATACATAAGCAGGTGCCAGAGCTTGTAAAACCTTAGCAGATGTCATTGTTTTATCTCCTTGGAAATAAATTAAAGCGGAAAGCTGTCTACATGCTAACGACTAACGTGATCCCCTTTGTAAATGGAGATTGGAGGTTACCAGTACTAGAATTCATTATGGCGTATCTGTCGCCTATACACGGTGGAGGCTCAACCAATATCCAGGCTGTTTATCACACTCTGAATTTTATTCTGTCTATTCACTTGCGGATTGTGGCATTGCCAGGGCGTGAGGCACATTATGCCTCATGCCTCAGTGATGTCACAAATTTCAAGTGAATGGATAGGCTGAATTCAGCCCACAAAAGTGTCTGCCTCTGTTGTGGTAAGGTGATATGTACACCATACTGTAGTTGGCAACTCTTCCAACATAGTCGCCAACATCCCTGGAAGAGAAGGCAGATCTCCCGCATCCCACCTGCTTCCTAGTGATGCGGCAGGATGGGAAGATAATGATCACTGGCAATCGCAGAGCCGTGGGGAGGTGGAGGGGCTAAATGACGCAGATAATGTCAGAGCCCACCTGTCAAAGTGCCCAGCAGCATCTCCTCTCCAGGCTTCTCCTAGGGATGGCCATCAGTGGATTAACCGTCCATTGGTTCCATCAGTGGCTACCATCGATATAAACCCATTCACAGAGAAACCATCAATGGTTTCCCCCACAGATGGTAATCCCTGCTCTATGACATGCTGGGCCACCGTTCAATCAGAACCAGGAGGGGGGCGGAGGTCTTTGTTGGTGTGTCAGGGAGGCGGAACTAGGCACTGTGTCCCGGCATTAAGAAGAAAATGAAACATCAGGGGGATCTGTACCATCAATGGAGGAGAACCATAGGTTCTCCAGCATCGATGGCAAAATGATCTGACATCAGCTGTCAACAATCAATGTTTGCAAACATCGATGGCCAATGGCTATCCCTAGCTTCTCTTGGAGAGGAGACAAGTACACTTAACACTATATTCCTGCATCTATGCTGAGAACTCTTCTGTCATTCCAGCGTCTAGGATGTAAATCTGGGACACTTGTTGCGCTGGCAATGCTGCCAGAAAGCCATTAAATTGGCGGGTGACTGTTTTGTGTGTTGCAACACACTTTACATGTGTTATTCATCTTAGCTTATGCCTCCGTAACAACCTTGCCATTTGTTCCAAAACTGATTAAGGGAGAGATCGTGGAGAGAGGTGAAATACCAACCAATCAGCTGGAGCCAGTGACTCCAGTATGCAAATGAGAGTAAGGAGACATATTTAGCCAAACTGTAAAATAAGTATTTTCCCCATCAGTGTGCCTTGGCCAAAGTAAGATAGTTACACCAGATTCTTCTGCTTTTACCACACAATTGTATAAAGAGGTTTATTACAAGAATGATCTTCCCTTTCGGCAAGTGTGAAATAAATAAAGTTTGGGGTGTATATGTTCTTTTAAAGGATAAGATGTCTTCAAAATTTATAGTGGCTCTAAATGCCCCCCACACAACTTGACAACACATCTCACAGTGCTTTGAAGCAGGTGTGGGGCATTTAATGCTGAAGACTACTGCTTACAAATACTGTCCTCTACAGCAGTGGCGGATACCCCTGCTCAAAGGACTATCATGTCATACTGGTGGCACTTAATGCTGCTTAACTGTATTACTCTTTAAGGGGGTACTCCAGTATTTGGCAGTGTGCCATACCCTCCAATATGATCTCTTCTATCAGGTACAAAATAATATGATAGTATTTTGGGTGGGGGTATCTTGCAGTGCTGTTGTGGGCTGTGTTGTATACATTAATCTACCTCATTAACTTCTGGCACTTGGACAAAGTTGAAGTGAGGGCCAGGGGTTGGGTTGCATCTTGGCGAGTGTCATACGTCACTGGCTAGATGCTACTCTTGACTGATAACTATTGCCCTTATTTAAAAATAAGAGATACATTTCACTGTGAGTGATAAATTGCACCAGCCAATCACCTCCCAACTGTCTTTTTTCAAACCCAGCTTGTAACATGGCAGTTAGGAGCTGATTGGCTGGTGCAATTTATCACTCACAGTGAAATGTATCATTGATAAATAAGGGCAACAGTCTGTAACATGGCAGTTAGGAGCTGATTGGCTGGTGCAATTTATCACTCACAGTGAAATGTATCACTCATTGATAAATAAGGGCAACAGTCTGTAACATGGCAGTTAGGAGCTGATTGGCTGGTGCAATTTATCAATCACAGTGAAATTTATCACTCATTGATAAATTAGCATATATAACTGATATTTATCTAGGCTTGGAGAGAGATAAAGTACAAACCGATCAGCTTCTAACTGCCATTTTCAAACAGCCTGTAACATGGCAGGAGTTGATTGGCTGGCGCGTTCTTTCTCTCCACTTTATCGCTCTACAAACTTTGAAAAATATCCCCCTAACTGCCTTCTCCAGGAACGCATTGTGCTTTTCTAGCAGGCATCACACTTTTGAAATAAGGATCAGCATGTAGCCAAATGTGGGAGAATAAGCGTCCTTTCAACTGCTAGGCAATAATGGAATCAATGCAGCGCTATAATTATTATTATTAATCACATTTGTTTATATAGCGCCGGCATACTTCTTTGCGCTTTACAAACAATCCTGCAGGCAAAGGGTACTTCTGAATTCCTTTAAGGTGCCTTTCTCTCTGTTTAAACACCCTACAGTTGTTACAATTATGCTTGCCGCGTACATCTCCTGCTTCCATGAAAAACAGCCATATAATTAAGACCCCGCAGGGCTACATTGTGTCTTTTTTGGGAAGTGCTTCCAGGAATTTCCGAGAGTGATTGACATCGATCCTGGAGGGTTCTTATAAAGTGGTGTCAGGACGGTTATGTGAAACGTGAACTCCATATGCTGAGCGGAACAGCAACGGCTGACAGCGGCGGCGGCCTGCTGAGAGGTGACCTATATGTAGCACTCCGGTACTACAGCCCCGCCGCTTTACTGCAGGCAGAGGAGAGTCTTGTAGCTTTATTTTGCTTTATACGTAACTGCTGTGATGATAAGCAGAAACATTAACTCTGAATGTGGTGCTAGGCAGAACCACAGGAGAGCAATGCAGCAGAGCAATATCGTGTGCGCTTTTAACTTCTCATTATTTGGGTATTACAAAAGTAATAAACGGTGCAATGATTAAGCACATCCCACAACTGATCCCACTACCACCTCCGCCCTTATAGACCTATTATTTCCTCACTAGGGACCACAAGTGAACACAGTAAAATAAAATGTTGGATTATTCTATAAAATACCTCCTCCATTGCACAGAGTTCTTCACCCTAATTTTAAACGCTATTAAATGCAGGGTTTGTAGTCTAACCAATGCAGTGTGGGTGATCGCTTGTAGGACTACACGTTTATCAGAACAGAGAATTCCAGAGATTTATTTATACCTAATGACACCTGGGGCAAAATTTTATAGCCTGTGAGAAGCAGGCTGCTCAGGAATTCCTGAGTGTTTTTAAAGCGGCAATAATTTACCAGGCAAAACCGAACTGGTTTTGCCTTGTAAATAATTGGCGCTTTAAAATATAGGTAAACTCACAGGAATCCCCGAACATCCTGCCTCTTGCAGGCTATTACATTTTCCCCTGTGTTAGAATTGCAAAAAATGAAAGGGTTTAGGGGCTTATTTATCCCATCCCACATGGTCGAAATGTTAAAATATCACCCATAATCACAATGAGATTGTCACACATCTGGGATGTAGTCTCCATGACCTGATCCAGCGGAGCATCCTGAATGCTGTCCGAGTCCGTCCAGGCTAAGCGGGGGATCCCTGAGGGGGGGTGTTTGCTACACTGCATGCAGGATCAGCATCCCTCTCCTAGCGGATCTAGTTTCCAGTTCTTCTTTGCAGGGTCAAAACTAGGATTTATGCCACCCGGGACAAGGCAGTAGTTTGGCGTGCCCCACCACCACCACCAACATTACCACCAGTGCACACAGATATCCAATAAGGAGACACCAGTGCACATAGATATCCAATAAGGAGACACCCGTGCACACAGATATCCAATAAGGAGACACCAGTGCACACAGATATCCAATGAGAAGACACCAGTGCAAACAGATATCCAATGAGAAGGCACCAGTGCACACAGATATCCAGTGGCGGATTGTACCTATGAGCTGCAGCGCTGCAGCCCCCCAGGTAAAATCCGCCACCTCAGCTCATATCAGTGAGCCAGATCCAGTCCGTGACTGCACTGGTTTCACTGTGACTGGCAGTGACTTCCTATTGGATGTCCCATCTGCCAGTCACCCACAGGACAGGCAGTCGCATTGGGAGGTGTTTACTCCCTCTTGGACTGTCAGACTGGGCTGCGATTAGCAGAGAGCTGGCTTCCAGTGGGAAGACACCTATCTTTAGTTGTCCTCTATAATCCTTCTGGACCAATCTTCTGCCTCTGATATTTTCTGCCAGACTGTTTGTTCCATCTCTACCGGTATCTGATCCAGTATTAGCTTCCACTGTCTCCAGATATGTCAGCCACTCAAGTCTGCTCTTCACACTTTCCCATGTTATTCTCCAGTAGTCAGTCTGCATGTGGAAGAGTCTCATTAAGTCTTCCAGCTTCATTCACTCGTCTATTAAGGGAGCCAACCCTAGGGTGCCTGACATGGTCAATCAAATTCCAGCGTTGTGACAGAGATGATGTAAATTACCGCTTGCACTTATTAACCTTTGAGTGCCATCAAGTCCGTGCCCGGCGAAGGATCAGAAGCAAAGTCATAGTTATTGCTATAACTTTGCTGTCTGGGTTCGGACTCCGGTGGGCCTAGTGTACATGCGCAGCCATTGGGTCCCACATAAGGTGGAGTAGTCCTAGGGCTATCGACCATCTAAGATGGAGCTAGCCACCAAGGCCAAGTTCTGGAAGGCTTCACATTCCGGAACTTGGTAAATCCTGCAATTTAGCATCCCCTATAGAAAATTCTTGGGGGGGGGTGCTGTTTTTGTGATCAGAAAAGGGCAACCGCAACCGTTATGTCTGAGATAAATGAACAGGAGATTGCACCCATCTTCCAAATAAATATGTTTTCATGTTATATTTATAACTTTTTTATCCAAAGGGACTCAGTATATTCTTATTTCATGTTTTGAAATTTCATGTGTGGAGGTTGGATTCGCGATGCCAAAACTGAAGAGAAAAATAATACAAGATAAATTCTTTACATAGACTTATATTAAATTGCAGCAGCAGCGTATCAATCCTAGTTACTTTATACTGGTACTATTACTTTATGTTCAGTTGAATGTTTTTTGAATGTTTCAAGGTAAAATCATAAGAATACAATAGAAGTCATTATACAGCCTCATAACTCTACTTTCTACTGAGTAGAATTGTATGCATATATATAGAATTACTATGCATTAGTATTATCTCTGCATTGTTATCTTTTCTATTGATCTATCTTCACCAAAGGACATTGGCAATTGCTGCATTAACACATTAAATCCTGTGAAAATAAATCTCCTGGGGTTCTGATGAGTTCTGATCTGCAGCGGATACACAGCTATGTGGCCTATAGACTTTGTGGCCCTCGTGTTACAGTCAGGGGTACATTAGTCATGCTGACCTATGTCCGCTTTATGGTAAAGGGGGTCGTTCCAAGTTGATTGCTTGCTGACGTTTTTCGCAGCACAGCGAACAGGTTACTACTGCGCATGCATATGCACCACAATGCGCAGGCGCGTCGTACGGGTACAAAGCGGATCATTGCTGGGCGATGTATTTAAAGAAGAATCCATTCGCACAGCCGATCGCAAGGAGATTGACAGGAAGAGGGTGTTTATGGGTGTCAACTGACCGTTTTCTGGGAGTGTTTGGAGGAACGCAGGCGTGTACAAGCGTTTGCAGGGCGGGTGTCTGACGTCAATTCCGGGACCGGACAGGCTGAAGTGATCGCAAGGGCTGAGTAAGTCCAGAGCTACTCAGAAACTGCAAAAAACTTTTTCGTCCCAGTCGGCTGCACACGTGTTCGCACACTTGCAAAGCAAAAATACACTCCCCAGTGGGCGGCGACTATGCGTTTGCACGGCTGCTAAAAGAAGCTGCTGCTTCCCACTGTTTTCTTTTTTTTTTTTTTTTAAAGCTTCATATAGTATATACGGTAGATATAAAATAGTGGTTAAAAATTGGGCGGGAGATACTCAAGGTATTTTACCTCACAAAACCTTGCGCCCAATTGAATTCCCCTATACAGTTAAGAGGGCCATGCTCTACAGTCTATAGGGAAAAAGGCATTGATATACAAGGGGCGTCACTTACCCCTTGGACACCCGGTGCGGCAGGTTCCTAAAGGGGTCGTGGCTTCACGGTACGGAATGTGTCCGTGTAGAAAGAGAAAATACAGTGCGTATAGTTATGTGTGCACTGTACAAAGGGGATGTAATTGGGTAGAATAGCTTATGGAGGTTATATGGGTGGCTCTGGAATAGAGATGAGCGGGTTCGGTTCTCCGAGAACCGAAACCCCCCCCCCCCCGAACTCCACGTGGTTTACACCGGATGAGGCAGCCTCGGTTCTTCCCGCCTTGCTCAGAAAACCCGAACGAGGGAAAACTTCATCATCCCGCTGTTGGATTCTCGCGAAATTCGGATTCCATATAAAGAGCCGCGCGTCGTCACCATTTTCACTCGTGCATTGTAGATTGAGCGGAGAGGACGTGGCTACGTTCTCCGAGTAGAAAGCTGGATATCAGCTCAAAATCTGTGCTCAGTATCAGTGCTGCATTGTGGTGACCAGTATACTACAGTACAATACTCCAGTGCTGCATCTTGCTGCTCCGTGTCAGTTCTAGTATCCTCATCAGTGCTCAATATCTGTGCTCAGCATCAGTGCTGCATTGTGGTGACCAGTATATAATACTAGTACAATAGTCCATTGCTGCATCTTGCTGCTCAGTGTCAGTTCTAGTATCCTCATCAGTGCTCAATATCTGTGCTCAGTATAAGTGCTGCATTGTGGTGACCAGTATATAATACTACAGTACAATAGTCCATTGCTGCATCTTGCTGCTCCGTGTCAGTTCTAGTATCCTCATCAGTGCTCAATATCTGTGCTCAGTATCAGTGCTGCATTGTAGTGACCAGTATATAATACTACTACGGTACAATAGTCCATTGCTGCATCTTGCTGCTCCATGTCAGTTCTAGTATCCTCATCAGTGCTCAATATCTGTGCTCAGTATCAGTGCTGCATTGCGGTGACCAGTATATAATACTACAGTACAATAGTCCATTGCTGCATCTTGCTGCTCCGTGTCAGTTCTAGTATCCTCATCGGTGCTCAATATCTGTGCTCAGTATAAGTGCTGCATTGTGGTGACCAGTATATAATACTAGTGCAATAGTCCATTGCTGCATCTTGCTGCTCCATGTCAGTTCTAGTATCCTCATCAGTGTTCAATATCTGTGCTCAGTATCAGTGCTGCATTGTGGTGACCAGTATATAATACTAGTACAATAGTCCATTGCTGCATCTTGCTGCTCCGTGTCAGTTCTAGTATCCTCATCAGTGCTCAATATCTGTGCTCAGTGTCAGTGCTGCATTGTGGTGACCAGTATATAATACTACTACAGTACAATAGTCCATTGCTGCATCTTGCTGCTCCAGGTCAGTTCTAGTATCCTCATCAGTGCTCAATATCTGTGCTCAGTATCAGTGCTGCATTGTGGTGACCAGTATATAATACTAGTCCATTGCTGCATCTTGCTGCTCCGTGTCAGTTCTAGTATCCTCATCAGTGCTCAATATCTGTGCTCAGTATCAGTGCCGCATTGTGGTGACCAGTATATAATACTACAGTACAATAGTCCATTGCTGCATCTTGCTGCTCCGTGTCAGTTATAGTAACCTCATCAGTGCTCAATATATGTGCTCAGTATCAGTGCTGCATTGTGGTGACCAGTATATAATTCTACAGTACAATAGTCCATTGCTGCATCTTGCTGCTCCGTGTCAGTTCTAGTATCCTCATCAGTGCTCCATATCTGTGCTCAGTATCAGTGCTGCATTGTGGTGACCAGTATATAATACTAGTGCAATAGTCCAGTGCTGCATCTTATTGCTCAGTGTCAGTTCTAGTATCCTGATCAATGCTCAATATCTGTGCTCAGTATCAGTGCTGCATTGTGGTGACCAGTATATAATACTACAGTACAATAGTCCATTGCTGCATCTTGCTGCTCCGTGTCAGTTCTAGTATCCTCATCAATGCTCAATATCTGTGCTCAGTATCAGTGCTGCACTGTGGTGACCAGTATATAATACTAGTGCAATAGTCCATTGCTGCATCTTATTGCTCAGTGTCAGTTCTAGTATCCTGATCAATGCTCAATATCTGTGCTCAGTATCAGTGCTGCATTGTGGTGACCAGTATATAATACTACAGTACAATAGTCCATTGCTGCATCTTGCTGCTCCCTGTCAGTTCTAGTATCCTCATCAGTGCTCAATATCTGTGCTCAGTATCAGTGCTGCATTGTGGTGACCAGTATATAATACTACAGTACAATAGTCCATTGCTGCATCTTGCTGCTCCGTGTCAGTTCTAGTATCCTCATCGGTGCTCAATATCTGTGCTCAGTATAAGTGCTGCATTGTGGTGACCAGTATATAATACTAGTGCAATAGTCCATTGCTGCATCTAGTATCCTCATCAGTGCTCAATATCTGTGCTCAGTATCAGTGTTGCATTGTGGTGACCAGTATATAATACTAGTACAATAGTCCATTGCTGCATCTTGCTGCTCCGTGTCAGTTCTAGTATCCTCATCAGTGCTCAATATCTGTGCTCAGTGTCAGTGCTGCATTGTGGTGACCAGTATATAATACTACTACAGTACAATAGTCCATTGCTGCATCTTGCTGCTCCAGGTCAGTTCTAGTATCCTCATCAGTGCTCAATATCTGTGCTCAGTATCAGTGCTGCATTGTGGTGACCAGTATATAATACTACTACAGTACAATAGTCCATTGCTGCATCTTGCTGCTCCGTGTCAGTTCTAGTATCCTCATCAGTGCTCAATATCTGTGCTCAGTATCAGTGTTGCATTGTGGTGACCAGTATATAATACTAGTACAATAGTCCATTGCTGCATCTTGCTGCTCCGTGTCAGTTCTAGTATCCTCATCAGTGCTCAATATCTGTGCTCAGTGTCAGTGCTGCATTGTGGTGACCAGTATATAATACTACTACAGTACAATAGTCCATTGCTGCATCTTGCTGCTCCAGGTCAGTTCTAGTATCCTCATCAGTGCTCAATATCTGTGCTCAGTATCAGTGCTGCATTGTGGTGACCAGTATATAATACTACTACAGTACAATAGTCCATTGCTGCATCTTGCTGCTCCGTGTCAGTTCTAGTATCCTCATCAGTGCTCAATATCTGTGCTCAGTATCAGTGCCGCATTGTGGTGACAAGTATATAATACTACAGTACAATAGTCCATTGCTGCATCTTGCTGCTCCGTGTCAGTTATAGTAACCTCATCAGTGCTCAATATCTGTGCTCAGTATCAGTGCTGCATTGTGGTGACCAGTATATAATTCTACAGTACAATAGTCCATTGCTGCATCTTGCTGCTCCGTGTCAGTTCTAGTATCCTCATCAGTGCTCAATATCTGTGCTCAGTATCAGTGATGCATTGTGGTGACCAGTATATGATACTACTACAGTACAATAGTCCATTGGTGCATCTGGCTGCTCCATGTCAGTTCTACTATCCTCATCAGTGCTCAATATCTGTGCTCAGTATCAGTGCTGCATTGTGGTGACCAGTATATAATACTACAGTACAATAGTCCAGTGCTGCATCTTGCTGCTCCATGTCAGTTCTAGTATCCTCATCGGTGCTCAATATCTGTTCTCAGTATCAGTGCTGCATTGTGGTGACCAGTATATAATACTACTATGGTACAATAGTCCATTGCTGCATCTTGCTGCTCAGTGTCAGTTCTAGTATCCTCATCAGTGCTCAATATCTGTGCTCAGTATCAGTGCTGCATAGTGGTGACCAGTATATAATACTACAGTACAATAGTCCATTGCTGCATCTTGCTGCTCCGTGTCAGTTCTAGTATCCTCATTAGTGCTCATTATCTGTGCTCAGTATCAGTGCTGCATTGTGGTGACCAGTATATAATACTACAGTACAATAGTCCATTGCTGCATCTTGCTGCTCCGTGTCAGTTCTAGTATCCTCATCAGTGCTCAATATCTGTGCTCAGTATCAGTGCTGCATTGTGGTGACCAGTATACTACAGTACATTGATAAAAGTCCAGTGTCTTGTGCTGCATCTTGCTGCTGTAGGGTGCTGTGGTAGTGTCCTGTCACTGTGCATAGGTCATCTTCATTCCAGTCACAGTGGTATCTGGTATCTATCTAGTGGTATCTAATTCCACACATTACTGCCGTCTAATTCCAGATATATTACTGGCATATAATTCCACACATTAAAAAATGGAGAACAAAAAATTGAAGGGTAAAATAGGGAGAGATCAAGTTCCACTTCCACCTAGTGCTGATGCTGCTGCCACTAGTCATGGCAGAGACAATGAAATGCCATCAACGTCATCTGCCAAGAGCATGTAAAATCCAAAAAACAAAAGTTCAGGAAAATGACTTAAAAATCTAAATTAAAATCATCTGAGGAGAAGCGTAAACTTGCCAATATGCCATTTACGACACGGAGTGGCAAGGAACGGCTGAGGCCCTGGCCTATGTTCATGGCTAGTGGTTCAGCTTCACATGAGGATGGAAGCACTCATCCTCCCGCTAGAAAAATGAAAAGAGTTAAGCTGGCAAAAGCACAGCAAAGAACTGTGCGTTCTTCTAAATCACAAATCCCCAAGGAGAGTCCAATTGTGTTGGTTGCGATGCCTGACCTTCTCAACACTGGACGGGAAGAGGTGGCTCCTTCCACCATTTGCACGTCCCCTGCAAGTGCTGGAAGGAGCACCCACAGTCCAGTTCCTGATATTCAAATTGAAGATGTCACTGTTGAAGTACACCAGGCTGAGGATATGTTTGTTGCTGGGGAGGAAATTTACAAGGAGGATTCTGATGATGAGGTGGTTTGTTTAAGTCAGGCACCCGGGAAAACGCCTGTTGTCCGTGGGATGAATAAGGCCATTGACATGCTTGGTCAAAATACAAAAAAAAATCACCTCTTCGGTGTGGAATTATTTTAACAGAAATGCGGACAACAGGTGTCAAGCCGTGTGTTGCCTTTGTCAAGCTGTAATAAGTAGGGGTAAGGACGTTAACCACCTAGGAACATCCTCCCTTATACGTCACCTGGAGTGCATTCATCAGAAGTCATTGACAAGTTCAAAAACTTTGGGTGACAGCGGAAGCAGTCCACTGACAACTAAGTCCCTTCTTCCTCTTGTACCCAAGCTCCTGCAAACCACCCCACCAACTCCCTCAATGTCAATTTCCTCCTTAGACAAGAACGCCAATAGTCCTGCAGGCCATGTCACTGGCAAGTCTGACAAGTCCTCTCCTAACTGGGATTCCTCCGATGGATCTTTGAGTCGAACGCCTACTGCTGGTGTTGTTACTGCTGGCGCTGCCATTGTTGCTGCTGGGAGTCGATCATCATCCCAGAGTGGAAGTCAGAAGACCACTTGTACTATTTCCAGTAAGCAACTGACTGTCCAACAGTCCTTTGCGAGGAAGATGAAATATCACAGCAGTCATCCTGTTGCAAAGCAGATAACTCAGGCCTTGACAACTATGTTGGTGTAAGACGTGCGTCCGGTATCCACCGTTAGTTCACAGGGACTTAGAGAATTGCTTGAGGTAGTGTGTCCCCGGTACCAAATACCATCTAGGTTCCACTTCTCTAGGCAGGCGATACCGAGAATGTACACAGACGTCAGAAAGAGTCACCAGTTTCCTAAAAAATGCAGTTGTACCCAGTGCCCACTTAACCACGGACATGTGGACAAGTGGAGCAGGGCAGACTAAGGACTATATGACTGTGACAGCCCACTGGGTAGATGTATTGCCTCCCGCAGCAACAACAGCAGCAGCGGCAACATTGGCAGCATCTCGCAAACGCCAACTCGTTCCTCGGCAGGCTACGCTTTGTATCACCGCTTTCCATAAGAGGCACACAGCTGACAACCTCTTACGGAAACTGAGGAACATCATCGCAGATTGGCTTACCCCAATTGGACTCTCCTGGGGATTTGTGACATCGGACAACGCCAGCAATATTGTGCGTGCATTACATGTGGGCAAATTCCAGCACTTCCCATATTTTGCACATACAATGAATTTGGTGGTGCAGAATTTTTTTAAAAACGACAGGGGCATAATGGAGATGCTGTTGGTGGCACGAAGAATTGCGGGCCACTTTCGGCATTCAGCCAATGCGTGCCGAAGACTGGAGCACCAGCAAACACTCCTGAACATGCCCCGCCATCAGCTGAAGCAAGAGGTGATAACGAGGTGGAATTCAACCCTCTATATGCTTCAGAGGATGGAGGAGCAGCAAAAGGCCATTCAAGCCTATACATCTGCCTACGATATAGGCAAAGGAGGGGGAATGCACCTGACTCAAGCACAGTGGAGAATGATTTCAACGTTGTGCAAGGTTCTCCAACCCTTTGAACTTGCCACACGTGAAGTCAGTTCAGACACTGCCAGCCTAAATCAGGTCATTCCCCTCATCAGGCTTTTGCAGAAGCAGCTGGAGAGATTGAAGGAGGAGCTAAAACGGAGCGATTCCGCTAGGCAGGTGGGACTTGTGGAGCCCTTCATTCGCTTAACCAGGATTCACGTGTGGTCAATGTGTTGAAATCAGAGCACTACATTTTGGCCACCGTGCTCGATCCTAGGTTTAAAGCCTACGTTATATCTCTTTCCGGCAGACACAAGTCTGCAGATGTTCAAAGACCCACTGGTGAGACAATTGTCAAGTCAAGCTGAACGTGACCCGCCAACAGCTACTCCTTCATTTTCTCCCGCCACTAAAGCTGCCAGGAAAAGGATAAAATTTCCAAAACCACCCGCTGGCGGTGATGCAGGGCAGTCAGGAGCGATAACTGACATCTGGTCCGGACTGAAGGACCTGCCAACGATTACTGACATGTCGTCTACTGTCACTGCATATGATTCTGTCACCATTGAAAGAATGGTGGAGGATTATATGAGTGACAGCATCCAAGTAGGCATGTCAGACAGTCCGTACGTGTACTGGCAGGAAAAAGAGACAATTTGGAGGCCCTTGCACAAACTGGCTTTATTTTACCTAAGTTGCCCCCCCTCCAGTGTGTACTCCGAAAGAGTGTTTAGTGCAGCCGGTAACCTTGTCAGCGATCAGCGTAGGAGGTTACTTCCAGAAAATGTGGAGAAGATGATGTTCAACAAAATGAATTATAATCAATTCCTCCGTGGAGACATTTACCAGCAATTGCCTCCAGAAAGTACACAGGAACCTGTGATGGTGGATTCCAGTGGGGACAAATTAATACTCTGTGAGGAGGAGGATGTACACAGTGAAAGGGTGAGGAATCGGACGATGAGGAGGAGGTGGACATCTTGCCTCTGTAGAGCCAGTTTGTGCAAGGAGAGATTGATTGCTTCTTTTTTGGTGGGGGCCCAAACCAACCAATCATTTCAGCCACAGTCGTGTGGCAGACCCTGTCGCTGAAATTATGGGTTTGTTAAAGTGTTCATGTCCTGTTTATACAACATAAGGGTGGGTGGGAGGGCCCATGGACAATTCCATCTTGCACCTCTTTTTTTTTTTGTTTATCTTTGCATCATGTGCTGTTTGGGGACTATTTTTTTGAAGTGCCATCCTGTCTGACACTGCAGTGCCACTCCTAGATGGGCCAGGTGTTTGTGTCGCCTACTTAGGTCGCTTAGCTTAGTCATCCAGCAACCTCGGTACAAATTTTAGGACTAAAAATAATATTGTGAGGTGTGAGGTGTTCAGAATAGACTGGAAATGAGTGGAAATTATGGTTATTGGGGTTAATAATACTATAGGATCAAAATTACCCCAAATTCTATGATTTAAGCAGTTTTTGAGGGGTTTTTGGAAAAAAACACCCGAATCCAAAACGCACCCGAATCCGACAAAAATTTGAAAGGGAAGTTTTGCCAAAATGCGTCCAAATCCAAAACACGACCGCGGAACCGAATACAAAACCAAAACACAAAACCCGAAAAATGCCCGCTGCACATCTCTACTCTGGAATATGAGAGGCTGTTTATAAGGAATGCTTGAAGGTTTGGAGGCTAGAAGACAGTCTCTTTGTGTGTGGGCAGGCATTCCACAGCATAACCATGAATGGGAGCAAACCTGGAAGATATCTGGAGATGAGTGAAGAGATGTATGTTGGTGTAGTGTTGTATATGGCATTGTACGTTAGAAGTATTTTATGTTGGATTCGATAAGATACCAGCGACCAATGTAAGGACTGACAGAGCAGATCTGCAGAAGAATGTTTTCGCGAGGAAAATCAGTCTAGCCTCTGCATTGAAAATGGATTGTAGAGGTGACAGTCTGGTCAGGGTAATTGCAATAATCAATGTGGGAGATAATGAGAGTTTTCCAGTGACTGGGTTATATTGGCGTCAACTGGAAACAGGGCCGAAACTAGGATTTTCGTCACCCGGGGCAAGGCAGTAATTTGGCGCGCACCCCCACCCCCCCAAAAAACAAAAACAAACGAAAACAAAGCACAGGAAAAAAAAAACCTATCATACTAAAATGATCAGATTATCAAAAATTTGGAAAAAAGGGTATACTACTGGACATTATTCCCCTATGTGCCTCAGATGCCCTATGTGTTACATGCCCGACGAGCGTGTTCAACTACATGCTCCTCTGTGTGTCCCCATACATTGCACTATATCATAATAACACCACATCATTGCACTACATTCCTCTATCCACTGCACTACATCACTATAATACATCACTACACGCCCCTATGCACTGTACTCCATACCATATATGCTACACTACATCACTATACTACATTTCCTACATGCTGAACTACATCCAGTGCCAGATTAAGGTCCACATGGGCCTGGAGCTGAAACTTATGAAGGGCCTATTGTGTGCCTCGGAAGGAGGTGTGACAAGCGCTGCGGTGGTGTGACTAGTGATGTGACCAGTTTGGTATAAATAGGGGGTGTGGTCTGTGCCATGAGTGTGGCTATCGCCGTGGAGGTCATACAGTAGCTAGTAGTGATGAGCGGGTTCGGTTTCTCGGAAACCGAACCCCCCCGAACTTCACTCTTTTTACACGGGTCCGAGCCATACTCGGATTCTCCCGTATGGCTTGGTTAACCCGAGCGCGCCCGAACATCATCATCCCGCTGTCGGATTCTCGCGAGATTCGGATTCTATATAAGCAGCCGCGCGTCGCCGCCATTTTCACTCGTGCATTGGAAATGTTAGGGAGAGGACGTGGCTGGCGTCCTCTCCGTTATTGTTGAAATTGATTGTGCACTATTGCTTAATTGTGGGGAGGGCTGGGGAGCAGCTGTATAATATAGGAGGAGTACAGTGCAGAGTTTTGCTGATCAGTGACCACCAGTTATCCGTTCTCTGCCTGAAAAAAACGCTCCATGGGGTATATGCAATTGCGGTCGAATTCGCGGCAATTTTCGCCGTTTTTTAATTCGACTCAATTCGACAGGTGAATCCCGGAAGGTGGCTTCCGGAATTCACCATATTCAATGAAAAACGGATTCGCCAGAGTCGCGGGCGAAAATCGGCCGATTTGGCGGATTTTGCCGCGATTTTAAAAAACGGTAAAAAAACGTGAAAAACCCGAAAAAAAAATGGCGTGGGGTCCCCCCTCCAAAGCATAACCAGCCTCGGGCTCATCGAGCTGGTCCTGGTTCTAAAAATGCAGGGGGAAAATTGGCCAGGGATCCCCCGTATTTTTAAAACCAGCACCGGGCTCTGCGCCTGGTGCTGGTGCCAAAAATACGGGGGACAAAAAGAGTAGGGGTCCCCCGTATTTTTAACACCAGCATCGGGCTTCACTAGCTGGACAGATAATGCCACAGCCGGGGGTCACTTTTATGCCGTGCCCTGTGGCCGTGGCATTAAATATCCAACTAGTCACCCCTGGCCGGGGTACCCTGGGGGAGTGGGGACCCCTTCAATCAAGGGGTCCCCCCCCCCAGCCACCCAAGGGCCAGGGGTGAAGCCCGAGGCTGTCCCCCCCCATCCAATGGGCTGCGGATGGGGGGGCTGATAGCCTTTTGTGATAATAAAAAGATATTGTTTTTTCCAGCAGTACTACAAGTCCCAGCAAGCCTCCCCCGCAAGCTGGTACTTGGAGAACCACAAGTACCAGCATGCGGGAGAAAAACGGGTCCGCTGGTACCTGTAGTACTACTGGGGAAAAAATACCCAAATAAAAACAGGACACACACACTTTGATAGTAAAACTTTATTACACACTACCGACACACACATACTTACCTATGTTGACACGCCGACTGCCACGGTCTCCGACGATCCGAGGGTACCTGTGAAAAAATTATACTCACCTTCCAGCGTCCAGAGATAAATCCACGTCCAGAGAGTAAAATCCACGTACTTGTTTAAAAAAAAAAAACGCAAAAACCCGCTCCATACCGGACTAGAAAGGGGTCCAATGCTTTCACATCAGACCCCTTTCTCCCGAATGCCGGGACATCACGTGACTCCTGTCACTGACGTCCCTTCAGCCAATCAGGAAGCGCTACTTCCGTGGCGCTCACCTGATTGGCTGTGCGCTGTCTGTACTGTGACAGCACATCGCAAAGCCGCTCCATTACTTTCAATGGTGGGAACTTTGCGGGTAGCGGTGGGGTCACCCGCCGGTCAGCCGCTGACCGGCGGGTGACCTTACCGCTAGCCGCTAAGTTCCCACCATTGAAAGTAATGGAGCGGCTTTGGGATGTGCTGTCACAGTACAGACAGCGCACAGCCAATCAGGTGAGCGCAACGAAGTTGCGCTTCCTGATTGGCTTAGAGACCTTTCTGTGACAGCTGTCACTGACAGGTCTCATTCGTGGAAAGGTGTCCCATGTGTCAGCATGGGACCCCTTTCAGTCCGGCATGGAGCGGGTGTTCGGTTTGTTTTTTTGCCAAGTACGTGGATTTATCTCTGGACCATGGCTGAGGTGAGTATATTGATCTTTTCTTTTCAGGTATCCGTGGATTCTACATGGAGAAGAGGACCGATGTCGGCGTGTGAACATAGGTAAGTATGTGTGTGTCGACGTATGAAATAAAGTTTTACTGTCGACGGTGTGTGTGTCCTGTTTTTATTTGGGTATTTTTTCCCCAGTAGTACTACAGGTACCAGCGGGCCCGTTTTTCTCCCGCATGCTGGTACTTGTGGTTCTCCAAGTACCAGCTTGCGGGGGAGGCTTGCTGGGACTTGTAGTACTACTGGAAAAAACAATATCTTTTTATTATCACAAAAGGCTATCAGCCCCCCCATCCGCAGTCCATTGGATGGGGGGGGACAGCCTCGGGCTTCACCCCTGGCCCTTGGGTGGCTGGGGGGGGGACCCCTTGATTGAAGGGGTTCCCACTCCCCCAGGGTACCCCGGCCAGGGGTGACTAGTTGGATATTTAATGCCACGGCCGCAGGGCACGGCATAAAAGTGACCCCCGGCTGTGGCATTATGTGTCCAGCTAGTGGAGCCCGATGCTGGTGTTAAAAATACGGGGGACCCCTACTCTTTTTGTCCCCCGTATTTTTGGCACCAGCACCAGGCGCAGAGCCCGGTGCTGGTTTTAAAAATACGGGGGATCCCCTGTCAATTTTTCCCCCGCATTTTTAGAACCAGGACCAGCTCGAAGAGCCCGAGGCTGGTTATGCTTTGGAGGGGGGACCCCACGCCATTTTTTTTTATGATTTCACCGTTCCAGCATAAAAAAAAAAAAAAATAATAATAATATTTTAAAAAATATATAAATAATATTTGTGCCTCCAAAAAAAAAAAAAAAAGTACCTAATCCCTTCTAATATAAATAGATCTGCTATTCCCCCCCAAAAAAACACAAAAAAAACATGTTTCAATTTTTTTTATTTGTTTTCACCCTCCAAAGTGTGGCGGATTGAAAATGACGAATTTGCTGTCTAAAAGCACTGCTGTCGAATTTCCAAACTTGAATTGAATATGCTTTGGTCGAATTGCAGCACTTGTATCATTGCAGAAAAGTCGAATTTGCAAAAAGTCGAATTTCAAAAAGTCAAATTTTGAAAGTCCGTTTTTTGGTCGGAAAGCACTGAATTGCATAGGCGATTTTTTTTTTTGGTCGAAAATGACCCGAAATTCGACAATTTCGGGAATTCGACCGCAATTGCATATACTCCCATATCTGTGCTCAGTGTGCTGCATATATCTGTGCTCACACTGCTTAATTGTGGGGACTGGGGAGCAGCTGTATTATATAGCAGGAGTACAGTGCAGAGTTTTGCTGACAGTGTGTTATGATTCCAGCACTCTGGTCAGAGGAGATCTTATGGCAAGGACCGGAGCACTGGAACGGAATGCTGGGGAAGGGAGCAGGACAGGAAAATAGCCCCTGGCGCCCTAACTCTGTTGTCTCACCCGTGTTGTCAGAAATCCCCTGCGAGACTATGGTTTCTTGAGCCCTTGGCAGCCGTGTTTGAAGGGCGGATTATGTCTGCCCAACTTCGATGCCCCCCGGTCTTAATGAGAAACAAAGGGAAACCCGAGACAGGGTGATAACAAGAGGCCCTCTAACTAAACAACCAGGCCAGGGGCTAAGCAAAGTCAAAACTATAATATGTGCGGAACAACCGCCAGGGAAAAGGACAACCAAAATATCCACTTGTCCAATTCTCCTACCCGGCACCGCCGAGTACCAGAGAGGACTTGTGGAAGCGGAACCCTCCGCAAATGCTCCAAACACAAAATATCAAAGATAAAGCGGCTGAGCCGCAACACACGGCAGAGCCGCAACTCACGAACACCACTGGATATAAAACGGTGATCAGTCAGGACTCCAGGGAACCAAACGACCTCTTGGGATGAGATGAAAACTCCCGAATACCGGACTTCTGAGGACTGGAATGACCGGATACAGCAGGACTGGAAACAGACTCTCAGCAAACACAGGCAGCATGCAGGAAGCTATTACCGGCGTCTGTGAGAAGCCCTGGGAGTGTATTTAACAAGGAGTCCTCCAATCAGCTGCTAAAGGCTGATTAGAATAAATGCCGTGCAGCTGCCTTGCTGTACGGCCAGAGAGCAGGTGAATATCTTAATTTCCTAAAGCCTAGCAACGGGGAACGCGGTCCGCCAGTGGCGTCCCCGTTGCTAGGGTCCGTGCGGCTCAGCGCGCCCGGCGTCTAGCGTTGCTAGGGAGCCGGCGGCTGTACGCGCACGGCGTCTCTAGTTGCTAGGCGCCGGGCCGCGCAGACAAGCGGACCCCGGCGCCTAACACAGTGACCACCAGTATACGTTGTCTGCCTGAATAACACTCCATATCTGTGCTCAGTGTGCTGCTTTATTGTGGGGACTGGGGACCACCAGTATAATATTATATAGGAGGAGTACAGTGCAGAGTTTTGCTGACCAGTGACCACCAGTATATAATATATAGCATTACGGTACAGTAGGCCACTGCTGTACCTACCTCTGTGTCGTCATTAAGTATACTATCCATCTAGATTCTATACCTGTGGTGCATTTCAGTTGTGCAGTTTGCTGACACAGTGACCACCAGTATATATATAGCAGTACGGTACGGAAGGCCACCGCTGTACCTACCTCTGTGTCGTCATTAAGTATACTATCCATCTACATTCTATACCTGTGGTGCATTTTAGTTTTGCAGTTTGCTGACACAGTGACCACCAGTATACTAGATATAGCAGTACGGTACGGAAGGCCACTGCTGTACCTACCTCTGTGTCGTCATTAAGTATAGTATCCATCTACATTCTATACCTGTGGTGCATTTTAGTTTTGCAGTTTGCTGACACAGTGACCACCAGTATACTATATATAGCAGTACGGTACGGAAGGCCACTGCTGTACCTACCTCTGTGTCGTCATTAAGTATACTATCCATCTACATTCTATACCTGTGGTGCATTTCAGTTGTGCAGTTTGCTGACACTGTGACCACCAGTATACTATATATAGCAGTACGGTACGGAAGGCCACTGCTGTACCTACCTCTGTGTCATCATTAAGTATACTATCCATCTACATTCTATACCTATGGTGCATTTTAGTTTTGCAGTTTGCTGACACAGTGACCACCAGTATACTATATATAGCAGTACAGAAGGCCACTGCTATACCTACCTCTGTGTCGTCATTAAGTATACTATCCATCTACATTCTATACCTGTGGTGCATTTTAGTTTTGCAGTTTGCTGACACAGTGACCACCAGTATACTATATATAGCAGTACGGTACGGAAGGCCACTGCTGTACCTATCTCTGTGTCGTCATTAAGTATACTATCCATCTACATTCTATACCTGTGGTGCATTTTAGTTTTGCAGTTTGCTGACACAGTGACCACCAGTATATATAGCAGTACGGTACGGAAGGCCACTGCTGTACCTACCTCTGTGTCATCATTAAGTATACTATCCATCTACATTCTGTACCTGTGGTGCATTTTAGTTTTGCAGTTTGCTGACACAGTGACCACAAGTATACTATATATAGCAGTACGGTACGGAAGGCCACTGCTGTACCTACCTCTGTGTCGTCATTAAGTATACTATCCATCTACATTCTATACCTGTGGTGCATTTTAGTTTTGCAGATTGCTGACAGTGACCACCAGTATATATAGCAGTACGGTAAGGAAGGCCACTGCTCTACCTACCTCTGTGTTGTCAAGTATACTATCCATCCATACCTGTGGTGCATTTCAGTTGTGCGCAGTATACTGTATATAGTAGTAGGCCATTGCTATTGATAGTTACTGGCATATAATTCCACACATTAAAAAACGGAGAACAAAAATGTGGAGGTTAAAATAGCGAAAGATCAAGATCCACTTCCACCTCGTGCTGAAGCTGCTGCCACTAGTCATGGCCGAGACGATGAAATGCCATCAACGTCGTCTGCCAAGGCCGATGCCCAATGTCATAGTAGAGAGCATGTAAAATCCAAAAAACAAAAGTTCAGTAAAATGACCCAAAAATCAAAATTAAAAGCGTCTGAGGAGAAGCGTAAACTTGCCAATATGCCATTTATGACACGGAGTGGCAAGGAACGGCTGAGGCCCTGGCCTATGTTCATGGCTAGTGGTTCAGCTTCACATGAGGATGGAAGCACTCATCCTCTCGCTAGAAAAATGAAAAGACTTAAGCTGGCAAAAGCACAGCAAAGAACTGTGCGTTCTTCTAAATCACAAATCCCCAAGGAGAGTCAAATTGTGTCGGTTGCGATGCCTGACCTTCCCAACACTGGACGGGAAGAGCTTGCGCCTTCCACCATTTGCACGCCCCCTGCAAGTGCTGGAAGGAGCACCCGCAGTCCAGTTCCTGATAGTCAAATTGAAGATGTCACTGTTGAAGTACACCAGGATGAGGATATGGGTGTTGCTGGCGCTGGGGAGGAAATTGACAAGGAGGATTCTGATGGTGAGGTGGTTTGTTTAAGTCAGGCACCCGGGGAGACACCTGTTGTCCGTGGGACGAATATGGCCATTAACATGCCTGGTCAAAATAAAAAAAAAATCAGCTCTTCGGTGTGGAATTATTTCAACACAAATGCAGACAACAGGTGTCAAGCCGTGTGTTGCCTTTGTCAAGCTGTAATAAGTAGGGGTAAGGACGTTAACCACTTCGGAACATCCTCCCTTATACGTCACCTGCAGCGCATTCATCATAAGTCAGTGACAAGTTCAAAAACTTTGGGTGACAGCGGAAGCAGTCCACTGACCACTAAATCCCTTCCTCTTGTAACCAAGCTCCTACAAACCACACCACCAACTCCCTCAGTGTCAATTTCCTCCTTACCCAGGAAAGCCAATAGTCCTGCAGGCCATGTCACTGGCAAGTCTGACGAGTCCTCTCCTAACTGGGATTCCTCCGATGCATCCTTGAGTGTAACGCCTACTGCTGCTGGCGCTGCTGTTGTAGCTGCTGGGAGTCGATCGTCATCCCAGAGGGGAAGTCGGAAGACCACTTGTACTACTTCCAGTAAGCAATTGACTGTCCAACAGTCCTTTGCGAGGAAGATGAAATATCACAGCAGTCATCCTGCTGCAAAGCAGATAGCTCAGGCCTTGGCAGCCTGGGCGGTGAGAAACGTGGTTCCGGTATCCACCGTTAATTCAGAGCCAACTAGAGACTTGATTGAGGTACTGTGTCCCCGGTACCAAATACCATCTAGGTTCCATTTCTCTAGGCAGGCGATACCGAAAATGTACACAGACCTCAGAAAAAGACTCACCAGTGTCCTAAAAAATGCAGTTGTACCCAATGTCCACTTAACCACGGACATGTGGACAAGTGGAGCAGGGCAGACTCAGGACTATATGACTGTGACAGCCCACTGGGTAGATGTATTGCCTCCCGCAGCAAGAACAGCAGCGGCGGCACCAGTAGCAGCATCTCGCAAACGCCAACTCGTTCCTAGGCAGGCTACGCTTTGTATCACCGCTTTCCAGAAGAGGCACACAGCTGACAACCTCTTACGGAAACTGAGGAACATCATCGCAGAATGGCTTACCCCAATTGGACTCTCCAGGGGATTTGTGAAATCGGACAACGCCAGCAATATTGTGCGTGCATTACATCTGGGCAAATTCCAGCACGTCCCATGTTTTGCACATACATTGAATTTAGTGGTGCAGAATTATTTAAAAAACTACAGGGGCGTGCAAGAGATGCTGTCGGTGGCCCGAAGAATTGCGGGCCACTTTCGGCATTCAGCCACCGCGAACAGAAGACTGGAGCACCACCAAACATTCCTGAACCTGCCCTGCCATCATCTGAAGCAAGAGGTGGTAACGAGGTGGAATTCAACCCTCTATATGCTTCAGAGGATGGAGGAGCAGCAAAAGGCCATTCAAGCCTATACATCTGCCCACGATATAGGCAAAGGAGGGGGAATGCACCTGACTCAAGCGCAGTGGAGAATGATTTCAACGTTGTGCAAGGTTCTGCAACCCTTTGAACTTGCCACACATGAAGTCAGTTCAGACACTGCCAGCCTGAGTCAGGTCATTCCCCTCATCAGGCTTTTGCAGAAGAAGCTGGAGACATTGAAGGAGGAGCTAAAACAGAGCGATTCCGCTAGGCATGTGGGACTTGTGGATGGAGCCCTTAATTCGCTTAACCAGGATTCACGGGTGGTCAATCTGTTGAAATCAGAGCACTACATTTTGGCCACCGTGCTCGATCCTAGATTTAAAACCTACGTTGTATCTCTCTTTCTGGCAGACACAAGTCTGCAGAGGTTCAAAGACCTGCTGGTGAGAAAATTGTCAAGTCAAGCGGAACGTGACCCGTCAACATCTCCTCCATCACATTCTCCCGCAACTGGGGGTGCGAGGAAAAGGCTAAGAATTCCGAGCCCACCCGCTGGCGGTGATGCAGGGCAGTCTGGAGCGAGTGCTGACATCTGGTCCGGACTGAAGGACCTGCCAACGATTACCGACATGTCGTCTACTGTCACTTCATATGATTCTCTCACCATTGAAAGAATGTACGTATACTGGCAGGAAAAAGAGGCAATTTGGAGGCCCTTGCACAAACTGGCTTTATTCTACCTAAGTTGCCCTCCCTCCAGTGTGTACTCCGAAAGAGTGTTTCGTGCAGCCGCTCACCTTGTCAGCATTCGGCGTACGAGGTTACTTCCAGAAAATGTGGAGAAGATGATGTTCATCAAAATGAATTATAATCAATTCCTCCGTGGAGACATTCACCAGCAGCAATTGCCTCCACAAAGTACACAGGGACCTGAGATGGTGGATTCCAGTGGGGATGAATTAATAATCTGTGAGGAGGGGGATGTACACAGTGAAAGGGGTGAGGAATCGGAGGATGATGATGAGGTGGACATCTTGCCTCTGTAGAGCCAGTTTGTGCAAGGAGAGATTGATTGCTTCTTTTTTGTGGTGGGGGCCCAAACCAACCAGTCATTTCAGTCACAGTCGTGTGGCAGACCCTATCGCTGAAATGATGGGTTCGTTAAAGTGTGCATGTCCTGTTTATACAACATAAGGGTGGGTGGGAGGGCCCAAGGACAATTCCATCTTGCACCTCTTTTTTCTTTATTTTTTCTTTGCATCATGTGCTGTTTGGGGACAATTTTTTTGAAGTGCCATCCTGCCTGACACTGCAGTGCCACTCCTAGATGGGCCAGGTGTTTGTGTCGGCCACTTGTGTCGCTTAGCTTAGTCACACAGCGACCTTGATGCGCCTCTTTTTTTCTTTGCATCATGTGCTGTTTGGGGACTATTTTTTTGAAGTGCCATCCTGCCTGACACTGCAGTGCCACTCCTAGATGGGCCAGGTGTTTGTGTCGGCCACTTGTGTCGCTTAGCTTAGCCATCCAGCGACCTCGGTGCAAATTTTAGGACTAAAAATAATATTGTGAGGTGTTCAGAATAGACTGGAAATGAGTGGAAATTATGGTTATTGAGGTTAATAAAACTATGGGATCAAAATGACCCCCAAATTCTATGATTTAAGCTGTTTTTTAGGGTTTTTTGTAAAAAAAAAACACCCGAATCCAAAACACACCCGAATCCGACAAAAAATTTTCGGTGAGGTTTTGCCAAAACGCGTCCGAATCCAAAACACGGCCGCGGAACCGAATCCAAAACCAAAACACAAAACCCGAAAAATGTCCGGTGCACATCACAAGTAGCTAGTGCTTACCTTTAACTACTTAATAGTTAACTATAACAAGAAAAAGTGTGTGACCGCCATATAATACAGAGCATCAGTGATCACCATATCATACAGAGAGCATCGCAGCGACTGCCATATAATACAGAGAGCTGTATCAACATGCAAAGAAGGTGGAAAGGGGAGCAAACATGGAGCAATACAGAGCATATGTGGAAAGATTAGAAAAGATAGGGGCAATACAGAGTAGACCAGCAAGTGAGGGCTCCTGGGACACCCTTATCGACACAGACACCACTTACTGACAGACACACTAATACAGGCACACATACACACACCACTTATTGACACCACTGTCAAAGACTTACTGAAACATACACACTGACACACCTTACTGACAAACACATACTGATTCACACATTTATAGACACAGACACCACTTACTGACAGATACCACTTATGGACACAGACATCACTTACTGGCACATACATACTTAATGACAGACACCCATTACTGACAAAGATACAATTTACTGACACAAACATACAGGCACAAACGGTATCCGGACTCCTGGTCGACAACAAAAAATGTCGACACACCTTATGTCGACATCAATTGGTCGACACACCTTAGGTCGACATGGCCAAAAGGTCGACATGAACAACGTCGGCATGGAAAAAGGTCGACATGAGTTTTTCACGATTTTTTTCTTTTTTGGATACTTAACGATCCACGTGGACTACGATTGAAACGGTAATCTGTGCCGAGCGAAGCGGTAGCGGAGCGAAGACACCATGCCCGAAGCATGGCGAGCAAAGCGAGCCATGCGAGGGGACGCGGAGCACTAATTGGGGTTCCCGGTTACTCTACGAAGAAAACTGTCGACCTTGTTCCTGTCGACCTTTTGTCCATGTCGACATTTCGTCCATGTCGACCTAAGGTGTGTCGACCAATTGGCACCGACCTAAGGTGTGTCGACATTTTTGTTGTCGACCCGGAGTCCCAGACCCGCACAAACACCCCTTACTGTCAGATACCACTTACTGACACAGACACCCCTTACTAACACATATTCCCCTTACTGAAACAAATGAACTAACCCAGGCACACTTACTGACACAGACACACTTACTGATACAAACAAACTGGCACAAACAGCCCTTATAGACACATACACCCTTACTGACACAAACACCCTTACTGACACAGACACACTTACATAAACAGACACCCCTTACCGACAAAGACACCCCTTACTGACATAAACACACTTACATAAACAGACACCCCTTGTTGACACAGACAGACTTACTGACACAAACACCCCCTACAGATACCACTTACTAACACAGACACCCCTTCCTGACACAGATTCCACTTACTGACACACGCACTTACTGACAGATGATACTTACTGACAAAGACAACACAGATAAACTTACTGACACAGACAACACTTACTGACAGACACACACACACACACACACACACACACACACACACACACACACCACAGATAAACTTACTGACAGACACCACTTAAATATGGGAGAGGAGACCCCAGGGCCTGGTGTATGCTGCAACTCGCCGGGTCTTGCACACCTGCTCTGCTCTGACATTCATGGAGACAGGGGCGGATTGGGATGGAAAACCAGCCAAGGACATTTCTGAAGTAGCCCTAAATAGGAGGTTGAGTCTATGGGCCTAATTCAGACCTGATCGTAGCCGTGCAGCATGTCTGGCCCAACCCCCCCCCCCGCACAAGTACAAAAGCATTGCACAGTGCAATGCTTTTGTACTTGACGAGTAGTTCCCTACCTGCACAGCTCCTGCTTGCTGACAGGGAGCTACCCGTCACTGTCCGGGTTGCAGCGGCTGCGCGTTATGTCACGCAGCTGCCGTGGCCCTCCCCCCGCATGGTCCGGGCACGCCTGCGTTACATCACCTATTCCTTCTCTCACACTCTAGCTCCCCCTCTCCTCCATCATTCATACTCCGGCACCCCCTCTCCTTCATCCCTCATACTCCGGCACCTCCTCTCCTCCATCACCTGTTCCTTCCCTCATACTCCAGCTCCCCCTCTCCTCCATCACTCATACTCCGGCACCTCCTCTCCTTCATCCCTCATACTCCGACACCTCCTCTCCTCCATCATCTGTTCCTTCTCTCACACTCCAGCTCCCCCTCCTTCATCACTCATACTCCGGCACCTTCTCTCCTCCATCACCTGTTCCTTCTCTCACACTCCAGCTCCCCCTCTCCTCCATCACTCATACTCTGGCACCTCCTCTCCTCCATCACCTGTTCCTTCTCTAACACTCCGGCTCCCCCTCTCCTCCATCACTCATACTCCGGCACCTCCTCTCCTCCATCACCTGTTCCTTCTCTAACACTCCGGCTCTCCCTCTCCTCCATCACTCATACTCCGGCACCTTCTCTCCTCCATCACCTGTTCCTTCTCTCACACTCCAGCTCCCCCTCTCCTCCATCACTCATACTCCGGCACCTCCTCTCCTCCATCACCTGTTCCTTCTCTAACACTCCGGCTCCCCCTCTCCTCCATCACTCATACTCCGGCACCTCCTCTCCTCCATCACCTGTTCCTTCTCTCACACTCCAGCTCCCTCTCCTCCATCACTCATACTCCGGCACCTCCTCTCCTCCATCACCTGTTCCTTCTCTCACACTCCGGCTCCCCCTCTCCTCCATCACTCATACTCCGGCACCTCCTCTCCTCCATCACCTGTTCCTTCTCTCACACTCCAGCTCCCTCTCCTCCATCACTCATACTCCGGCACCTCCTCTCCTCCATCACCTGTTCCTTCTCTCACACTCCAGCTCCCCCTCCTCCATCACTCATACTCCGGCACCTTCTCTCCTCCATCACCTGTTCCTTCTCTAACACTCCGGCTCCCCCTCTCCTCCATCACTCATACTCCGGCACCTCCTCTCCTCCATCACCTGTTCCTTCTCTAACACTCCGGCTCCCCCTCTCCTCCATCACTCATACTCCGGCACCTTCTCTCCTCCATCACCTGTTCCTTCTCTCACACTCCAGCTCCCCCTCTCCTCCATCACTCATACTCCGGCACCTCCTCTCCTCCATCACCTGTTCCTTCTCTAACACTCCGGCTCCCCCTCTCCTCCATCACTCATACTCCGGCACCTCCTCTCCTCCATCACCTTTTCCTTCTCTCACACTCCAGCTCCCTCTTCTCCATCACTCATACTCCGGCACCTCCTCTCCTCCATCACCTGTTCCTTCTCTCACACTCCAGCTCCCCCTCCTCCATCTCTCATACTCCGGCACCTTCTCTCCTCCATCACCTGTTCCTTCTCTCACACTCCAGCTCCCCCTCCTCCATCACTCATACTCCGGCACCTTCTCTCCTCCATCACCTGTTCCTTCTCTCACACTCCAGCTCCCCCTCTCCTCCATCACTCATACTCCGGCACCTCCTCTCCTCCATCACCTGTTCCTTCTCTCACACTCCAGCTCCCCCTCCTCCATCACTCATACTCCGGCACCTTCTCTCCTCCATCACCTGTTCCTTCTCTCACACTCCAGCTCCCCCTCTCCTCCATCACTCATACTCTGGCACCTCCTCTCCTCCATCACCTGTTCCTTCTCTCACACTCCAGCTCCCCCTCTCCTCCATCACTCATACTCCGTCACCTACTCTCCTCCATCACCTACTCGTTCCCTCACATTCTGACTCTGCCTCTCCTCCATAACTCTGCTTCTTTCCTCACATTCTGGCCTGTCCTCTTCTCCATTACCCTCCTTACTTTACAGCCGCAGCGCTCAGTAAAAGCCAGACAGAGCAGGTCTACAATATTGCAGCCACTCCTCACGTTTCCATGCCTGACCTCTCTTCCCCTGCATGTTGCGCAGCCAGTGTGAAAAATAAGGGAAATAAGAAGCGGTGCTCCTTGAAAACTATTCTTTCAAAGGGCCTAATTCAGACCTGGTCGCAAGCAGGCATTTTTTGCACTGCTGCGACCAGGTAGTCGCCGCCTACATGGGGAGGGGGTAACCGCTGTGCAGGGGTGCGAATGCATGTGCAGAGAGCTGCACAAACAAAAGTTTGTGCAGTCTCTGCAAAGCTCAGGACTTACTCTTCCAGTGCGATGATCTGGCCCGGAGCTGACGTCAGGAACCCTCCCTTCAAACGGCTGGACACGCCTGCGTTTCTCCGGACACTCCTAGGAAACAGTCAGTTGACACCCACAAACAAATAACAAAGAGGTGTATTCAACACCCAATACTCCCGGCGCAATAACTATAGTTTATTTTCACTTGTGTTAGGAGTTCACGAGCTGCACGGACCAAGGCTTTGCAAGAGCCTAAATAACACAAAACTATAGTACACTGAAGGGTGTCAGTGCGCTTCAGTGACTGAGAACACAGTGAGTAATTAGTGGGTGTTTGTTTTCACTTATAAAACCAGGAGACTTGTTAATAATATAACCATTTACTAAAACACATATATTGTTACACTTTATATTGTTACAGTGATTTAAAATATATTACAGGTAGAGTATCCCATATACAAAATGCTTGGGACCAGAAGTATTTTGGATATCGGATTTTTCTGTATTTTGGAATAATTGCATGCCATAATGAGATATCATGGCGATGGGACACAAGTCTAAGCACAGAATGCATTTATATTTCATATACAGTTGTGCTCATTAGTTTACATACCCTAGCAGAATTTGTGATTTTATGGCCATTTGTCAGAGAATATGAATGATAACTCACAAACTTTTCTTTCACTCATGGTTAGTGGTTGGGTGAAGCCATTTATTGTCAAACAACTGTGTTTACTCTTTTTAAATCACAATGACAACAGAAACTACCCAAATGACCGTGATCAAAAGTTTACATACCCTGGAGATTTTGGCCTGATAACATGCACACAAGTTGACACAAACAGGTTTGAATGGCTACTAAAGGTAACCATCCTCACCTATCATCTGTTTGCTTGTAATCAGTGTGTGTGTATAAAAGGTCAGTGAGTTTCTGGACTCCTGAAAGACCCTTGCATCTTTCATCCAGTGCTGCACTGACGTGTCTGGATTCTGAGTCATGGGGAAAGCAAAAGAATTGTCAAAGGATCTGCGGGAAAAGGTAATTGAACTGTATAAATCAGGAAAGGGATATAAAAAGATATCCAAGCAATTGAGAATGCCAATCAGCAGTGTTCAAACTCTAATTAAGAAGTAGAAAATGAGGGATTCTGTGGAAACCAAATCACGGTCAGGTGGACCAACAAAAATTTCAGCCACAACTGCCAGGAAAATTGTTCGGGATGAAAAGAAAAATCCACAAATAACTTCAGCTGAAATACCAGACTCTCTGAAAAAAAGTGGTGTGGTTGTTTCAAGATGCACAATAAGGAGGCATTTGAAGAAAAATGGGCTGCATGGTCCAGTCGCCAGAAGAAAGCCATTACTACGCAAATGCCACAAAGCATCCCGCTTACAATACTCCAAACAGCACAGAGACCAGCCTCAAAACTTCTGGAACAAAGTAATTTGGAGCGATGAGACCAAAATTTTACTTTTTGGCCACAACCATAAATGTTATATTTGGAGAGGAGTCAACAAGGCCTATGATAAAAGGTACACCATTCCTACTGTGAAACACGGAGGTGGATCGCTGATGTTTTGGGAATGTGTGAGCTACAAAGGCACTAGAAACTTGGTCAAAATTGATGGCAAGATGAATGCAGCATGTTATCAGAAAATACTGGAGGAAAATTTGCACTCATCAGCCCGGAAGCTGCGCATGGGACGTGCTTGGACGTTCCAACATGACAATAATCCAAAACACAAGGCCAATTCAGCCTGTCATTGGCTACAGCAGAATAAGCGGCTGAATAAATTCAAATAGACAATACACCGGCAGGTGATGACGTCAATGCGTTTCGTCCCGTTAATGCTCGGGACTTCCTCAAGACTTGTCTATTTGAATTTATTCAGCCGCTGTCTGTGATACTGTTCCCAAAGGTCCTCTGCAGCTCCTGCCGCTCTCATCTATGCCGGGCCGCTGCCGCTTGTGATGTGTGCCGTACATTGAGGACACTCGTTATACTTACGGCCCGACCGTGCACTGTGGTCTTTGGACTGTGCTCGCTGTAGCGCCGGCTGCCTGCTGTGGTCCCCGCTGCCTCCGTTTGTGTGTTTTCAAAACGCTGCCCACCAGCTGGAATCCTTCGAGGTACCCTCCCGGTTAACCAGATCTCTGCACTGGTGCTATAGTGCTACAGTGGAGGACACTTCCAGAAGGGGGTAACTATTAATCCCGCTTGATCGGGTAAAACATTTAAGGACGACTAACCCTGCACTGGGACACCAGTGACAGGGAAAATTGGAGACATTTACTCACATTTGCGATTCAATAATAAGAATTAAGTATGTGGCACTAACGACACCCACAAACAGCCTCTGCCTGTCAACCTTCTTGCGATCGCCGGTGCGATCACTTTCTTCGGCCATCCCTTCGCTGTCCTGCACTCTCCATCGCTGGGTGGACCTCGCGCAGTTCATACCCGATCACTGCTGAGCGAAAACGCACAGCAGCGATTGGGTCTGAATGACCCCCAAAGTCTGCAGGAATGCTAATACTGGTTATTAAATAAGCCCACTCTGTAAACACATATTATGTAAATACATTAACATTGCTCTCTCTCCTGTAATTCACTTTTTCTATGACCAGGCACCGTACAGGTGTGGTGTGTTTTCCTGCTCAATGCAGAGAAGGAGGAGATGAGAGAGTGGGAGGAGTGTCTGTGGGAATCCCTGGCTGCCCCTGAGCTAGAAGATTCCAGCGCAGGCCGGAACAGATGTTCCGCCGACAGCTAAGGGCACAGGGCTGTGCCCTCCATACTATGGAGCTCTAGGCTTGGGAGGGGGCAGGCCAATACCATAGGGAGAGAAGAAAATGTTGCTACCTATCACCGCACTTCAACAATAACAATGGCTCTACATTGTATTATTAATATATGTCACATTCACCTTACTGTTATTACTTAGATCACAGAATAAAGTTATTTTAGTGTCTCGCTGTATAAAATCACCACTGAACTGCATTTTCTGGCCAAGAAAAATTATGATCATTATTACCAGTTATTTATATAGCGCACACATATTCCGCTGCGCATTACAGAGAACATTTGGCCTTTCACATCAGTTCTGGCCCCAGTGGAGCTTACAATCTATATTCCCTACCTCACGTACTGTACACACGCACACTTACACACTAAGGTTAATTTATGTCGGGAAACAACCTTTGGGAGCAAACCCACACAAGGGGAGAATATACAAACTCCACACAGACCCATGGTGGGAATCAAACCCACAACCTCAGTGCTGTGAATAAATGTAGTCAACTACAATTGTATGACACATAAATTACCTTTAATAGGAGAGAACTCCGCCCCTCTATAATACACTTTCAGATTATTGACACGAGATCCACTCTATGACATGAGAACCAGTGCCGTAACTAGACATTTTAGCGTTGTGTGCAAGAGACAGCATCGTGACCCCCCCCCCACCAAATACAAAACAAGGATGATGCACGTTGTAGGCGTGCGCCAAAAATATAGGGGAAAAGCTTCATGGGGAAGGGGCGTGGCCACATAGCTCCCTTTTACACAGTACGGCAGGTAGAGTCCCCTTTTACACATTAGGCAGGTAGAGTCCCCCTTTTTACACAGTGCAGCACGTAGAGTCCCCTTTTACACATTAGGCAGGTAGAGACCCCCTTTTACACAGTACGGCAGGTAGAGTCCCCTTTTATACATTAGGCAGGTATAGTCCCCATTTTACACATTACAGCAGAAGAGTCCGCCTTTTTTACACATTAGGCAGCAGAGGTCCCCTATGTTATATATTACAGCAACAGAGCCCCCTTTTTTCTACACATTAGGCAGGGAGAGTGTGTGTGTCACATTAGGCAGGGGGAGTGTGTGTACGTGTCACATTAGGAAGGGAGAGTGTGTGTCACATTAGGCAGGGAGAGTGTGTGTGTGTGTGTGTGTGTGTGTGTGTGTGTGTGTGTGTGTGTGTGTGTGTGTGTGTGTGTGTGTGTGTGTGTGTCGCATTAGGCAGGGAGAGTGTGTGTCACATTAGGCAGGGATTGTGTGTGTGTTTTGTCACCTGTGGGTGCAATCCAGCATCCAGACCTGTCAGGCGCAGACACTGTTCTACAGACACTCCCACTCGTTCTCCATTCCTGATGCGGCGGTGGGTCTAACAAGCGGAATCAGCAGATTCAGCGCTCCCTCTCCTTTGCAGCGGTGGCGAGTCTCACAGGCGGAATTACCGCACGGGGGACTGTGCTGTGTACCACCAAATGATGCCTGCGCAACCGCTCCCCATCCCTTACCGAGGTAGCGGCAGGACACAGGCACTGGAGGACAGCATGACTTTCACTACGCCCTCACTCACTAAAACGCTCATACGTTGGGGTGTGCTGCCTGATGGTGCGCCTTCAGTGCAGTTGCGCTGTGGGCAAGGCACCATCGACACACACCTAGTTACAGCCCTGATGAGAACAATACCAGGCACACCCTACATTAACCAACATCACCATAAAACTTGTGGAGGAAACACAGGGGAGTGATTCAGAGCTGATATGGGGGGAGCGCCCAGCACATGGCTAGTCCGTCCCCCATGTCAGGCCCTACCTACCCCCCCTCACCCTCCGCCATATAACTCCCTACCTGCACAACCTAGATGTGCTGGCAGGCGGCTACCTGCCACGTTCCGGGTGGCAGTTGGCTGCGTGTGCCATCAAGCAGCCGCCACAGCCCACTCCCACAACGGACCGGACATGCCTGCATTGTCCATACCGCGCCCCACCAACGGCGTTCTAACTAGAGATGAGCGGATTCGGTTTTACTCGGATTTACTCGGTTCTCAAAACGGCATCTTATTGGCTCACGGATGTCACGTGTTTTGGATAGCCAATCAGATGCCGTTTTGAGAACCGAGTAAATCCGAGTAAAACCGAATCCGCTCATCTCTAGTTCTAACACCGTTGGAATGCCCCCTCCTGCCCCGCCTCAGCCTGTCAATCAGGCAAAGGCAATCGCACCAGTGAGATGAATCTCACTGGGACTTACTGGGTGCGTGGTGCACTCCTCAAAAGCCTTCGGAGTGCGGCAATCGCCCCTGAATCATCCCCACAGTCCATGAGGCTTACACATGATGTAAGCCCCACAGACTGCCCCCCCCCCTCCCGATAATATTGTTCAGCTACCTGCACCCCCATTTATATTTAAGTTGAGCATCCTGTCCCCCTTTATATATTAACTTGCCATCCCCCCTTATATATTAATTTAACTTGTACCTGCCCCCCTTATATAATTATTTACTTTGTGCCCCCCTCCCCTATATATTAATTTAACTTGTATCTACCCCCTTTATATATTAATTTACATTATGCCTGCCCCCCACCCCCCCTATATATTTATGCGCCACCAGATAGGGTAAAAGCAAAGGTGAACTAAGCTTACTGTTCACAGCCAGCGCCACATCAGATGAGGGGGCGGAGCTTCCAGATGGGTGGGGGCGGAGCCACGGACGGGTCCGGGGGGCGTGGCCTCGGGCAGATTCAGACACTGGCTGTTTTGTGGTCGGAACTCTGATCTGTGCCCAGCTGGTATGGTGTGGAGGTAACTAAGTAGTCGGGAGGTGAGGGAGCAGAGATGCTGGTGATGACAGGAATATTTTTTCCTGTCATCACTGGCTGCGTTGCATTGGAGCCTGTGGGCCTATGTTCAATGGGGGGCTTGGAGCTGCAGCTCCATCCGCCCCATTGTTAATCTGGCCCTGACTACATCACTACACTACATGCCCCTATGAACTGCACTACATACCCTATATGCTACACTACATCACTACACTACATCCCCTTATATGCTACACCAAACTACATACACTCAGTGCCAGATTAAGGTCCACATGGGCCTGGAGCTGAAATGGGCCTATTTTGTGCCTTGGCAGGATGTGTGACAAGTGCTGTGACGGTATAACTAGTGATGTGGGGGTGTGACCAATGTGGTGTGGGTGCGGTCTACATAAGGGGTGTGGCTGTCTCTATGACGGACATAGCAATGGTCTACCTTCAACCACTTAATAGTGGAGCTAGAACAAGAAAATGTTGTCGGGCATTTACTTGTGCCTGCCAAATTGGGATGTCTGTCACAGGCAGCCCATGCAACAAGTGTATGGGTGTTCGGCTGACTGCACACACAGCATGATATATCTGCAGATATGTGCTGGACAGTTGACATGGTATGTCTGTGTACGAAGTTATTCACAGACATATCGCTGGTACACACCCGATGCACCCACGAATGGCCAATATATCAGCCAGTGTGTACCTAGCATTAGGTAGGCAACAGCTGCTGTCACCAGCTCTCTTACTAAAAAGAGATTACTACAAATATATATAACGCACTTACCAATCTACGTTTAATGGACATAAAGGAACCGAGACCTCTGCTAAATAAATTCTATGCTCACCCTTATTAAGGGTCACCTATCGCTTGGAAATGACTGTAGTAATTCTCTGCATACTATACATTTTAACTAAGGACAAACTAGTTATCCAAACTGCATGTGGAGATCTCATGTAATAGTTAGATCCAACTCTATGGGTGGAATTCAATTGTTTTTTCAGGCGCAATAATTAATGGGCACCCACTGTTGCTATTCAATTTATTTGGGCGATTGGGCGCTATGGTAAGAGCTGTTTTGGCACCCAAATAGCACACATTTCTCAAATGCCGGCGCCGGCGGCTGTTTATGCCCATATGGAGCAACAATTGAATTGCTCTGTCAGGCTCCCGACACTGATAGTTGCCGTGCACAACAATTGAATTCCACCCTATGTATTATATTTAGGTATATACAACTGCTTAATAGTAATGTTTAGTGTTTTTATGTTTATGTTAAGTATCTGGAAAAGTTTTTAAATACAATTTTTATTTACATTTTAACCTGTGTTTTTAATACATTAAATAATTAACAATTAGAAACTGGATATTTTTTTGTACGGCAAAACCTTGCTAAAATCAAGAATGTATACACCCGTTGCGATGCTCATAGCCCCAGCACACCCAAATGGTCACAGTACTCGCACCACTCTGCCCTTCTTTCCTGGCTAATGGTGACAGCATTCACAAAAACCCCAGCCCCTTGCAACCCTCGATGGTACTATCCAGTATCCACACCAGCAGTGATGGTCAAAGCACCCACACACACCCCTCAACCCCGCAATCCCCAGTGGTCACAGTAACTGCACCCACCCCTCCACCCTGCAACCACAGATGGTCACAGCATCTGCAGCCACCCCCCCCAAAGGTCACAGCACCTACACTCCATACCCCCCACTTTGATGGTGACAGCACATGCACCAACCCCCCCAACCCACCCCCCACACCTGTGTCCTAGACTGTGAACTCACCTGACAATGGTGGTCATTCAGATCTGATCGCTTGTCTGCTAAATTTGCTGTCCTGCGTTCAGATAGTTGCACCTCCAGGGGGAGTGTATATGCAAGTGTGTAATGGAATTTTCGCACCATCCCGTCGCTGACCGGCGTTGCCCGTTGTTGTCCGCCGCGTGAGAGCATTGCGGTGCATACACATGCGCAGTTAGTACCTGATCACCCACTGTGCGAAAACGCATAGCTGTGATCAGATCTGAATGAGCCCCAAAGTCGCTGAATTCTCTGAAGACTCTGCTTTGTGGCAGTGTGATCCAGCCTTGCAGTGCAGAAGCTGCTGCTCCCATGTGGACTCCAGGACATCATTAGCATAACCCGGCCCATCCTGGTAATGCACTGAACGGCCGACCTATCGTGTGATCAGCAGTTCTGCCATACACACAGCACGATGCACAAATATATCTGCAGATATATTGGTCATCGCCTGTGCTGCAGGGCCAATGAGATATGTCTGTGAAAAACATTGTTCACAGACATATTGTTGGTATGCACGTGCTGATTAGTAAATTATATATTGGCCGTTTAACTGAACGACCAATAAATCTTCCAGTGTGTACCCAGTATTTCTGACATGGACACCCTTCACTGACAGATACCACTTACTGACACACAGGGCGGGATTTACTGATGCTAATCGCGGGCCATCGCCGGCTATTGCAGCGATGCTAATTGCATAGGTCGAACATATCCGGGACTGCGACAGGGAGGCTGCCTGTAGTCAGGTATGGAGGGGATGGCATGAGCGGCGGAGAAATGTGGTTAGAAACCCATAGGTTTAGGGTATTACCGTAAAAGCTGGTGATACACTCCACATTGAAAAGTGGGCGGTCGGGGGTTAGTAGATTTGAAAATGCAGTAAAAACCCCATCCCTTCCCCATTCTACTAACTGACACAAATACTTATTGACAGATCCTTACTATCACATATTCCACTAACTGATACACACTGACACTGACCCACTTACTGACACTTACTAACACACGCAACTCTTACTCATAGGCGTGCGTAGCTAATTTTATTAGGGGTTGCACCGCCTTTTGGGCATGGCTAGCACCGCCCAGGGACATGTCTAACACTATTTCTCTGACGTCCTAAGTGGATGCTGGGGACTCCGTCAGGACCATGGGGAATAGCGGCTCCGCAGGAGACAGGGCACAAAAATAAAGCTTTAGGATCAGGTGGTGTGCACTGGCTCCTCCCCCTATGACCCTCCTCCAAGCCTCAGTTAGGTTTTTGTGCCCGTCCGAGCAGGGTGCAATCTAGGTGGCTCTCTTAAGGAGCTGCTTAGAAAAAGTTTTTAGGTTTTTTATGTTCAGTGAGTCCTGCTGGCAACAGGCTCACTGCATCGAGGGACTTAGGGGAGAGAAGTTCAACTCACCTGCGTGCAGGATGGATTGGCTTCTTAGGCTACTGGACACCATTAGCTCCAGAGGGAGTCGGAACACAGGTCTCACCCTGGGGTTCGTCCCGGAGCCGCGCCGCCGACCCCCCTTGCAGATGCTGAAGATTGAAGGTCCAGAAACCGGCGGCAGAAGGCTTTTCAGTCTTCATGAAGGTAGCGCACAGCACTGCAGCTGTGCGCCATTGTTGTCACACACTTCACACCTTAGGTCACGGAGGGTGCAGGGCGCTGCTGGGGGCGCCCTGGGCAGCAATGTATAATACCTTTTATGGCTAAAAAATACATCACATATAGCCCTTGAGGCTATATGGATGTATTAAACCCATGCCAGATATCTCAAACTCCGGGAGAAAAGCCCGCCGTAATAGGGGGCGGGGCTTATTCTCCTCAGCACACAGCGCCATTTTCCTGCTCAGCTCCGCTGTGAGGAAGGCTCCCAGGACTCTCCCCTGCACTGCACTACAGAAACAGGGTAAAACAGAGAGGGGGGGCACTTTTTTGGGCGATATTTTATATATTTAAGCTGCTATAAGGATACAACACTTATACAACACTTATATAAGGTTGTTCCCATATATATTATAGCGCTTGGGTGTGTGCTGGCAAACTCTCCCTCTGTCTCCCCAAAGGGCTAGTGGGGTCCTGTCTTCGATAAGAGCATTCCCTGTGTGTCTGCTGTGTGTCGGTACGTGTGTGTCGACATGTATGAGGACGATGTTGGTGTGGAGGCAGAGCAATTGCCGATAATGGTGATGTCACCCCCCAGGGAGTCGACACCGTAATGGATGGCTTTGTTTATGGAATTACGTGATAATGTCAGCACATTACAAAAATCAGTTGACGACATGAGACGGCCGGAAAACCAGTTGGTACCTGCCCAGGCGTCTCAGACACCGTCAGGGGCTGTAAAACGCCCTTTACCTCAGTCGGTCGACACAGACCCAGACACGGACACTGAATCTAGTGTCGACGGTGAAGAAACAAACGTATTTTCAAGTAGGGCCACACGTTATATGATCACGGCAATGAAGGAGGCTTTGCATATCTCTGATACTGCAAGTACCACAAAAAGGGGTATTATGTGGGGGGTGAAAAAACTACCTGTAGTTTTTCCTGAATCAGAGGAATTGAATGATGTGTGTGATGAAGCGTGGGTTAACCCAGATAGAAAAGTGCTAATTTCAAAAAAGTTATTGGCATTATACCCTTTCCCGCCAGAGGTTAGGGCGCGCTGGGAAACACCCCCTAGGGTGGATAAGGCGCTCACACGCTTATCAAAACAAGTGGCGTTACCGTCTCCTGATACGGCCGCCCTCAAGGATCCAGCTGATAGGAGGCTGGAAACTACCCTAAAAAGTATATACACACATACTGGTGTTATACTGCGACCAGCCATCGCCTCAGCCTGGATGTGCAGTGCTGGGGTGGTCTGGTCGGATTCCCTGACTGAAAATATTGATACCCTGGATAGGGACAGTATTTTATTGACTATAGAGCAATTAAAGGATGCTTTTCTTTATATGCGAGATGCTCAGAGGGATATTTGCACTCTGGCATCGAGAGTAAATGCGATGTCCATATCTGCCAGAAGAAGTTTATGGACGCGACAGTGGTCAGGTGATGCGGATTCTAAACGACATATGGAAGTATTGCCGTATAAAGGGGAGGAATTATTTGGCGTCGGTCTATCGGATCTGGTGGCCACGGCAACTGCCGGAAAATCCACCTTTTTACCTCAGACCCCCTCCCAACAGAAAAAGACACCGTCTTTTCAGCCGCAGTCCTTTCGGTCCTATAAGAACAAGCGGGCAAAAGGACAGTCATATCTGCCCCGGGGCAGAGGAAGGGGTAAGAGAGGACAGCAAGCTGCCCCTGCCCAGGAACAGAAGCCCTCCCAGGGTTCTGCAAAGCCCTCAGCATGACGCTGGGGCTTTACAAGCGGACTCAGGAGCGGTGGGGGGTCGACTCAAGAATTTCAGCGCACAGTGGGCTTGCTCACAGGTGGACCCCTGGATCCTGCAGGTAGTATCTCAGGGTTACAGGTTGGAATTCGAGAAGTCTCCCCCTCGCCGGTTCCTAAAGTCTGCTTTGCCAACGTCTCCCTCAGACAGGGCGACGGTATTGGAAGCCATTCACAAGCTGTTTTCTCAGCAGGTGATAGTCAAGGTACCCCTCCTACAACAAGGAAAAGGGTATTACTCCACGCTATTTGTGGTACCGAAGCCGGACGGCTCGGTAAGACCTATTCTAAATCTGAAATCTTTGAACCTGTACATACAGAAATTCAAATTCAAGATGGAGTCACTCAGAGCAGTGATAGCGAATCTGGAAGAAGGGGACTTTATGGTGTCCCTGGACATAAAGGATGCTTACCTGCATGTCCCAATTTGCCCTTCACATCAAGGGTACCTCAGGTTCGTGGTGCAAAACTGTCATTATCAGTTTCAGACGCTGCCGTTTGGATTGTCCACGGCACCTCGGGTCTTTACCAAGGTAATGGCCGAAATGATGATTCTTCTTCGAAGAAGAGGCGTATTAATTATCCCTTACTTGGACGATCTCCTGATAAGGGCAAGGTCCAGAGAACAGCTGGAGGACGGAGTAGCACTAACCCGATTAGTGCTGCAACAACACGGGTGGATTCTGAATTTTCCAAAATCTCAGTTGACACCGACAACACGTCTGCTGTTCCTGGGAATGATTCTGGACACGGTTCAGAAAAAGGTGTTTCTTCCGGAGGAGAAAGCCAAGGAGTTATCCAAACTTGTCAGGAACCTCCTAAAACCAGGAAAAGTGTCTGTGCATCAATGCACAAGAGTCCTGGGAAAGATGGTGGCTTCTTACGAAGCGATTCCATTCGGCAGATTCCACGCACGAACTTTTCAGTGGGATCTGTTGGACAAATGGTCCGGATCGCATCTGCAGATGCACCAGCGGATAACCTTATCACCACGGACAAGGGTGTCTCTTCTGTGGTGGTTGCAGAGTGCTCATCTGTTAGAGGGCCGCAGATTCGGCATACAGGACTGGGTCCTGGTGACCACGGATGCCAGTCTGAGAGGCTGGGGAGCGGTCACACAGGGAAGAAACTTCCAGGGAGTATGGTCAAGCCTGGAGATGTCTTTTCACATAAATATACTGGAGCTAAGAGCGATTTACAATGCTCTAAGTCTGGCAA
Source organism: Pseudophryne corroboree (assembly GCF_028390025.1). Taxonomy (NCBI): domain Eukaryota; kingdom Metazoa; phylum Chordata; class Amphibia; order Anura; family Myobatrachidae; genus Pseudophryne; species Pseudophryne corroboree. The sequence continues at coordinate 94,662,619 of NC_086447.1, forward strand.
AACCCCTGCTTCAGAGTTAGCCGGTGTTGATCCAGTCGGACAACATCACGGCAGTCGCCCACGTAAACAGACAGGGCGGCACAAGAAGCAGGACAGCAATGGCAGAAGCTGCAAGGATTCTTCGCTGGGCGGAAGATCATGTGATAGCACTGTCAGCAGTGTTCATTCCGGGAGTGGACAACTGGGAAGCAGACTTCCTCAGCAGACACGATCTACACCCGGGAGAGTGGGGACTTCATCCAGAAGTCTTCCACATGATTGTGAACCGTTGGGAAAAACCAAAGGTGGATATGATGGCGTCCCGCCTCAACAAAAAACTGGACAGGTATTGCGCCAGGTCAAGAGACCCTCAGGCAATAGCTGTGGACGCTCTGGTAACACCGTGGGTGTTCCAGTCAGTGTATGTGTTCCCTCCTCTGCCTCTCATACCAAAAGTACTGAGAATTATACGGCAAAGGGGAGTAAGAACGATACTCGTGGCTCCGGATTGGCCAAGAAGAACTTGGTACCCGGAACTTCAAGAGATGCTCACGGAGGATCCGTGGCCTCTACCTCTAAGACGGGACCTGCTTCAGCAGGGACCGTGTCTATTCCAAGACTTACCGCGGCTGCGTTTGACGGCGTGGCGGTTGAACGCCGAATTCTAAGGGAAAAAGGCATTCCGGAAGAGGTCATTCCTACACTGGTAAAAGCCAGGAAGGAGGTGACTGCACAACATTATCACCGCATTTGGAGAAAATATGTTGCGTGGTGTGAGGCCAGGAAGGCCCCCACGGAGGAATTTCAATTGGGTCGATTCCTACATTTCCTGCAAACAGGATTGTCTATGGGCCTCAAATTGGGGTCCATTAAGGTTCAAATTTCGGCCCTGTCGATTTTCTTCCAGAAAGAATTGGCTTCAGTTCCTGAAGTCCAGACTTTTGTAAAAGGAGTACTACATATACAGCCCCCGGTTGTGCCCCCAGTGGCTCCGTGGGACCTTAATGTAGTTTTGGATTTTCTCAAATCCCATTGGTTTGAGCCACTCAAATCGGCGGATTTGAAATATCTTACATGGAAAGTAACCATGCTACTGGCCCTGGCTTCAGCCAGGAGAGTGTCAGAATTGGCGGCTTTATCCTATAAAAGCCCATATCTGATTTTCCATTCGGACAGGGCAGAACTGCGGACGCGTCCTCATTTTCTGCCTAAGGTGGTGTCAGCGTTTCACCTGAACCAGCCTATTGTGGTGCCTGCGGCTACTAACGATTTGAAGGATTCCAAGTTGTTGGACGTGGTCCGGGCATTGAAAATATATATTTCAAGAACGGCTGGAGTCAGAAAGTCTGACTCGCTGTTTATATTGTATGCACCCAACAAGCTGGGTGCTCCTGCTTCTAAGCAGACGATTGCTCGTTGGATTTGTAGCACAATTCAACTTGCACATTCTGTGGCAGGCTTGCCACAACCAAAATCTGTCAAGGCCCATTCCACAAGGAAAGTGGGCTCATCCTGGGCGGCTGCTCGGGGGGTCTCGGCATTACAACTCTGCCGAGCAGCTACGTGGTCGGGGGAGAACACGTTTGTAAAATTCTACAAATTTGATACCCTGGCTAAAGAGGACCTGGAGTTCTCTCATTCGGTGCTGCAGAGTCATCCGCACTCTCCCGCCCGTTTGGGAGCTTTGGTATAATCCCTATGGTCCTGACGGAGTCCCCAGCATCCACTTAGGACGTCAGAGAAAATAAGATTTTACTTACCGATAAATCTATTTCTCGTAGTCCGTAGTGGATGCTGGGCGCCCATCCCAAGTGCGGATTGTCTGCAATACTTGTACATAGTTATTGTTACAAAAAAATCGGGTTGTTATTGTTGTGAGCCGTCTGTTCAGAGGCTCCTACGTTTGTCATACTGTTAACTGGGTTCAGATCACAAGTTGTACGGTGTGATTGGTGTGGCTGGTATGAGTCTTACCCGGGATTCATTATCCTTCCTTATTGTGTACGCTCGTCCGGGCACAGTATCCTAACTGAGGCTTGGAGGAGGGTCATAGGGGGAGGAGCCAGTGCACACCACCTGATCCTAAAGCTTTATTTTTGTGCCCTGTCTCCTGCGGAGCCGCTATTCCCCATGGTCCTGACGGAGTCCCCAGCATCCACTACGGACTACGAGAAATAGATTTATCGGTAAGTAAAATCTTATTTTTACATTCTCTCAGTAAAATGACATGGCTTAATCTAATTTCTCCCTAGTTCCTAGTAGATATAATACACCCAAGAGAAATAAAATGAAATATAATGGTGAGACTACCGGCCAGTACTGCATAACCCTGAGTCCTAGCTGCCGCTTCACCCTATCACTGCTTACACTTTCCCAACCTATCTCTGACCCAGTGGCGGAACTAGAGTGTGGTGGACCTAGAACCATATGCATTCTCCTCACACACACACACACACCACCCCTTGCGCACACCCCCAGCACCTACACACTGATTTTGAGTCGGCCACTCTGAAAAGTAATGGGGAAATTTTACACAAGTTTAAAATTTACACATGTGCCTTCAGAGCCAGTGGCGCACCCAGGGGGGTTTCCGAGTACCCAGAAACCCCCCTCCACTAAAAAAAAATATATATATATTTTTTTTTTTTTTTTTTTTAGCTGCATGAGTATTATTAATGACTGTCTAGCGTCCTCTGCAGCCTGCTGTCTTCCTGGTGGCACTTGCAAGTGCAATAAAAGTTTACTTTATTTTAATTATAGTACATATATATCCATGTGCCTACATATATACACATGTATATACATACATACATATAAACACACACACATATGATATATATATATACATGTGTATATATATGTGTACTGTATGTGTGTGTATATATATATACATATATATGTATGCATGTTTAATATGCTATGTATATGTGTATATGGGTTCACTACGATCTCCCGGCGGCCGGCCTCCCGGCGACCAGCATACCGGCGCCGGGAGGCCGGCCGCCGGCTTACCAACAGTGTGGCGAGCGCAAATGAGCCCCTTGCGCGCCACACTATTCTATTCTCCCTCCAGGGGGGTCGTGGACCCCACGAGGGAGAATAAGTGTCGGTATGCCGGCGGTCAGGCTCCCGGCGCCGGTATGCTGGTCGCCGGGAGCCCGACCGCCGGCATACTGAAGACCACCCGTGTATATGTATGTGTGTGTGTATGTATGTATATATATATATATATATATATATATATATATATATGTAGAAGAGTCAGAACAAACAAATGTCCAAGACGGGACATGGCACTCCAGTACTTTAGTATAAATGATTTTAATGCATCCACTTAATCAACGACCTGCATCACTCCAACAGCCAGTGGTGCAGTGTAAACTGTGGCATATTGGCACAAGCATATATATGTGTAGATATATATATATATATATATATATATATACACACACACACACACACACACACACAGACAGACACACTAGTTTTACGGACCCAACATATACTGGGTCACCTCAGTCCCCACCCCCGTGATTGGCTCCGCCCAGTTCTGGAAACCCCCCCATGCAAATCCTGCGTTTGCCACTGAGAGCCATACTTGGACGTCAAACCCCTCTTCTGCAGGACACCAGCATTTGTCACACATGATCTCATGCTCACCAGCTACTGACAGTAGTGCCTCTTATTCACAGAGTCAACATACACATTATGCCACACAGTGTGAGCCGAAATTCACATTATGCCACACAGTATGAGGTGAAATTCACATACAACCACTCACAGTTACAGACCGTACTGCTGAACTGCTGGCTGATTCATTAAGTCAATGAATTTGATTGAATTTGTCCTTCTCTGGTATGCTGCTCTTCCACAGTGGCATTGGCGCGGCAAATGAAGAGCGAGAGCGTGGGCCAGTGCGGGGGCATTACATCATCATGTCACATAGCACAGTTAGAGGAGGAGCTGGGAGGAGGTTTATGCGCACCCATGATTAACCCAGGAACCTGGCCTCCAGGGACTACTAATACAGTACTGATCAGCAGGGTAATAGTGATTAAAATAATTATTTCAATTAAGCTCCAGCGTCTCCCAGTGGGGCTTTCTTATGTTCTGCAGACAATGGGGCTAAAGCAGAATTGACCAAATAATATCAGGAATAGTAACTTACTGTCTGTCTCAGGGACAGAGACTCTGTTGAGCCATGTCAACAGAATGTGTTGTCCGGCGGCTCCGCGTCACTCTGAGATGAATACTCCCTGTGGCATGGACTGAAAGCACAGGTGGGCTGGAGGAGAACATGGGCGGGCATGCGGGCTGGAGGAGATAACGGGCGGGAGGGCGGGCTGGAGAGAGCGGGTGGGTGTTTGGAGAGCACGGGGGTGGGTGGAGACCGCGGATGGGTGGGGTTCAGGTGGGCTGGAGGAGAGCAGGGGCTGGTTGGAGGAGAGTGCAGGCGGTTGGCAGAGCTGGAGGAGAGGAAGGGAAAGAGAGAGCGGAAGGGAGAGCTGGAGGAGAGCACGGGCGGCCTTGAGGAGAGCACTGGCAGTCAGGCGGGCTGGGTGAGAGCACCGGCGGTTGGTTGGGCTGGTGGAGAGCATGGGCGCGCGTGCGCTGTGTAACGTCAGTCCCCCTGTGAGGTCGCCAGCCACTCAGCATTTATTATCGGCGGGGCGGGCGGCTGGCAAAGCAAGTGCAGCGGGAGGTACAGGATTGTTCTGCAGGCTGGGGTCCGATCGCATGTTCAGCAATCACAATGTTGAGCAAGCCTGGAGTGTGGGGAGTGCCGGACATTAGGGGGTGCCTGTGCGCACCAGGCACCCCCCGTGAGCACGCCTATGCTCTTACTGATAAATACCCCTTTACTTACACAGATACCACTTATTGACACACATACATACTTACTGACAAACACCACTTACTGACACAGATAAAACTTACTGACACGGACTCCCATTACTGACAGACACCCCTTACCGACACAGATACCCCTAACTGACAAAAACATTGACACATACTTATTGACACAAACACACTTACTGATAGAAACCCCATACTGACACACACCAATTACTGACAGACATTACACACACACACACACACACACACACACACACACACACACACACACACACTTACTGACAGAGACCACTTACTGAAATATGGGGAGAGGGTGACCTCCAGGCCTGGTGTGCGCTGCACCCGAACAGGTGCACGTCTGCTCCGCTGTGAAATCCACGACCCAGCTCTCTTCGCAGAAATCCACGATCCAGCCTACTCACCAGGGTAGGTCTTTCCCCTTTTTTAATTTAGCATCAGAAGCAGCAACTTCATTCAGACAGGCCAGACAGCAGAGATACGGTTGGTATAAAGATGAAGCTTTAAACTGGTCAGGGCCTGAGGGCGGAGCTTTGGTGGGTCAGGGGGTGGAGCTTCAAGCTGGTCCAGGGTCAGAGCTTCAATTAGATGAAACATTGGACTGTTTGGGGGTGGAGCTTCGGCTGCTCCAGGGGCGGGGCTTAGATGAGTTCATGGACGGAGCTTAGGCTGGTTAGGAGACAATGGTTCTGGCTGGTCTGGGGCGGAGATTCGGGGGATCTGTGGGCGGAGCTTCGGGGGGGGGGTCCGGGGGCGGGGTTCAAATGGGGGCCGTGGCAGCAGAGTAACAGACAGGCCAGGGTGTTCGGCACGTCGGCTGGTGGTACCTTTGGCAGTTGGGAGGTGGGTAAGGTGAGCTGCTGGTGGTGACAGGAATTTTTTTTTTCCTGTCAACACAGGCTGCACTGCATTGGATCTTGTGGGCCTATTTACAATGGGGGGCCTGGAGCTGCAGCTCCATCCGCCCCATTGTTAATCCGGCCCTGCATACACTACATGCCCCTATATACTGCAATACATTACTACACTACATAACCTATATGGTACACTACATCACTGTACTACACCCCCCTATAAGCTACACCAAATCCCCCCATCTGGGAGGCAAAGCGAAGGTTGATACTGCTAACTGGGAGCACAGTGCGCTTCTACAGCTTGTACGTGCACTGCACGCTAGTCGCAGCCTGCACGCTAGTCGCAGCACTGCATGGCAAAGAAGAGCGTTTAAGACAGAAGCCGACATAGGAGAGATCCCAGGTACTGGAGCTCACCCGCACAGCATCGGAGCCAGCTGCGGGCAAACAGGTGGGTCAGATACATTGCCCTGGGAGCTGTCTGCTGTCTCACTGGAGCAACACAGCACTGCCGGTAAAAAAAAACAAAAAAATCCTGCTCCTCTGTAACTCCTTGGCGCACCCTCAAATCCTGCACCCTGGGCGCACGCCCCATTAGCTCCCCCCCCCCTAGTTACGGCCCTGACTGGAAATATTTACACGTATGTAACTTTGGGGCAGATTTATCAACAAGTGATAAAATTAGCTGTGAATGAGAAAACCCATTGCATATGATAAAATGTGCTCCAGCCAATCAGCTCCTAACAGTCAAGTGTTCAGCTCCTAACTGTGGGGCAGATGTATTAAGCCTGGAGAAGGGATAAAGAAGTGATAAAGCAGTGATAAGTGCAAGGTGATAATGCACCAGCCAATCAGCTCCTAACATTAATTTTCAAATAGGTAATGATTGGCTGGTGCGTTATCACCTTGCACTTATCACTGGTTTATCACTTCTTTATCCCTTCTTCAGGTTTATGCTTCTGCCCCACAGTTAGCAGCTGAACACTTGACAGGAGCTGATTGGCTGGAGTACCATTTATCATATGCAACAGGTTTTATAATTGAAATGGGCAGTGCCGTAACTAGGCATTTTAGCGCTGTGTGCAAGAAACGGCATTGGCGCACCCCCCTTATGTAAAATATGGGCAGGGCGCGCCGTAGGCGCGCGCCCAAAAATTAGGAGCGTGGCTTCATAGAGAAGGGGTGTGGCCACAAAATAATACCAATTCATACTATGGTGCACAGTAGTCTCCATTATTCAAATTACGCCGCACAGTAGCGCCACTACACCAGGTGGAGCCCCTTTTACACATTACAGCAGACAGTCCCCCTTTTTACACATTACGGCAGACAGCGTCCCCCTTTTTACACATTATGGCAGACAGCGTCCCCTTTTTACATATTACGGCAGACAGCGTCACAGTCAGCAGCACAGGCTCTTCCAGAGGCTCTGGATCTCTTCTCCTTCCTCAACCACACCAGCTCGGCAGCTCCTCACTGTGCAGCAGTAGGGGCAGGGCCGTGTGGGAGAGACGTGCGACGTCTCTCCCGAATTGCAGGGGACGGGGGCCGAACCTGCGTACAGACCAGGGCTGCCGCTGGGCCAATGAGAAGAGCAGCCTGACACACACCTCAGCCGCAGCGCTGCCGGGATCTTACAGCAGCAGCGGCGGCTTCAGCGGGACACAGGCGGGAGGCGGCTTCAAAGGGACACAGGTGGCCGGACGGCGGCGGCTTCAGCGGGACACAGGTGGGCGGGCGGTGGCGGCTTCAGCGGGACACAGACGGGCGGGCGGCGGCGGCTTCAGCGGGACACAGGCAGGCAGGCGGGCGGCAACTTCAGCGGGATGCAGGCGGCTCTGCCTTCAGCGGGACACAGGCGGCGCCGCCTTCAGCAGTGAGTCTGGACCCGGAGCTAGCGGCCGTGCGGGTGTGATGCCCAATGGTGCGCCCTCAGTGCATTTGCGCTGTGTGCCACACCTAGTTACAGCTCTGGAAATGGGCCCCTTAATTTGGAAACATAATAAATGTGGAGAACAAAAGACAGTTCCTAGGATGACCACTAGGCAGCGAGCTTGAGGGTGGGGTTGGTTGTTTTGTACAGAGATAGAGATATCAGGAACTGTTGACTGTGAGAATGTTATGAGCTTCGCTTTTGAGATGGCAGGAGGACAGAACCCCGTGCAGAACACTATGGCCCATTCCTGCCAGAGAAACGGGATGTTCCCCATTATTATTATTATTATTATTATTATTATTATTATTATTATTATAAAACATTATTTCTCAATGCTCACCTTTAGACCTTAAGAGGCAGTTACCCTCTAGAGCTCCATTTTAAATACCTTCTCTGGCTACAAAGACTGTCATTCTCAGAGAGCAGGCAGAAAGCCCATGGGTTTAAATCCTACTATATACAATTGGCTGTGTCTTGTGACGACAGCACTTCCACACATACTACACTGACAGTTGCTCAATGCAGAACTTCATTAATTGTCAATTAGGAAATGCTCCATATGACACAGTAATACAGGAAAACGGTGAGATCCCCCGCACTGCAGATATGCCATGGTAGTCATGCCAGGATCTCCGACTGGTACAGCATGTGGGCGTACAGGAAATACATATCAATTGTCTCTATGTCAATTAATATGTCCTGATATGGGGAGTGGGGGCGATGTATCAAGTCTTGGAGAGAGAGAGAAATGGAGAAGTTGCACAAAGCACCTTCTTACATTTATCTAGTACAGTTTTTAAAATGACAGAAGCTTATATGTTGGCTTGGGCAACTACTTCACTTTCTCTCTCTCCAATGCTTGATACACCTCCCGTATGGACACAGGCACCGCATTCATTACAATTGATTCAGTGCGTGCATTAAACAGTGCTTAATACATATAGGCCAAGATATACACATTGCTGGATGTGTGCAGGTGGTCACCAGCAGAATATGTGCTCTGTTTATGCCACGCATACATCACTCACACGTGCACCCAGATTTTTAGCCATTTTTTTATAATAAATCACTAATAGGCTTCAATAAAAGTTAAAACCCCTCCCTAATACAGCAGGTACAGTTCTCTGTATCGTGTACGCCACAGGAAAAAAAAAGTGTATGTGTGTGTATATATATATATATATATATATATATATATATATATATATATATATTGTAATAAGCAACCTTCCACCAGACAAGACGCTGACACAGTTGTATGAAAGAAAAGCAGTCCGTTTACTTCCACAGCAACCGACGTTTCACAGCAAGTTTCAGTGGGTACCTTAATTAGGCACCAGTTCTCAAACAGCATGTACACAATCTCAGGCTCCCTGTCCCTAACCCACTGGCCCGCCCTCTATCGCCTAACCACTTGTTGGCATCAGTAGCCCTGAGCCCAGAGCCGGCGGAACCCGCTCAGCAAAGGGATGCAAAGCAGGTAGGCGCCTGACTGGAGAGGCGCTCTAACTGCTCTGCATCCCCGCTGCTGTCCAGCCCAGTGTTGCTGCCGGCTGCCGCTGCGCTTGTCACACTATATGACAGGCAGCGGCGCCGGCAGTGTGAAGCTGGGGTGGGGAAGAATATCCCCACTTGGCCTTGACTGTGATCCCGGGAGCCGCTGTCATGTGGTGCAGGCAGGGAAACGGTGCGTCTCGATCATCCCTCCTCCCAGCAGCAGCAGGCGCCGGAACTAAGAATACGGTGGAAGTTAGACCTGTGTTTCCAGAGAAACAGTAGCCCCCCCCCCCCCAGGTCACCTGGCTCCTCCAGGCAGGGACACCACAAGTGCCAAATGAGTGGCACAAGAGTTTTGTCCCTCGCTCAACGGTCACGCAGCAGCTGATAACGAGCTGCTCATCTCTCACTGCCACCAAATGGGCAGCAGAGAGGATGCCTCTACTCCGTCCCCGCTCAGACTCCGCCCACTTTGCTCCGTGAAGCCCCGCCCCTTTCTCTCCTCTACCCTATGTCTCAGCTTTTCCTATCCTAGTCTCCACCAATTCCTCTCCCCTCCTTACCCTATCTGTGGCTGTCTCTCCTCGGCTTCTCCCCCTGAACTCCAGCTCCGCAATCTGCTGAGACCAGCCAGCCTCCTTCATGCTGAGGTAAGTATATGGGTAACTGTAGGGGGGTGTATTAATGTTATCTGTGGGGGTTATGTTAAGAGGATAGGGTTACAGTAACATATGGTGGGATACTATTGGTATCGGGGTGGGGGTGTATTAATATTATTGGGGTATATTACTGCTATCTGGGTGGTGGGGTGGGTGTGTATTAATATTATGGGGGTATATTACTGCTATCTGCAGGGGCGGATTGGGATGGAAAACCAGCCCGGGCAATTTATAGAAGCAGCCCTAATTGGGGTGCGGTCTGATGAGGGGGTGGGGTCTGTTGAGGGAGACTGGATCCGTCCTCATAGGGCCTGATTGTACGCAATTGCGGCCTTCCTGGCATCTTTTGCTGCAGTTGTGTCTGAGACCAGGGTCGGATTGGGAGCTAAAAGTGGCCCTGTAACATATGGTGGGATACTATTGGTATCGGGGTGGGGGTGTATTAATATTATTGGGGTATATTACTGCTATCTGGGTGGTGGGGTGGGTGTGTATTAATATTATGGGTTGTGTCTGAGACCAGGGTCGGATTGGGAGCTAAAAGTGGCCCTGTAACATATGGTGGGATACTATTGGTATCGGGGTGGGGGTGTATTAATATTATTGGGGTATATTACTGCTATCTGGGTGGTGGGGTGGGTGTGTATTAATATTATGGGGGTATATTACTGCTATCTGCAGGGGCGGATTGGGATGGAAAACCAGCCCGGGCAATTTATAGAAGCAGCCCTAATTGGGGTGCGGTCTGATGAGGGGGTGGGGTCTGTTGAGGGGGACTGGATCCGTCCTCATAGGGCCTGATTGTACGCAATTGCGGCCTTCCTGGCATCTTTTGCTGCAGTTGTGTCTGAGACCAGGGTCGGATTGGGAGCTAAGAGTGGCCCTGTAAAATTTTGTAGAAGTGGCCCGACATGGGCAGCACCAGAGGTATAACATACTGTGTAGCCAATGCCATGTCAGCATCACTGGATGGCAGAGTTGCTGTACTGCAGAGATGGGATAACAGAATGAAAGGGGATAATGCAGTGTACTGAGTGTGGTGGGCTGCCTGTCATGTGGGGAGTGGGACCACATGACAACACATAAAACAGGCCCCACAGACATGTCGGCCTACCAGGAATCTTCCTGGTGAGCCCTGTGGCCAATCCGCCCCTGGCTATCTGGGTGGTGAGGTGGGAGCGTATTAATATTATGGGGGTATATTACTGCTATGTGGGTGGTGGGGTGGGGGTTGTATTAATACTAGTGATGTGCACCGGAAATTTTTTGTGTTTTGGTTTTGGATTCGGTTCCACGGCCGTGTTTTGGATTCGGACGCGTTTTGGCAAAACCTCCCTGAAAATTTTTTGTCGGATTCGGGTGTGTTTTGGATTCGGGTGTTTTTTTACAAAACCCCCTCAAAAACAGCTTAAATCATAGAATTTGGGGGTCATTTTGATCCCATAGTATTATTACCTCAATAACCATAATTTCCACTCATTTCCAGTCTATTCTGAACACCTCACACCTCACAATATTATTTTTAGTCCTAAAATTTGCACCGAGGTCACTGGATGGCTAAGCTAAGCGACCCAAGTGGCCGACACACCTGGCCCATCTAGGAGTGGCACTGCAGTGTCAGACAGGATGGCAGATTTAAAAAATAGTCCCCAAACAGCACATGATGCAAAGAAAAAAAGAGGTGCAATGAAGTAGCTGTGTGACTAAGCTAAGCGACCCAAGTGGCCGACACAAACACCTGGCCCATCTAGGAGTGGCACTGCAGTGTCAGACAGGATGGCAGATTTAAAAAATAGTCCCCAAACAGCACATGATGCAAAGAAAAAAAGAGGTGCAATGAGGTAGCTGTGTGACTAAGCTAAGCGACCCAAGTGGCCGATACATCCATCCTCATGTGAATCTGAACCACTAGCCATGAACATAGGCCAGGGCCTCAGCCATTCCTTGCCACTCCATGCCGTAAATGGCATATTGGCAAGTTTACGCTTCTCATCAGACGCTTTTAATTTTGATTTTTGGGTCATTTTACTGAACTTTTGTAGTATACTTGACGACACAGAGGTAGAGCAGTGGACTACTGTACCGTACTGCTATATATATACTGGTGGTCACAGCAACATTCTGCACTGTCCCCTCCTACTATATACTGCGCACAACTAAAATGCAGCACAGGTATGGATGCATAGTATACTTGACGACACAGAGGTAGAGCAGTGGACTACTGTACCGTACTGCTATATATATACTGGTGGTCACAGCAACATTCTGCACTGTCCCCTCCTACTATATACTGCGCACAACTAAAATGCAGCACAGGTTTGGATGCATAGTATACTTGACGACACAGAGGTAGAGCAGTGGACTACTGTACCGTACTGCTATATATATACTGGTGGTCACAGCAACATTCTGCACTGTCCCCTCCTACTATATACTGCGCACAACTAAAATGCAGCACAGGTATGGATGCATAGTATACTTGACGACACAGAGGTAGAGCAGTGGACTACTGTACCGTACTGCTATATATATACTGGTGGTCACAGTAACATTCTGCACTGTCCCCTCCTACTATATACTGCGCACAACTAAAATGCAGCACAGGTATGGATGCATAGTATACTTGACGACACAGAGGTAGAGCAGTGGACTACTGTACCGTACTGCTATATATATACTGGTGGTCAGAAAAATTCTGCACTGTCCTCCTACTATATACTGCGCACAACTAAAATGCAGCACAGGTATGGATGGATAGTATACTTGATGACACAGAGGTAGGTAGAGCAGTGGACTACTGTACCGTACTGCTATATATATACTGGTGGTCAGCAAAATTCTGCACTATCCTCCTACTATATACTGTGCCCAACTAAAATGCAGCACAGGTATGGATGGATAGTATACTTGATGACACAGAGGTAGGTAGAGCAGTGGACTACTGTACCGTACTACTATATATATACTGGTGGTCAGCAAAATTCTGCACTGTCCTCCTACTATATACTACAATGCAGCACAGATATGGAACGTTTTTCAGGCAGAGAACGTAGATATTTTCAGCACACTGAGCACAGATATTTGCAGCACACTGAACACAGAAACTGAGAGAACGCTGCACGTCCTCTCGCTATCATCTCCAATGCACAAGTGAAAATGGCGGCGACGCGCGGCTCCTTATATAGAATACGAATCTCGCGAGAATCCGACAGCGGGATGATGACGTTCGGGCGCGCTCGGGTTAACCGAGCAAGGCAGGAAGATCCGAGTCTGCCTCGGAACCGTGTAAAATGGGTGAAGTGCGGGGGAGTTCGGGTCCCGAGGAACCGAATCCGCTCATCACTAATATATATATATATATATATATATATACACTGCTCAAAAAAATAAAGGGAACACTTAAATAACACATCCTAGATCTGAATGAATGAAATATTCTTATTAAATACTTTGTTCTTTACATAGTTGAATGTGCTGACAACAAAATCACACAAAAATTATCAATGGAAATCAAATTTATTAACCCATGGAGGTCTGGATTTGGAGTCACACTCAAAATTAAAGTGGTAAAAAAACACTACAGGCTGATCCAACTTTGATGTAATGTCCTTAAAACAAGACAAAATTAGGCTCAGTAGTGTGTGTGGCCTCCACGTGCCTGTATGACCTCCCTACAATGCCTGGGCATGCTCCTGATGAGGTGGCGGATGGTCTCCTGAGGGATCTCCTCCCAGACCTGGACTAAAGCATCCGCCAACTCCTGGACAGTCTGTGCTGCAACGTGGCGTTGGTGGATGGAGCGAGACATGTTGTCCCAGATGTGCTCAATTGGATTCAGGTCTGGGGAACGGGCGGGACAGTCCGTAGCATCAATGCCTTCGTCTTGTAGGAACTGCTGACACACTCCAGCCACATGAGGTCTAGCATTGTCTTGCATTAGGAGGAACCCAGGGCCAACCGCACCATTATATGGTCTCACAAGGGGTCTGAGGATCTCATCTCGGTACCTAATGGCAGTCAGGCTACCTCTGGTGAGCACATGGAGGGCTGTGCGGCCCCCCAAAGAAATGTCACCCCATACCATTACTGACCCACTGCCAAACCGGTCATGCTGGAAGATGTTGCAGGGAGCAGAACGTTCTCCTTGGCGTCTCCAGACTCTGTCACGGTTGTCACATGTGCTCAGTGAGAACCTGCTTTCATCTGTGAAGAGCACAGGGCGCCAGTGGCAAATTTGCCAATCTTGGTGTTCTCTGGCAAATGCCAAATGTCCTGCACGGTGTTGGGCTGTAAGCACAACCCCCACCTGTGGATGTCGGGCCCTCATACCATCCTCATAAGTCTGTTTCTGATCGTTTGAGTAGACACATGCACATTTGTGGCTTGCTGGAGGTAATTTTGTAGGGCTTTGGCAGTGCTCCTCCTGTTCCTCCTTGCACAAAGGCGGAGGTAGCGGTCCTGCTATTGGGTTGTTGCCCTCCTACGGCCTCCTCCATGTCTCCTGATGTACTGGCCTGTCTCCTGGTAGCGCCTCCATGCTCTGGACACTATGCTGACAGACACAGCAAACCTTCTTGCTACAGCTCACATTGATGTGCCATCCTGGATGAGCTGCACTACCTGAGCCACTTGTGTGGGTTGTAGACTCCTTCTCATGCTACCACTAGAGTGAAAGCACCGCCAGCTTTCAAAACTGACCAAAATATCAGCCAGAAAGCATAGGAGCTGTGGTCTGTGGTCACCACCTGCAGAACAACTCCTTTATTGGGGGTGTCTTGCTAATTGCCTATAATTTCCACCTGTTGTCTATTCCATTTGCACAACTGCATGTGAAATTGATTGTCAATCAGTGTTGCTTCCTAAGTGGACAGTTTGATTTCACAGAAGTGTGATTGACTTGGAGTTACATTGTGTTGTTTAAGTGTTCGCTTTATTTTTTTGAGCAGTGTATATATTCCAAATGTGCGATCAAAAAAGCAAAATAAATGTCCAAGCAATGAAAAAAGGTGCCTATATGCTGCACAGCCAATCACAAGCCGATCACTAGTGCTGGTGATGTAATAATCATCATCATCCGTAACTAGGGGCGTGCAAGCCGGGCCGATGCATGTGGCTTGCAAGGTGGCCGAAATGATACCCTGCAATTTTCTCTTTTCTTCTACCTCACAACTCAGAATCACCACTTACAGCAGTGGTTTCCAAGCTTTTTTGAGTCTAGAGTATCAGAATTTTTTTCATGGTACCCCTATTCCAAAAGTTTCTTATTGAGAAATTCTGGAAAAAATATGAAAGTAAATTGTGCCTACTGTCATCCTTAGGGTCAGTTATGTGGTAGTGTACAGTTGTGCTTCTGATTGTCCACATATTCATGATAGGCAAAACCAGTGCTGGTGGCTGCCAATCACATTGGCCATAAATAATTTGAATTGTTCCTGGACCACCAACCCAGGGCGGGTGTGGATCATTAGATCGACAGTGTCTAGGTCGACAATGTTTAGGTCGACCACTATAGGTCGACAGTCACTAGGTCGACAGGGTTGGAAGGTCGACAGGGTTGGAAGGTCGACATGTGCTAGGTTGACAGGTCATAAGGTCGACATGATTTTTTTTTATTGCCGTTTTCTGCGTACAGTGACTGGGAAGCCGAATTAGTGCATCGTGTCCCCTTGCATGGCTCGCAAAGGTGCATCGCTCCGCTACCGCTTCGCTCAGCACAGATTACCGTTCCAATCGTAGTCCACGTGGATCGTTAAGTATGAAAAAGTTACAAATGTTTTTTTTAAAACTCATGTCGACCTTTTGACCTGTCGACCTAGCACATGTCGACCTAGAAACCCTGTCGACCTTCCAACCCTGTCGACCTAGTGACTGTCGACCTATAGTGGTCAATCTAAACATTGTCGACCTAGACAGTGTTGATCTTCAGACCGGATCCCGTTCAGGAGCCCCTACATTGGTCTAGATTAGAATGATGACTGCTGTAGGACACCTTAAGATTGCGACCGCCCTGTCTCAGTGGAATTTTTTATCAGGCTCTGCATTTTTTGGGGAAGGGGTTTGGGGGTTGGTTCCGGATCCAAATGAACATTTATGTTGATTACTTTATTCTCATATTCAGGCATCAGTATCAGCAGAACGGTAACTGTGTAAGAGTATTTCAGAGTTGGCTGTTTTAGAGCATGACCATGATCTTAGACGGACAGACTCAAAATAGCTTACACAGTCACTAAGCAACAGAAAGGATAACTTCACAATTAGATTCGAATTCCATCATAAAGTTTATGGGGGATTGGAAACCAAGTGCCCCCAATGGGTCATGTAAACCTTGCCTGATAACTACATTCCAAGGATCAAGTACACCGTGCCCTTCCTCCTGGCCACATGACACTCGGTCCCAGTAATACATTCCATTGAGAGAGAATTCTTTTGGGATTCCACCTTAACCATCACCCAGAACTCAAACAAATCTGTTCATATCATTGCATATAATTCCAGGTACAACCAATACACCTCCTTCCCTTAGTGCAACAGAGGAAGAGACATTTTTAATAACTTCAGCGTATGAAATGCCTCCGTTGTTACTGTGTCTCCCCTTTAACTGCTGGCAGAGTGGTGGCAGGATTCGGGACAGGCTCCCCTGCCACGAATTTGTCCTGCCGGCAGATTCCTAGTGGGTGCACCTTACAGGCAGCCTGTTTACAGTAGGTGGGTTGCCATTTGCTGCTGATATCATTTACAGTCCAGATATCATCTATAATACATGCCAGCATATTTCACATAACTTTCCTCCATTTACCCTGGAGATACTGTATGACAAAATGTTCCAGCATCATCAATAATTCAGTAACTAGAAATGTATCACTATGAGAGAAACTCCATCTGAGAGCAGAAATTCACATTTTGACATCTTTGGAAATTTCCAGGTGGCTTTTTTCCATTTGCCGTCGGAGCTGTGTATCAGGGTATCACAGAAGGCGAGAGATGTAAGAGCAGAGAGAAGACGAGTAATAGATCTGAGACAGGCAATTCACGGCTCAGTATGCTTCATGTTTTACAACAGCTGGAGCACCACAGGTTACCCAGAACTGGCATAGAAGAAGGCACCACCTCATATGTAATACCAGTCATACATTTGTTTTCCTAAGAGGGCCAGCAATACAGGTGACATGGACCCAGGGGATTATGGGAAAGGTCCTCTCCATGAATGGTAAGTAGACGCTACCGCAATACAAATCTGTAACATTACCCACTGTCCATAATTTCCACAGTAAATTCTAGGCTGTAAGATCTACCCCGAAACATATTATGCCTGCAAATATCCATAATTACCAGCCAATTATGGGATCCGGTCTTTAGGTCGACAGTAAGTAGGTCGACACTGTCTAGGTCAACCAATATTGGTAAACAGTAAGTAGGTCGACTGGTTTCTAGGTCGACAGGGACTCTAGGTCGACATGTTATAGGTCGACATGACAAAAGGTCGACATAGTTTTTCACTTTTTTTTTTTTTTTTACTTTTTCATACTTTACGATCCACGTGGACTACAATTGGGAACGGTAACCTTTGCCAAGCGCAGCAAGGCACCTTACTCGAAGCAAGGGTACAAGGTGCACTAATTGGGGTTCCCGGTCACTGTACGGAGAAAACAACACCAAAAAAAGTTAAAAAACTTGTGTCGACCAATAGTGGTCGACCTAAGTCTAATCTACCTAACATACCACACCCTCCAATTATACAGTGCAGTGCCGCTTAATGTGCATTCAGGCTGCTATTCTTCCATTCTAAACTTATCTGAGCTTTATTTTTAGTTTTTACTGCATATTGAAATGTAGGATTTAACATGCTAATAATTACATTTGAAATGAAGCTCAGTAAGCATACTGTAAGATGGGCATTGTGGTGCATCAGGGATCATTTAACCAGTAATAATTGAGTACATTGTAAATGGGAGCCACAGTCGTACATGTGACCCAAGTTTGCTCAGGACCAGGGACGTAACTATGATTAGGACCATACCTCCCAACTGATAGCCCTGTGTTTTGGGACTGTCCCACTGGCTGC
Source organism: Pseudophryne corroboree (assembly GCF_028390025.1). Classification (NCBI taxonomy): domain Eukaryota; kingdom Metazoa; phylum Chordata; class Amphibia; order Anura; family Myobatrachidae; genus Pseudophryne; species Pseudophryne corroboree. Next base: position 94,680,481 of record NC_086447.1, read on the forward strand.
AGTGTTCTGCGGAAGAAGGGGATGGGGGGTAGTTGGGGGGAGGGGGGGGGGCACTGTTACCGCTGCTCTGCATACCGTAGCAGAGCAATGTGTGAATAGATGCCGTGCAACTACCTTTCACAATTTCTGCACACTACAGTGAGGTCACAGTCCTGCTTTGCCAGCTTTTGCACATCAATGTTGAATGGTATTGGTTGGGCTGCCATGCTGCTGCTATTTCTCCCCTGAAGCCTATGCTCACTTCCATCCCGGTGCTCCAATTTTTGATGTGCATGTTCCAGTGGGGATCTTTGCCAATGCCTCACAGCGTGATTTTGGTGCTGCCTGCCTGCAGCGTAACAAACCCATCAGTTTTGGTTCCAGGAACCTCACTGAGACTGAGTCACGTTATGACTGAAAAGTTACTGTTGGCTCTGCTCTTTGCTTGTCAAAAGTTTCACAAATTTATCGCTGGTTGAGACAGACCACCAACCCCTGATTACCAAACCCCTGCATACTACCTTTGAATAAATCCAAGTTCCAAAGAAACCACCTGCATGTGGTATACAAAAATGTAAAGGACCTCCATGTAGCTGAAGCCTTATCATGTACTTACCTCTGGATTCAGGTGTCCTTGATGCTGACGATGACCTGGATGTCATGAAGTTTAATGTCTGCTCCTCCAAGTGAATGGTGGTGCTCTGCGATGCCACACTCATGGATGACTGGCCTCTGTGAACAGTTGCTTCATACTGTCCTGCACGGCTGGCCTCTTTCCTCCAGAGAACTGTCTATGGACCTCAAACATTTCTTTGTCTTCTGCAATATCCTTCTCAGATGGCGTCCTCCTGCGCAGTCAGATTTTGATGATGCCTTATGCCCTTCAAGTTTCTATGCTAGGCAGGCCCGCCAGGGACCACCCGTGTGTGAGGCCACTATACGGTGGGCTATGCATGCCTTGTTTTGGCCCTCTATGACTACTGACATTGAGCGGGTTGTCTCTGCCTGTTGCCCCTGCAATGCTTTATGGGCCCATCATCCCAAGGAACAACTCCCTCTCCATGAGGACCCTGACTTCCCTTGGTCCATTATTGCTACAGTTCTCTTTGAATGAAGGGGGAATATTCAGGTTGGTTCAAGATATATTATCTTCCCAAAATAACAAGTGCCAGTCATCAACAAAATAAAATGACACTTTTGAACACATGGCATAGCACGCATGCAACTTACTGTACTGACAACACCATACAGCTCACGAGTGGTGGGTTCAAGACTTTCACCAGTGAGTAAGAAGTGTGTTATTTGGTGTTGCACTCTGCAATAAAGGTATAGTCGGTAGCAGTGGTGGCTTTTACCTATGGGCTGCAGGACTGTAGCTCCTTCTTCTCCCCGGTAAAATCCGCCACCAAAGCTCACTGTCAGTGAAGCCAGGTGCAGTCTGTGACTGCACTGGCTTCACTCTTCCTATTGGAAGTCTTACCTGCCAGTCACAGACACTACAGGCAGTCCCGTTGGGAGGTGTTTCCCTCTGTGACTGCCAGAATGGGCTGCGATTAGCAGAGAGCTGGCTTCCTGTAGGAACCCATCTCCCTGCCTTGTCAGCCCTAGCCGGCTTCTAAGGGCTGCAGAGGCAGTAATGCTAACCATTACACCATCCGTACTGCCTACCTGGTTTGCACCCTCTCATTTTCAGGCCATTTTAGCCAGCAGATGGTCCTAGTATATAGTCTGGACACGGACGTGAAAGGAAATCTAGCATGAGGGACAAAATGTGAGTGCTGTCCTACCTCAGACTCTGAGTTTCACCTATAGCTACACACGCTCTGCGTTTGATGACACTCTATATTACAGAAACAAGCAAGGTAATTGTTGGAAAGCTGTTGTATCGAGGCCAAACAGCCCTCCACTCTCTATTGAATGCTTCAATTACCCTAGCTTGGGCCTAATGCCCGGGCTCACCACTAGGGCATTATACAAGTCACCCGAGTTAATGCATGGGATTATTTATTAAGGACACGGGCCTTGTGTCTGCCAGTTTAATACTTAGTGGCCTGGGGCTATTGCCCAAAGTCACTTATCATGGGCTCATAGGCTTAATGCCCAGACTTATACAGAAAACAAACAGAATCTACAGGGCCTAGTGCACTTTTATGTGCCCAAGCCTAAGGTCTCCTACTGCACCACAGACCAGAGGCCTGACTGTATCCGTGGGCCTAGTACCCAACAACTCTGGTGGTCTAGGGAGTGGGTAATAATTACCGGTGGCCAATGTCACCTACTGGAATAATTGGAGAGGCTGCAGTGGAGAGCTTTATTTATAGCTATTTTGCTTTCCTCCACTGCAGCACTCTCTGATCCTCATCTTCTTTGTCTCTGCCTCCCGATGTCTGCCGCGGTCCTCATGGTCAGCTGCTGCTTCTTCCTTTCATCATGAAGCCAGCTCCGTTTATCTGCGTCCTCCTGCCGGGGATTCATCAGGGGCTGGTTGTTCTTTCTTTCTCTCTTCTTCAGGAGGTCTTCTCTACTTCCTCTCAATCGCTGGACTGAGCTCTCCTGCTCTGCAGTGTCTAATATTAACATAGTAACATAGTATCATAGTATTTAAGGTTGAAAAAAGACAATTTGTCCATCGAGTTCAACCTATTTGTGGTCTCCTGTGCAGTATTATTTTTGGACTAAATTTTGTCTGATGCTGATGTCAGCCGTTGTGTTTTATTCCTCTTTTTTTTTTAATAACTACAGTGCGTGACTACGCACCATAACCCTGGATATTCTTATCCATTAGGAATTTATCGAACCCATTCTTAAAGGTGTTGACTGAGTCTGCCATTACTACTCTCTCGGGCAGGGAATTCCAAACACGTATTGTCCTTACTGGGAAAAAACCTTTTCACCGCATTGTGCAGAATCTCCTCTCCTCTAACCTAAGCGAGTGTCCACATGTCCTCTGTGCTGCTCTTACCAAAAACAGGTCCCGCGCAAGCTCTGTGTATTGTCCCCTTATATTTTTGTAGATGTTGATCATGTCCCCTCTTAGTCTCCTCTTTTCCAGTGTAAACATGCCTAGCCTTGCAAGCCTTTCCTTGTATTCCAGCGTCTCCATGCCCTCAATTAGTTTGGTCGCACGCCTCTGAACCTTTTCTAGCTCCAGGATATCCTTTTTGTAGTATGGTGCCCAAAATTGTACACAGTATTTAAGATGTGACCTCACTAGTGATTTATATAATGGGAGTATAACCCTCTCGTCCCTTGCATCAATTCCCCGTTTTATGCATGCTAATATCTTATTAGCCTTCTTTGCTGCAATCCTACTTTGGGTACTGCTGCTTAGTGTGCTATCTATGTGAACACCTACGGGGGTTATTCAATTTGTCCCGAGGGTGCTGGGTGATAATTATCGGCAACGGGGGCTATTTAATTGGCCCCGATAAGCCGGCGCATGCAGCGGCTTATCGGGGGTTTTGCTTCACCTACCTCCAGCAGGCAAAGCAAAATGCCCGATAACAGCCCCGTTTTCATCCGAAAACGGGGCTATTTCACCCGAAAACACACAGGTTTCACTGAACCTATGTGTTTACAGATGAAAAAGCAGGTTTTACTGGCCGAGCAAATTAAATAGCCCGACCGCAGCACCCGAAGAAACATCGGGGGTTTTTGCTCCCGATGTCTCTTCGGGCCAAATTGAATACCCCCCTAAGTCTTTTTCCAGTACAAAATCCCCTAATATTACCCCATTTAGATAGTATGTAGGTGTTATTTTTGTTCTTGCTACCACAGTGCATTACCTTACACTTGTCTGTACTGAAGCTCATTCTCCATTTAGATGCCCATGCTTCTAGTTTAACTAAGTCGTTCTGAAGAGACTCAGCATCCCCCTCCGTATTACCTTACATAATTTGGTATCGTCTGCAAAAATTGACACCATGCTCTCTAGACCTACTGTTAGATCATTAATGAAAATGTTGAACAATAGTGGCCCAACTACAGACCCTTGTGGCACACCACCTAGCACTTCAGTACAATTTGAAAATGATCCATTAACTACAACGCGCTGCTCCCTATTATCTAACCAATTTCTGACCCAAGTGCATATTGTGCTCCCGAGACCTACTTCTTGAAGCTTATAGATTAGACGCCATGACTGGGTGGAGCTATGACTTGGCTTACCGTTATTGGGTCACTGCGAACGCTTCTGATTGGCTGCCGGTTTTTGAGACATGATTGGCTACCAAATTTAAAAAGCCGCAGCTGCTTCAAAGCTGCCAAGCCGCAAACTACAATCAGCTCGCACCCAAGTGCAACCCATTGCAACTAAGTTAAGATGACCGAAGTTCACTCAATTGTAAAAGCATGCAGTGTGCGTTTTTCTACTAGGCCTCCTGCTGCTTTTGCACACTGCGCTCAGGGAAGCAGTTGATGTGCATTTAGCATCTATTTCTGAATCTGGCCGCTTGTTCCTAAGCAATGAAATGATCTCTTAATTTCTAGGCTCCTTCCAAACATCGTTCTACATATCAAATCAACAGAGTAATGCCTGATATGATTTTCCGCCATTTATTGAGCTGCTTTATAATCGCCTGTCCATCGGAAGAATGAAACAGTGCGGTGTGAGATGTAATTACAGAGAGACGTGCACCTGAATATCTACATTCCATTACTGCAGATCAGGACACAGAAACAGAGCGGAGGAAGAAGTAAAAGCATGAACTGAGGAATATTGCTGATGAATGTGGAACTTGCCACGGCTGGCTTAGCTTTGTATCGATTAAAGAGCGACGAGGAAAGTCATATTTTTCCTTATTTAGTTAAGCAGTTTAGTAATGTGCATTGTTTATGTGCTAATATCATTAAATGTTTCAAATACATATATAAAAATTATTCCACTTATTACACAAGCGAGTGTGTGTGTGTGTGTGTGTGTGTGTGTGTGTGTGTGTGTGTGTGTGTGTGTGTGTGTGTGTGTGTGTGAGACCCATGTGGATCCTCACCAGTAACCACTGATTGCAGTGAGCTGCATTGATGCAATGAGGTTACTTTTCTCAACTTGAATTACTGTAAGTACTTTTACACAATGGGTCTGTTTCAGAAGCGGTTGGGGGGGTGATACAATATCCCGGCATTTGGGATACTGATGGTCACATGACCAACCATGGCAACCCGGCCTCAAGAATGCTGACACAGTTTAAGCTAACCCCCCAAACCCTAACCCTAGCCATCCTCTGGTGGCAGCTAGGGCTAAATCTAGGGGGGTGGCAGCTAGGGCTAAATTTCAGGGGGTGGCAGCTATTGCTAACGATCCCCCCTAGTGCCTAACCCCCCTAATGCCCTACCCTAGTTCTATCAGCCCCCTCCTCGGGCCTTTACCAGAATGTCGGATGTTGGTGTCCCGATGTGGAGCAAAGAGAGCAGGCAGTTGTGTGAAGGGAGATACGGCCAGAGATGTACATAGGAGAGGATCAGGTGAGGGCTTTGTCAGTGAAGGTCCTTACACATTAGACAATGTCGCTCTGTGAGCGACGTTGTCTAATGTTTCCCCCTCCCGGGCCGGCCGGCCGGCAGCCAACTGTACACACTGAGCGATATGACCGCTCATATCGCTCAGTGACGTCACGCCTCCGCCAGCCCTGCATGCAGGTCATGGACGACAGTCCAGATCCTGCATGCATGCCCTACCGTCAGCGACGATCATTGCCGACCCGCAGGGCCGCGCATCGGTCGTCGCTGGCGGCATACACACTTCCCGATAAAATGAGCGATGTCGCTCAGGGAGGGGGAAAATGAGCGACGTTGCTCATTTTATCGGTAAGTGTGTATGGACCTTGAGTGTGAGGAGTTGGAATTGGGTCATGAAGGAGAAGGGGAGGCAGTGTAGGGCTTGTAGGAGAGTGGAGGCACAAACAGTTTAGGCAACTTTATTGTCCCACACCCATCAACCTCAGCAGTGCTTTCAGCACAGGGCTAGTTTCTACTAGGCTATGGGGCAACATTTTGTGGCGAACCAGATTCCTCTATGCAGTGCAGACCTGTAAGGAATGGCCTAACCATGACAATTACAAAAAATACTAACCATTTATTGGTGACAAAATATTGCCCTGGCATCTGACAACGATCTGCCCCAGTGACACTAGCCAAGCTTTGCCAGATGTGTACAAACTAGAGATGTACGGGTTCAGATTTACTCGGTTCTTAGCGCCAAATTAACGCAAGTTCAGATTTATCCGGATTTTTCTTATTGACTATCCAAACCATGTGACATATGAGAACCAATAAGATGCCATTTTGAGGTTCGGGTAAATCAGAACCCGCACATCTCTGGTACATACAGTACACGAGACGACTAGCCTAATTATTTATTATAAGATGAAAACGTACATTATTAACGGATTGAAAAATACTTTACTCAAAATGCACATAATAAAAGTATTTTTAAATACAGATAGATAGATAGATAGATAGATAGATAGATAGATAGATAGATAGATAGATAGATAGATAGATAGATAGATAGATAGAGTATAGTCACAATATTTGATAAATAGGTATCCTCACACCTTTGCATAGGGAAGACTTCTCATTTACACCAACAAAGCTATTTAACCCTTTTTCTTGTTTTGGGTGCACCAAAGAAATGAGCCCAAGCGTTGGCTAAAACATTAGCTAGCATTGACAATAGTGAGTCTTATTAATCACTTGGAATACTCCAAGAGTTGCTGATTACCTTTGTTAATCTGTTTGGGAATTTATTCCAATCCCATGATCTTGTACACATTGTGTTTTCTAGTATTCATTTTATCAAGAGGCGAATGCCTCAGGCTGCAATATATACAATGCTTTACTCAGTGTATCACAGGTTGTAAAAATGCCTCACAATTTGCTGTAAAAAAATAAATAAAAAAGTACAGTACATTATCCTGTTCCTGACACATTATGACCTACAATAGGGATTACTCACCATTTTTTAAATAAATATACAACTCCTTTAAAAGTAACAAGTTGTAACGGAGAGTTCTAAGAATGGGTGAGGAAATGTTTACATCAACCAAAATACCCCTTTACCCGTGAGGCATATTCCTAAGTACTTAATAGTTATGTAGCTCTGCATAACATAAAAAAATAAGAATATACTCACCGGTAATTCTATTTCTCGTAGTCCGTAGTGGATGCTGGGGACTCCGTAAGGACCATGGGGAATAGACGGGCTCCGCAGGAGACTGGGCACTCTAAAGAAAGATTAGGTACTATCTGGTGTGCACTGGCTTCTCCCTCTATGCCCCTCCTCCAGACCTCAGTTAAGGAAACTGTGCCCGGAAGAGCTGACATTACAAGAAAAGGATTTGGAGTCCAGGGTAAGACTCATACCAGCCACACCAATCACACCGTACAACTTGTGATAACCTTACCCAGTTGACCGTATGAACAACAACTGATCATCACTCAAAAGGATGCCACATAACAATAACCCTTTATTAAGCAATAACTATATACATGTATTGCAGAAAGTCCGCACTTGGGACGGGCGCCCAGCATCCACTACGGACTACGAGAAATAGAATTACCGGTGAGTAAATTCTTATTTTCTCTGACGTCCTAGTGGATGCTCCTCCCCATTTATTCAGAGTAATATAGTTGAGAAGTCTCTTGTTGGTGAAATTGCCTTTAGGTGAGTGCTGCTGTGCAGAATCTCCCCATTTATTCAGAGTAATATTTTCTCAGTATTTGTCAGCTTCCTGCATTAACTGTATTATGGCTGCCACTCGCCCACGACGGTCCGCCGGGACCCCAGCCCGTCACCGTTCATCGGGTGGTGGGGCTGGTCCCGAGGACGGGCTGGCTGGCCCTGGGGACGGCATCCCGTCCCCTGGGGCCTTCACGGGTTCCGGGGGTGCGGGGCGTCGGACGCGGACATCCCTTCAGGCGGAGGCCGGGCCGGCTTTGACAGGCGGGCGCGGCCGACGAGGAAGCGCAGAGAGGCAGTCAGGCCGCCCGGAGGTGGACGGGCAGCAGCCCTCGCCTCCGAGCATGGCTGGGGAAGCCCCAGTACCGGGTGCCCGCGGGCGCGCGTAGGCGCGCCGCGTCGGGCGCCCATCCGTGGAGCCGCGCTCGGTTCCCATCTCTTCCACCTTGCTGAGGCCGGATAGAGGTCCCAGGCGGGGGGAGGGAACTGGGCGAGAGACAGTGGCTAGCCGAGCGAGGCCTGTCGCAGGGCCTCGCACGGCGTTTTCTCCAGAGACCTCGGCCGAGAGTTCACGGGCCGGAAGCAATGGGACGCTCGCACGGCGCGCGCGCCCATGCGCGGCTCCGGCGGCGTCGCTCGTGCACGTGTGCGCGCAGCGGCGCCACAGTCCTCCTTGTCCCCCCAGCCCTCTCCCCTACAGCCGGAACCCGGCGTGGAGCGGGGGGGAAGGAGGAGAGGCAGAGATCAACCAGGTTTTATTATGGGGGCTGATAATGAAGAAGCGCAGGCGAGCGGCCTCTCCCGGCGCGGGGCCAACCCAGATGGAGGAGGTGGCTCCGGCCAGCGGGGAGTGGGCACCCGCAGAGGAGAGGGGAGACTTGGCGGTGCGGGCCCCGGGGGCCGAGTGCGGGGAGGTGATTGGTGGGAAGCCGGGCCGCGAGATCTCAGCGGCCCTGGCGGTTCCCAACCGGGCCAACCTGGGCGCCGGACAGCGGGGTCCCGTGCGGCAACTCCTGGGAGACGGGCGGATCGGCGCACGCCGATGCCGGCCCGGCAACCTACAGGGGACGGCGCCGCATCTTGGGGTGGCCCTACCCCTCCCGGAACGCTGGCGTCGGCCCTGGCCACGGTCATGGCGGTGCTGGGGCCGCTTGCCGCGACCCCGGGGCTGGATGGCGGTTCCGAGGCGGCGGCTGGCGGTTCAGGTACGCGAACCATATCAGCAGCCCAGCGGGTTGCGCGCGCCTGCCGAGAGCTGGGAGTGGCCGCGGCGAAGCTCCATCAGCAGCCCGGACGGGGCGAGCGGGAGCAGTTATCAGAGATGCCTGCCCCCCGAGGTGCTAGGCGCGCGCCACTGCTGCTGTCTGGGTCCTCTGCTCCTCTTTCTCCTGCAGGTGAACGAGAGGACGCGGAGATGACGGGGTCGGAAGATGAGGATGTCGCTTTTGCCACGCCAGAGGAATCCGGGTCCGAACAGTCGACGGCCTCAGGTGAGGTGGAGCAGTCGGGGTCGGGCTCTTGCACGCGTTCAAGTTCCCGCAGCTCTTCCTCTTCTTCCTCTTCTTCCTCTTCTTCTTCTCTGTCATATCCAGCGTCCGAAGTCAGTAGCACGACTAGGGCGAAGAAACGCGCGATAAAATACGCCAAGAGGGCGGCGGGGCAGCGTGAGAGGCGGAAGAGGCGAAGGCGGCTTAGCGAGGACGTTCGCAGGGCCAAGAAGCGACGCGACCTGCCTGGCGTAGTCCGCTGCGAGTATACTGCCGTTATGCGGGGGCTAAGGGACAGCTGCCGCAGGAAGATTCGCAGGGGGGACTGCGTCGATGTGTTCGTCTTGACAAAGGACACGAAGAAGGACTTTAAAGCGGCAGCAGCAAAGAAGGGCATCGGGGCCGAGGCCTTCCGTACCTTCGATAACTGGCTGGCTGGCTTTTGGGTCTTCGCGGCTTGTTACCTTGAAGATAGGCCGGACGAGCACATGAATATCATTCGGTATCTGCATCTCGTACATGATATGCAACGCACGGCGTCAGGCACTGAATGGCGTAGATATGATGAAGAGTTCCGGGAGAAGCAGGACGGGTTACAGGTAATGGACTTTGGGTTTAAGGACGTAGAAGTCTGGCTCAAGGTCACTCGGGCCTCGCAGCAGGGTAAGGAGCCCCGGAACGCGGGGGCGGACGGGCACCGCGCAGGGTCGTCCACCCATGGGCCCGGCGTGGACGGCGGATCGGCTAAGCCAGGTAGGTCAGCCGTCCGTGCAGGGGGGCAGCCCGCCGCAAAGGGAATATGCTTCGCGTTTAACAACGCGACATGTTCCTTTGGCAAACAGTGTCGGTTTCGACACTCATGCCTGCAATGCGGCGGTTCCCACCTGGCCTCCTCCTGCTTCAAAGGTAGTCGTCAAGGTACCCGGGGTAAGCAAACTTACCCAAGATCGGCCGCAAGCGGGAGCGCTCCGCAGAGCGCAAACGCAAATTAATTTGGATACGATGGGCAGGTGGTTGGATTGGTATCCAAATAGGGCCGATGCGTTATTTTTGTTTTCAGGTTTTCGATTTGGATTTCGCTTGCCTGTTGCGAGCGAGGTTTCGGTAAGGGCCCAGAGGAACCTCCAGTCTGCTCGAGGCTTGCCTTTGGTGCTGCCGGAGAAGGTAGACAAAGAGGTCAGGCTGGGCAGGATGGAGGGGCCGTTTACATCAACCCCGGTGGAAGGCTTAGTCATCTCCCCAGTGGGGGTGGTTCCCAAGAAGACTCCAGGCGCTTTTAGGCTTATTCAGCATCTTTCTTACCCGTCGGGGGCGTCGGTCAACGACGCGATTCCACCGGCTCATTGCTCGGTGGTGTATCAGTCGTTTGACGAGGCGTTGGAGCTGGTCCGCAGCTACGGTACTGGGGCCCTCATGGCTAAGATTGATGTTGAGTCCGCTTTTCGGTGGCTGCCGCTACATCCGGACTCATTTCGCTTTATGGGTTTCCGGATTGGAACGGAATATTTAATCGACAAATGTTTGCCGATGGGATGTTCCGTTTCATGCTCATATTTCGAACGATTTAGCACATTTCTGCATTGGTGCGTGGAGTCTTCGTCGGGAGGTCACGGGGTCGCCCATTACCTCGATGACTTCCTTTGTACGGGACCAGCGAATTCACCACGATGTGGCGACTTGCTTTTCAGCATCTGTGAGGATACCGGGTGACCTGGGTATCCTGGGGTTCAGGGATCACACTGTGGAGCCGGTTATAATGAAAACAAGGTGATCTTTATTCAGGGAGACCCAGAAATCCAGTGAACAGCAAGCAGGGTTATACTAATAATGTCCACTCAGAGTTCAGCAAAGTCCTTACCAGCTGCTGTATATCTCCTCCAGGCCTGGGCAGTAATGACAGCTGTAGCAGGGCACACAGAGTGGCTGGTCACTGATGACACTGAGAGGGGACGACACCCCAACCTCCAGTGATTCTAGCTGTGCTCCATCACCTCCACACACACACAGTCTCCTTCTCCCAGCCACTTCCTCTCCCCACAATTCCCCCTTGCTGGTTCCTTCTCTCTCCTCCTTTCTGATTGGTGGATCATGCTGTCAGTCTTTCCAGAGGGGAAGGAGGAGGGCTTTTCTAAAAGGAACACTCCCCTGCTGTATGCTTCTGGGATACTTCCTGTGTGTGACTTCTGCAGACTGAGGGCTTCAATTTAAGAACTCAGAACTTGGGACATAGGATTAACTCTTTCTTTTTTAACATGAAAGCAAGTCCTAGACATCCCTTTCCCTGGTCTCCTCACAGCATCCGAGCTCTGTTTTGCCACTTCGGAGTTCCCGTGGCCGAAGATAAAACAGAGGGGCCGGTCTCCTGTTTGTCATTTTTGGGGATCGAGATTGACACGGTGGCGGGTTCGTGCCGTCTGCCTAGAGACAAAGTGGCAAAGCTCCGCGACGCTATTTGCCGGTTCGGGGGGCCGCGCAAGGTAAAACTGCGGCAGGCGCAATCCTTGCTGGGCATGTTGAACTTTGATTGTCGGATAATCCCGATGGGCAGGGTTTTCTGCCGGAAGCTAGAAAGGGCGACTGCGGGGTGCGCCAGACCACACCATTTCGTACGCTTGTCCGCTGAAATTAAAAGGGATCTGGCCGTATGGGCTTCGTTCCTGGAGGACTTCAACGGGGTGTGTATATGGCAGGCTCCAACGGTGGACAGCTGTTCACCAATGCTGCGGGTGCCTCTGGATTCGGATGCTATCTGGAGGGATCTTGGTGCGCGGCCTCGTGGCCGGCGGGATGGCATCGCGAAGGTTTAACTAAGGACCTTTTGCTTCTGGAGCTTTTCCCCATTATGGTGGCGCTGGAGGTCTGGGGCGATCGGCTGGCTCATCGCAGCATCTTGTTTAGATGTGACAATTTGGGCGTGGTGTATGCAATAAATAACCAGAGGGCGAAGTCGCTGGTCGTTCTGCGGGTGCTGGGACAGTTGCTGTTGACATGCCTACGTCGGAACGTGTGGTTCCGCGCGCAACATGTGCCTGGGCTGGAGAACGGAATTGCCGACGCTCTGTCACGAGGGCAGTGGGAAAGGTTTTGTTTGTTGGCACCCGAGGCCGACGAACATGGTTTTCATTGTCCCGGTTATGTGTGGCAGGTGATCGGGCCGGACTGGAGGGTCTAGCGTTGCGGTCAGTCGCGCCAACCACGCTTAAGGCTTACGGACAAGCTTGGAGCGAGTGGGAGGAGTTTGTTCAAGGACGAAGTCAGCAAGGTAAGAGCGGGCATCGGAGGATGCTTTCTTTTATTTGGCAGCTGTATGTTTCGGGTAGGTCCAGAGCGGTGGTATCCCGGTACTTGGCTGGGATTTCGTTTTTCAGCAAAATAAAGGGCGTCCCCGACGTGACTAAAAGTGGGATTCTGCTGAAGGCAATGAAAGGATGGGCGCGAGTCACACCGACGCCGCCTGACAGGAGGCGGCCCATTGATGCGGCCTTGTTGCCGGCTGTCATCAGGGCGGTTGGAGGTGTCGCGTCGTCCATGGTTGAGTCGCTGTTGTTCAGTTTGGCGTTCTCAATGGCTTACCTCGGGGCCTTTAGGGTTTTGGAATTGGTAGCGCCTTCTAAGAGAACAGATTCGCGCATGCTTGTCGGGGACGTGGTGGTGGGTGAGAGGTCCTTGCTATGCAGATTGCGTCGCTCTAAGACGGACCAAGTGGGGAGAGGTCGATGGGTCACCTTGGTTCCGGCACTTGAAGAGAGCATTTGCCCAGTTAGGTTGGCAGTGCAATATGAGGCAGTACGGCCCGACGGTCGGGGGTCATGGCTGCTGCATTATGACGGGCTGCCGGTGAAGAAGTATCAATTTCGTTGGATGCTGGGTCGCTGTCTTGCGAGCTTGGGCCTTCCACCCGCTGCGTTCGGGACGCATTCCTTCCGCATAGGGGCGGCGACGTCGGCTGCGGCGGCGGGATTTTCCATGGCTGAGATCCAGGCGGTGGGGCGATGGAAGTCGTCAAATTACAGACGGTATATTCGCCCCGTTGCATGAGATGTTGCCTCGCGCGTAGTTTGTTGTTCAATTACAGTTGTTCAATCATGTTGTACAGTTCAGTACGTTATGGTGTTGTGCGTGCGTTTGTCTCCCCTTTTTATCCTACTCAGGGATTAGCTACTCGCCGTTGCGGGCATGAGCCGGCAGCGGGGGTCTGGAGTTATTTTGCGATTTTTTGCCTGACTTGACGGACTGAATTCTAATCCACAATTCGGCTAATCTGTTCTAACCAGAGTCCCTCAGCAGGTCTTTACGCTTTCACCTCCAGCTGAGTTCTTACATGTTTTACCCCTTTTTTTTACCCCCCCCCCCCCCCTTTATTTTCTTAATTTTGTTTTCATCTTTCCCATTTGTGTGTTCATGTTCTGCTTCAAATTGGCTGGAAGCTCGTGCAGATCGGCTAGGCCGAGACTTCTGCAATATACGGAAACAAAATTTTTCTTTTTGGCAGATCCTTCAGGTTAATGCAGTTAATTAAACAATGGTATAGATGATTAGTAACCAATTTTACCCCTTTTCCTCCTCTTCAGGTTGGTTGGAAGATGACTTGTCTATTTGGGTGGTTGGCCACTCTTAGGTGTAGTGGGCCTCCCAGTTTTTTGGCCTTGGAGGGGGCTCAGATGTTTCCTAGGGCTCAAGGAGTTCGTTGGCTTGGTTGGCGAGGGATGATGTGGACGGAGTTGAGAAGTAGACTAGTCAGTCAGGCCAGCAAGCATGGAGTCCCTAGGGTGTTGGTTGTCCATTTAGGCGGCAACGACCTGGGGAAGAGGACTTCTTTGGAGATGCGGTGGGCCATGATACAGGATCTGGCAAGTGTGGCCGCAGCATGGACCAATTGTGTATTGGTGTGCTCCTTGATGGTGCCAAGGTTGAGTTGGCGAGGTGTGGCGGACGGTCGCGAAATTGATGAGGCCAGAAAGAAGGTGAATGGGGCGGTGGCGAAGTGGGTGCTGTCCCACGGAGGCAAGGTAGTTCGCCACCCTAGGATTCGGTTCCGAGACAGTCACCTTTTTCGGCCTGATGGTGTGCATTTATCCAATGAGGGGATGATGCTTTTCCTGGAGGATCTGTTCCTAGTGTTGCAGGAGTTAGGGTGAGTTTATGGTGGCGGTGCGAAGACTCTGGGGAGGAGTCTTTCGCTGTTGGCGGAAAAGAACGGCAGTTTGTAGTTGTATGGTAAGCTGTAGTGATTTACAGTTTGATTTGGTTTAGGTGCACTCACCTCCATCGACTTATTGGCCGCTCGACCACCCGACCGGGAGGCAGCGGAATGGGCACCCATCAGGGTGGGTAGTCACTGTGGGGGTTGAGCTAGCACCTATTACCGTTTTGATAGTTTGTAGTTAAATTAGGATGGTTTTGATTTTAGCATTTTAAGGTTAGCGTCAGTTTAATGGAGCCGTTCTTTTTTCTGCCACCATATGCCAGCTGAATCGGCATCTTAACAAAGTTTTCATTTACAGGTTTGCTTTGGTTAGGGTCAAATAAATAGCTAGCAATTTTTCTGCCAAATTCAAGTCTCCGTGTCTTTATTTCTTGGTATTAGAGGTAACGAATGCTTTACTTAGAATGAAGGGGTCCACCAAATGTCACTAGGATGTTTATAGTTATGTAGCTCTGCATAACATAAAAAAATAAGAATTTACTCACCGGTAATTCTATTTCTCGTAGTCCGTAGTGGATGCTGGGGACTCCGTAAGGACCATGGGGAATAGACGGGCTCCGCAGGAGACTGGGCACTCTAAAGAAAGATTAGGTACTATCTGGTATGCACTGGCTCCTCCCTCTATGCTCCTCCTCCAGACCTCAGTTAAGGAAACTGTGCCCGGAAGAGCTGACATTACAAGAAAAGGATTTGGAATCCAGTGTAAGGGTGTGTACACACGGTGAGATCCTTGCTATGTCCTATTTTTACTTGCGATTTCCCTTGAACTCCCCGGAGGCCAGATAGGACAGATTTTGACTAACTTTTCTTGAGATCTGTACTATGTGTGCTTACGATTTTGGCTTATGTGAGATTTTGGCTTATGTGAGATGTCATTGACATGTGAGATGAACTAGATAGGACACCGATCTAGCTAGGATTGACTTGCCTGCACAGCCTATCTTTTCTTGCGATGCCGACCTGGCGGGACCGCGCATCGGGATCGCAAGGTGACTTTCACCTTGCGATCTGCACTAACTTTTCTTACGATTTTGACTATATAGTCAAAATCTTAAGAAAAAATCTCACCGTGTGTACACACCCTAAGACTCATACCAGCCACACTAATCACACCGTACAACTTGTGATAACCTTACCCAGTTGACCGTATGAACAACAACTGATCATCACTCAAAAGGATGCCACATAACAATAACCCTTTATTAAGCAATAACTATATACATGTATTGCAGAAAGTCCGCACTTGGGACGGGCGCCCAGCATCCACTACGGACTACGAGAAATAGAATTACCGGTGAGTAAATTCTTATTTTCTCTGACATCCTAGTGGATGCTGGGGACTGCGTAAGGACCATGGGGATTATACCAAAGCTCCCAAACGGGCGGGAGAGTGCGGATGACTCTGCAGCACCGCATGGGCATACACAAAAGGTCCTCCTCAGCCAGGGTATCAAACTTGTAGAATTTTGCAAATGTGTTTGAACCCGACCAAGTAGCAGCTCGGCAAAGCTGCAATGCCGAGACCCCTCGGGCAGCCGCCCAAGCAGAACCCACCTTCCTTGTGGAATGGGCTTTTACTGATTTTGGACGCGGCAACCCAGCCGCACAATGATCCTGCTGAATCGTGTTACAGATCCAGCTAGCAATAGTTTGCTTTGAAGCCGGAGCACCCAGCTTGTTGGATGCACACAGGATAAACAGCGAGTCAGTTTTCCTGACTCCAGCCGTTCTGGATACATAAATCTTCAAAGCCCGGACTACGTCCAGCCACTTGGAGTCCTCCAAATCATGAGTAGCCGCAGGCACCACAATAGGTTGGTTCAAATGAAAAGATGATACCACCTTTTGCAGGAATTTCGGACGAGTCCGCAATTCTGCCCTGTCCATATGGAAAACCAGGTAGGAGCTTTTACCTGACAAAGCCGCCAATTCTGACACACGCCTAGCCGAGGCTAAGGCCAACAGCATGACCACTTTCCACGTAAGATACTTGAGCTCCACGGTCTTCAGTGGCTCAAACCCGTGGGATTTCAGGAAACTCTACACCACGTTAAGATCCTAAGGCGCCACTGGTGGCACAAAAGGGGGCTGAATATGCAGCACTCCCTTAACAAACGTCTGAACCTCAGGCAGTGAAGCCAGTTCTTTTTGAAAGAAAATGGATAGGGCCGAAATCTGGACCTTTATGGACCCTAATTTTAGGCCCATAGTCACTCCTGACTGTAGGAAGTGTAGGAATCGACCCAGCTGGAATTCCTCTGTAGGGGCCTTCCTGGCCTCACAGCAAACAACATATTTTCGCCATATACGGTGATAATGCTTCGCTGTCACGCCCTTCCTAGCCTTTATCAGCGTAGGAATAACTGCATCCGGAATGCCTTTTTCCGCTAGGATCCGGCGTTCAACCGCCATGCCGTTAAACACAGCCGCGGTAAGTCTTGGAACAGACAGGGCCCCTGTTGTAACAGGTCCTGTCTGAGAGGCAGAGGCCATGGGTCCTCTGTGAGCATTTCTTGCAGTTCCGTGTACAAAGTCCTTCTTGGCCAATCTGGAGCAATGAATATTGTTCTCACTCCTCTTTTTCTTACAATTCTCAGCACCTTTGGTATGAGAGGAAGAGGAGGAAAAACATAGACCGACTAGAACACCCACGGTGTTACTAGTGCGGCCACAGCTATCGCCTGAGGGTCCCTTGACCTGGCGTAATACCTTTTTAGCTTTTTGTTGAGGCGGGACGCCATCATGTCCACCTGTGGCAGTTCCCACCAATTTGCAATCTGCGTGAAGACTTCCTGATGAAGTCCCCACTCTCCCGGGTGGAGGTCGTGCCTGCTGAGGAAGTCCGCTTCCCAGTTGTCCACTCCCGGGATGAACACTGCTGACAGTGCGCTTACGTGATTCTCCGCCCAGCGAAGAATTCTGGTGGCTTCTACCATCGCCACCCTGCTCCTTGTGCCGCCTTGGCGGTTTACATGAGCCACTGGATCAGAACCGGTTGGTCGCGAAGCAGGATCTCCGCTTGACTTAGGGCGTTGTATATGGCCCTTAGTTGATGGGAAGGCAAGTCACCTGACTTGACCACAGCCCCTGGAAATTTCTTCCCTGTGTGACTGCCCCCCACCCTCGGAGGCTTGCATCCGTGGTCACCAGGACCCAGTCCTGAATACCGAATCTGCGACCTTCGAGAAGGTGAGCACTCTGCCGCCACCACAGGAGAGACACCCTGGCCCTGGGGGATAGGGTGATTAACCGATGCATCTGAGGATGTGATCCGGACCATTTGTCCAGTAAGTCCCATTGGAAGGACCTCGTATGGAACCTGCCAAAGGGAATGGCCTGAGCTCTCTCTATCGGGAGATAACCCTTTTCTGGTCTGTGTCTAGGATCATGCCTAGGAGAAGCAGATGAGCTGTAAGAACCCACTGCGACTTTGGAATATATAGAATCCAGCCGTGTTGCCGTTACACTTCCAGAGAAAGTGATACGCTGTTCAGCAACTGCTCTCTTGATCTCGCTTTTATGAGGAGATCGTCCAAGTACGTGATAATAGTGACACCTTGCTTCCGCAGGAGCACCATCATTTCCGCCATTACCTTGGTGAACATTCTCAAGGCCGTGGAGAGACCAAACGGCAACCTCTGAAATTGGTAATGACAATCCCGTACCGTAATTCTGAGGTACGCCTGATGAGGTGGATAAATGGGGACCTGAAGGTATGCATCCTTTATGTCCCGAGTCACCTTTCAGGCTTTCAATAACCGCTCTTAGCGATTCCAACTTGAACTTGAACCTTTTCAGGTATATGTTCAGGGATTTTAAATTCAATATGGGTCCTACCGAACCGTCAGGTTACGGGACTACAACATGGTCGAATAATAACCCCCTCCTTGTTGAAGGAGGGGAACCTTGACCACCGCCTGTTGAAGAAACAATTTGTGAATTGCAGTTAACACTGTTTCCCTCTCGTGGGGGGGAAGCCGGCAGGGCCGTCGGTGAGGGGGCATCTTCTCAAAGTCCAGCTTATATCCCTGAGACACAATATCGATCGCCCAGGGATCTAACAGGGAGTGAACCCACTTGTGGCTGAACTTACGAAGGCGTGCCCCCACCGGGCCAAGCTCCGCCTGTGGAGCCCCAGCGACATGCGGTGGATTTTTGTAGAGGCCGGGGAGGACTTCTGTTCCTGGGAACTAGCTGTGTTGTGCAGCTTCTTTCCTCTGCCGCCGCCTCTGGCAAGAAAGGACGCACCTCGGACTTTCTTGTTTCTTTATTCGAAAGGCTGCATTTGATAATGTCGTGCTTTCCTAGGCTGTGCAGTAATATAAGGCAAAATCTTAGAATTTACCAGCTAAAGCTGCGGAGAGCAGGTCCGAGAACCCTTCTCCACACAATCCTCAGCCTTCCATATGCCTCTTAAGTCGGCATCATCTGTCCATTGCATATTCTACAGGACACGTCAAGCAGAAATCGACATAGCTTTGACTCCAGGACCCAGTATACTCATGTCTCTTTGGGCATGTTTTATATATATGTATATATATATATATATATATATATATATATCTATCTATCCCTTAAGACAGCATCTTCAATATGTATATATCTATATATATACATATCTATATATATCTATATGCTTACTAGGGTCTCAATCTCTGCTGATAAGGTACCTGTCCACGCTGCCACAGCGCTATAAACCCATGCCGACACAATCGCCGGTCTGAGTAGTGTACTAGAATGTGCACGCTATCTGCAGGATCCCTAAGAACAGCTAGTGCTACCGTCTGGGCAAACGTGACACCCTAGGGGAAGATTCCCATCACATCCTGGCCCTAGTGGGGAAAGGATACTGCCTGAGAATTCCTTGTGGGAAGCTGCAGTTTCTTGTCTGGAGATTCACGCCCTTTTTCCTCATGAGAGGAGGGAAATTTACCTCAGCTTTCTTCCTCTTAACATGTGTACCCTTGTGTCAGGGACAAATGAGTCATCAGTGATATGCAAATCATCTTTTATTACAACAATCATATATTGAATACCTTTCAGCCATTTTGGCTGTAACTTTGCATTATCGTAGTCGACATTGGAGTCAAACTCCGTGTCGATATCAGTGTTTATTATTTTGGATAGTGAGCATTGTGAGACTCTGAAGGTCTCTGTGACATAGGGACAGACATAGGTAGATTTCCTGTCTGTTCTCTAATCTTTTGTGCAATAAATTCACCTTAGCACTTACACATATCCAAACAGGTGTCGGCGTTGTCGACGGAGACACCCTCTCACTCTCTTTTCACCCTTTGTGTATCTGGATACTGCAGGGGAGAGCCTGGGTAGCTTCTTTCCAGCGGAGCTGCGAATAGAAAATGGCGCTGGTGTGCTGAGGAAGAAGGCCCCGCCCCCTCAGCGGCGGGCTTCTGTCCCGCTTTCTGTGTGAAAAAATGGCGGGGGTTTTTACATATATACAGTGCCTGACTGTATATATGTATTTTATGCCAAAAAGGTACTGCAATTGCTGCCCAGGGCGCTCCCCCTCAGCGCCCTGCACCCTACAGTGACCGGAGTGTGAAAGTGTGCTGGGAGCAATGGCGCACAGCTGCGGTGCTGTGCGCTACCTTAAATGAAGACAGGAGTCTTCTGCCGCCGATTTCGCCGTCTTCAAGCTTCTGTTCTTCTGGCTCTGCGAGGGGGACGGCGGCGCGGCTCCGGGAACGGACGATCGAGGACAGGTGCCTGTGTTCGAACCCTCTGGAGCTAATGGTGTCCAGTAGCCTAAGAAGCGCAACCTAGCTGCAGATAGGTAGGTTTGCTTCTCTCCCCTCAGTCCCATGTAGCAGTGTTAGGGTCTCCTGCCCTGTGCTGCCACGTCGTCATGGCAACCGGGAGACAAGTGCTAGTGGAGTAACCTGAGCGCAGCTGATACTCCGGTTCGGGTCTTTTGCTGTGCAGTGGTTATAGGCTCTGTGCACGGCAGGGGATCCGGTGCTGGTTTTTGTGCTCACAGTCTGTGAGGTCAGAGTGGGGCGTGGACAGCACCTGCTTTATAAGGCCTCTTTTCAGGGTAAGCAGATGCTGCTGAATCTCTGTTGGTTAGTCAGTTCATGAAAGTTAGCCAGTACTGTGTAGCTTTGTATTTGTTTGTTGCTTACTGCAAATAGGCCTGGGGATTTGGTATTACACTCTGCCAATCCAGACCTAGCAGTAAGACTGGAGTCAGTCGTTTAGCTTGCTGGGGTTCTGTTATTACTCTGTGAACTTAGCAAGTTTGCGGCTGTATTCTAACACTTGCCTGTCTAATCCTGTCTCACTGTGCTAGGTGTCAGGGGTCAGTTTAGTGGCAGTAAGCTTAAACCTGTGCACTGCAAGTGAGAATCAGGATTGTGGAGGCTCTCCTTGTGTCTATCATTCCATCTCTGACCAAGGAGTTTACTGCCACACCCGTTGGTAACCCTTTAGGGTTTTGCTGTTGCCCTTAGCAACAGCATTTCGGGTTCTCTACGTATTAAAACACAACATCTTGCTTTTTACATCTGAGCAGTTCTAATACAAGGGAGATACCCAGTTCCTTAGCCTCTGGGCTTCTCTGTTCACTGTGTGTGTATTTTGTTACCCTATCACCTTCTGTGTACGTTATGTCATATTCCCCAGTTTGTCTGTGAGTCCATTTGTTTTGCATAACAGTTCAAACACCAGTACATTCCTGCAGGCACTGGTGTGCATAACAAGCAGTGAGTCTGTTGCCAGCAGAAGCTCACTGAAAATAAAAAACCTAACAAATACTTTCTTTTACTAGCAGGCTCAGGAGAGCCCACTAGGAGCACCCAGCTCTGGCCGGGCACAGATTCTAACTGAGGTCTGGAGGAGGGGCATAGAGGGAGGAGCCAGTGCACACCAGATAGTACCTAATCTTTCTTTAAAATGCCCAGTCTCCTGCGGAGCCCGTCTATTCCCCATGGTCCTTACGGAGTCCCCAGCATCCACTAGGACGTCAGAGAAAATGAATTTGGTTCCACCCACAAAATGGCTGCCTCTTCTGTGTGTAAGACGGGTATACTTCAATTCCATTCACTTGCAATAACGTTGGGGTTGATTCAGACCTGATCGCTGGGCTGCAAAGTTTGCTGTCCTGCATTCGGATACTCGCCACTTCCAGGGAGTGTGTAAATTCGCTTTGCAAGTGTACGATCCCATGTGTAAGCAGAGCTGCAAAAATCCACTGTGTGCAGTCTCTGCACAGCCCAGGACTTACTCCTACAGTGCGATCACATCAGGCTGATCGGGGCCGAAGCTGACGTCAGACACCCTCCCTGAAAACACTTGGGTGCGCCTGCGTTTTTCTGGACACTCCCAGTAAACGGTCAGTTACCACTCACAAATGGCCTCTTCCTGTCAATCACCTTACGGATGCCTGTACGTTCAGATTCTTTGCACCATCCTGTCGCTGACCAGCGATGTCCTTGTTTCCGATGTGCGTGCGCATTGCTGTGAATAGGTATGCGCAGTTATGACCTGATCGCCCGCTGTGTTCAGGTCTGAATCACCCCCGTTGACTGTTGACTTAAACAGCTTCTCTTAAACAGGACCTGTCACTTGGGCAGAGAAGGACATCTCCAGGCCCACTGGCTTCGGCCAACCCAGGGGCATGAACAGCTCTTTAGTCCTTTTCTTTTCCCCTAAAAGCAACCCTTCTATGCCTTGTGCACCTGCTGCTGGCACATTCTGCATCCATTAGTGGAGCATACACCCCAACTGTCCCAGAATGAGGACAAAATCCTGAAGCCGGACAGTCCTGTGAGATCAGGACTACCCTAACTCATGAGATGGGAGATGTACTAAGCCTTGAAAAGTGATACATTTCATGGTGATAAAGTACCAGCCAATCAGCTCCTAACTGCCATGTTACAGGCTGTGTTTGAAAAATGACAGTTATGAGCTGATTGACTGGTATTTTATCACCGTGAAATATATCACTTTTGAAAGCTTAGTACATTTCATACATGGCTGTTATAAATCAGACTAGGCTTGGAAGCAAGGTCGAACACCCAGATACACTGGCATAAAACCAAGGCGCAACTCTCCACTTCTCCACTGTGCTTGGCATGGTGCACATTTGTAGTCATTGACTGAGGCAATGAATAAGTTAAAGCTTGATTATACCAATTGTGGGAAGTATGTTCATTCTAAAATATCCCAATGTCTAACAGAGCACTATAAAAAAAAAAGTACCGGCTGTAAAAGTATATCACAGGATAATCTTTATTTTGGGTATAATGAAAATAGTCGATTATGAAAATAACAGAACCTCCCCCCACCCATCAATTTTAAGATGAGAAAACTGCCCCCTTGGGACGTACATCTTCTGAATGCTAGGTAATCATCCCAAGCCTGCTAAGTTTGGGGTTTTCATTTAGATAATGGTATTATGTGATTCCATTAGAAGTAATCAACCACTTGACCTACTATTATATTATGCTGACCCAAGCCTATGAATTATAAATTATATTAAATTACTTCCCTCCATGATAACTCTGCAGTAATAGCCATAGCCTGGAACTCCAAAACAAGACAAAAGGGAATTATAGATTTGTGTATTAAACGGCCAGTAAGTTCATTCACTAAAAAAGACATCTATCAGGGATAGTCAACCCAATATAGAAGGGTCACATACGCAGCATCCTTCCTACGCCCAAAGGTGCAGCACATCACCATTCATTTTAGAATAAAAAGCCCCAAAATAATATCAGCTCCCATGCATCACTCACCCCATAATTCACCCACATGGCTCTCACTTGCTCTAACATACCTCCACATGCCCTCACATAACACTCAGACCTCCCCACATGCACTCACATCTTCCCACATGCTACTAAGACCACCTCACAGGGCCCTCACATAACACTCAGACCTTCCCACATGCCATCTCATCTCCCCACATGCCACTAAGACCCATCACAGGACCCTCAAATTACCTCATAACTCCCCTCATACCACTAAGACCTCCTCACAGGGCCCTCACATAACACTCAGACCTTTCCACATGCCCTCACATCTCCCCACATGCCACTAAGACCACATCACAGGACCCTCGCATAACACTCAGATCCACTGTATGCACTCCCCACATATGCATCTCCCCATGTATGCATCTCCCCACATATGCCACTGACATCTCTCCACACAGGACCTCACATAACACTCAAACAGGGTCAGACTCCACACAGGGCTGTAACTAGTGGTGTGCAAGTGGTACTGCCACCCATGGTACAGGGCCTAGGGGGCGGCACCATCCCTTCCACATGGAATCTGTATTTAGTTTGTACGGTGCTTGGAGTGGCACCCTGCAGCCTGAAGAGCAGCTGCAGAGATGAACCGCCACCTCATTAATACGCACTGCGGGGGGGGTGGCTCTGGCCACAGGGCACATTATCGCCCTGCTATAGCTCTGGCTCCATCTAAAAACACTTACCAGCAAGAGCCTACAGCGGAAAGAGGTAGAGCACATGGTGTAAAATGCTTGGCTGAAGATGAAGCACTCTTGCTTTCTCCTGCAGTTTGCTGTGTGACTTCCATGCAGGGCCGTAACTAGGTGGGCACTGCACATAGCGCTGCAAGGTAGGGGGTGCTGTTGTCAGCACCTTTAAATTATCTGTTTTAATTACTTTCACTTCTAGCTTCCCCCCTCTTTGAAGCCCAGCATCTCCTGACCAACCCTTTCTCTTTGTTATTCAGTCACACTGTCCTTTATTATATTTCAAGATGCTGACATACCCGGAATTCGAACCCATTGCCTGTGGCATTGCAGTCAGACACTCTATTGATGTTGCTATCTGCTCTTGCATAGAAAGCTAGAGAAGTCTAATTTGAAAATTCTAATTAATTGAAGCTTACCTTGCACTTTGTGAAAAAATGATCAGCATTGTGGCTGAGCAGATCTATGTGGTGTGTGGCTGCAAGAGATTGGATGTGTTGCTGCTCTCTACATATATCTGCTCAATTACAAAGCACAAGAAGGTTCATATTGCTAGGAATCTCATAGTTTCTATATAGGATCAAATAGACCAATGAGTAGGGTGTTTGACTGGAATGCAACAGAATGTAAATGTGTGTGCCTACTAAATATATATATATACAAAATATGGGAGAAGGTCAGGGGCAGAACTCTGGGAGGCAACGGAGTCATCTGCCGCCGGGCTCCTGCTCTGAAGGGGGGCACCTCTCCTCCCATTCTGTGACACCATTAAATTAAGTTAATTGATAGCTGTCGCTGTCTTCTCAGTGGCCGACTTCCAAACTGGTCCCTGCACCCTACAAATCACACCCTTTTTATTATACTGAATATACACATTTTACAGGTATCACACCCAGGATTAGAAACCACAACCTATTACACTGGAAGCAGAAACCTTCCAGATGAAGCTGTTTGCTCCTGTATAGGAAATATGAGAATTTTAACTATACGAAGATACTTCTCTGACAATTACACGTAACTTCATATAGTTAGAATTCTCATGCTTCCTCTACAGGAGCAAATAACTCCATCAGTAAAGTGTCTGATGTTAGTGTAACAGGTCACGGGTTCTAATCCTGGGTATGACTGCTAAGAAATGTGTGATTTAAAATAAAAGACAATTAAATGTTTAAATACAGTGTGTAATTTTTTTATTTAGAACACTCCATACACACACACACACACACACACACACACACACACGCACGCACACACACACACACACACACACACACACACGCACACATACATACATACATACATATATTTATCTTAATATAGGAAAGAGGGGGGCACCAATATTTATCTTGCCTCCGGGCGACTGTGACGAACTTACGCCACTGGAGAAGGGGCAATATAGCATGGGCTTTCACTGGGATCAATGTGTTGTGCAGAAAAAGTCACGTTATGCTGAATCCAGATGCTCCCATTTAGTTTTATTCTGATTCATAGCAAAGCAGAAAATAATGGCAGAATGAAAGCAGAACGAGAGCTGGGAGCCCGTGGTAAATGCTCCATGGGTTGCAGGTGGCCCACGGGTTTTATGGCTCTACAATGCCTTATATTTTGAAATGTTCTTGAAAAAAGATATCTGATAAGCTGTGTTACTACCTGTGATGTTTAAATGCAGAAAGGAGAATCACAAATGATATGTGATCTAAGGTGTGGTGATTACCTGCAGAAATAATCACCAATAATGTTTTCAAGTGACTGTATATATATAATTTAGAATTCTTTCAGCTTAGATGTGACAAAGCTTAGATGTGACAAAGTGGCTGACAGGCAATGTCCTGCATTTAACCTCCATGCATCTAGGTTGTGTGAGAGAGAGTAGGTTCTGTCTTATCTACAGACCATAAAGTTAGGGATGAAAGCAATTACCAGACCAGAGGTTATAAATACTGATAAGAGGGAGATGTCAGGGAAATCACAATTTCTCCTGTGAGCTGACCTCAGAGTGGTGTATTGTCCAAAATATAAATTATCTCTGGTCTGGGACCCTGACATGACGTTGTAAAAGGGGATTGCATTTCTACATCAAAAGCAGATATTGCCAAGCTCTGGACATGGAGGTCTGATAAGCCCTATTCATTTGTTATGTCAACAGGGGGACACTGTAAACAGACCAGGGAAGTGGGACAAATGCCCTGACTGGAACGTTCAGGAATCCTATTTCCTGGCTAACATCATAAACCTCTAGAACTTTAATCCACAACTCCTCCATGGAAGGAAGATTTGACACCAAGATCCCAGACCTCACTCTCTTTGAAAGAGATTCATACAGTATGCTTTTAGGCTACACCCCTCCCCCCTGCCTGTTACCAAGCACCAAGTATGTAAAAATGGTGTATGTTTAGTGTCCAGCAAAGAAGTAGTTAAAAATTCCAAGGGTGGGGGCTGATGAAGCTGAGGACTATATCTGTGCCTCTCACTGGGACAGAAAGTGCATCTCTTGGGGACTCAACAATATGTTGGAGATGACCTGAGTTATTCAGTGAAACTCCCCCCCAACAGAATCACCTAAGTTCGTTTGAGTAAGTGAGTTAGGTTTTCTGTATTTTTTATTTTCTTTTTATTTGGTTTGAGATTGCTGTATTCTGTGTGTGTTTTTAAAATATTCTTAATAATATTTGTAACATATTTTTGTAACTAAAGCTCTGAAGTATTCTTGAAATTAAATATCTAATTTTAGTTTTGATTCTGTGATTCTTGAACCAAGGCCTCGTGGCCCATGTCTACCTACTTTTCTAAGTATTGCAGTGTGTGTGACAGGTAGAAGCAAAGGCTGCCTTGCATTTAGATGCTAATTTCCTCTTGCTGGTGGCCGCTAAGGTGTTTGATTAATCCCCTGTGTCAAAAGTGACCCCCACGTCCCATGTGGCAATTCTCAGATTGGCGTATTTGTGGAATTGGTCGGCAATGTTGTGACACTACCCTTTAAGCTACTGTTCTTAAGGCCCATAGACACTAGGCGACTTTGGCCTTAAAATCGTTAATTTTTACAGTTTTGAACGATTTTGAGGTCAAAGTCTACTAGTGTGTATGGGCTAGCGACAAACGTCTGGCGATGATGCGCGCTCCTACATCATCGCCAGCGAGGTGCTCCGCCGGCTGGTTTGACCAGCATGTTTGAAGATGATGGTTCCTTTTCCAGCCAACATCGCTCAGTGTGTACGGCCGCAAGCGATGATGGCTGGAAGGAGAAACATCATCTGCCCAACGGACCCGCCCTGCCCCTCGCCCGAAGTCCCACCTGCTCCTGCCCCGCAGTCCCGCCTCCTCCTTCCTGATCAGCCTGCTCCCTCCAGCCGGTGACCGCACGGAGATGCAGCGGCATG
The DNA here is from genome assembly GCF_028390025.1 of Pseudophryne corroboree. NCBI lineage: Eukaryota > Metazoa > Chordata > Amphibia > Anura > Myobatrachidae > Pseudophryne > Pseudophryne corroboree. The sequence goes on from NC_086447.1 coordinate 94,707,668, forward strand.
GATCAGTAAAGTGAGTCGCTGGCGCTGCTTGAAGTTGTGACCCTGTGTTATATACATTGCTGGCATAGGCCAGCAATGTATATACAGTACCACTGCCCACCAATGTTTATTTAATGTTTTTTTATTTAAGCCAGTAATATATACATTGCTGGCACAGGCCAGCAATGTATATATTGCTGGCACCACTGCCCACTAATGTTAATGTATAATATCTACATAATATATAAATTGCGGGCCCCTTTTATATAGAGATGAGCGGGTTCGGTTCCTCGGAATCCGAACCCCCCCGAACTTCAGCCTTTTTACACGGGTCCGAGGCAGACTCGGATCTTCCCGCCTTGCTCGGCTAACCCGAGCGCGCCCGAACGTCATCATCCCGCTGTCGGATTCTCGCGAGGCTCGTATTCTATCGCGAGACTCGGATTCTATATAAGGAGCCGCGCGTCGCCGCCATTTTCACACGTGCATTGAGATTGATAGGGAGAGGACGTGGCTGGCGTCCTCTCCGTTAGAATAGATAGAGACACTTGAGTTGATTACTTAGTAATTTTGGGGAGCATTAGGAGTACTCAGAGTGCAGAGTTTTGCTGATAGTTACTAGTGACTGACCACCACCAGTTTTATTTATTATTTAATATAATCCGTTCTCTGCCTGAAAAAAAACGATACACAGTCACATACCATATCTGTGCTCAGCCTCAGTGTGCTGCATGATAATATCATCTATATGTATATCTGACTGTGCTGAGTGCTCACTGCTCACACAGCTGAATTGTGGGGGAGACTGGGGTGCAGTTATAGCAGGAGTACAGTGCACACTTTTGCTGCCAGTGTGACTGACCAGTGACCACCAGTATATTGTCTGCCTGAAAAAGTTAAACACTCCTGTGGTGTTTTTTTTTTTTATTCTATAAACGCATTCTGCTGACAGTGTCCAGCAGGTCCGTCATTCATTATATTATATAAATATTTACCTGCAGTAGTGTTATATTTTTTTTGTTCATCTCTATCATCTTTATCATCTCTATATTAGCAGACGCAGTACGGTAGTCCATGGCTGTGGCTACCTCTGTGTCGTCAGTGCTCGTCCATAATTGTATACCTACCTGTGGTGGGGTTTTTTTTTTCTATCTTCTTCATACTAGTAGTTTAGGAGTCTGCTGACAGTGTCCAGCAGGTCCGTCATTATATTATATATACCTGCAGTAGTGATATATATATATTTTTTATATCATTATCATCTCTATACTAGCAGACGCAGTACGGTAGTCCACGGCTGTAGCTACCTCTGTGTCGTCAGTGCTCGTCCATAATTGTATACCTACCTGTGGTGGGGTTTTTTTTTTCTATCTTCTTCATACTAGTAGTTTAGGAGTCTGCTGACAGTGTCCAGCAGGTCCGTCATTATATTATATATACCTGCAGTAGTGATATATATATTTTTTATATCATTATCATCTCTATACTAGCAGACGCAGTACGGTAGTCCACGGCTGTAGCTACCTCTGTGTCGTCAGTGCTCGTCCATAATTGTATACCTACCTGTGGTGGGGTTTTTTTTTTCTATCTTCTTCATACTAGTAGTTTAGGAGTCTGCTGACAGTGTCCAGCAGGTCCGTCATTATATTATATATACCTGCAGTAGTGATATATATATATATTTTTTATATCATTATCATCTCTATACTAGCAGACGCAGTACGGTAGTCCACGGCTGTAGCTACCTCTGTGTCGTCAGTGCTCGTCCATAATTGTATACCTACCTGTGGTGGGGTTTTTTTTTCTATCTTCTTCATACTAGTAGTTTAGGAGTCTGCTGACAGTGTCCAGCAGGTCCGTCATTATATTATATATACCTGCAGTAGTGATATATATATATTTTTTATATCATTATCATCTCTATACTAGCAGACGCAGTACGGTAGTCCACGGCTGTAGCTACCTCTGTGTCGTCAGTCACTCGTCATCCATAAGTATACTAGTATCCATCCATCTCCATTGTTTACCTGAGGTGCCTTTTAGTTGTGCCTATTAAAAAATGGAGAACAAAAATGTTGAGGTTCTAAAAATAGGGAAAGATCAAGATCCACTTCCACCTCGTGCTGAAGCTGCTGCCACTAGTCATGGCCGAGACGATGAAATTCCATCAACGTCGTCTGCCAAGGCCGATGCCCAATGTCATAGTACAGAGCATGTAAAATCCAAAACACAAAATATCAGTAAAAAAAGGACTCAAAAATCTAAAATAAAATCGTCGGAGGAGAAGCGTAAACTTGCCAATAGGCCATTTACCACACGGAGTGGCAAGGAACGGCTGAGGCCCTGGCCTATGTTCATGGCTAGTGGTTCAGCTTCACATGAGGATGGAAGCACTCAGCCTCTCGCTAGAAAAATGAAAAGACTTAAGCTGGCAAAATCACAAATCCACAAGGAGAGTCCAATTGTGTCGGTTGCGATGCCTGACCTTCCCAACACTGGACGTGAAGAGCATGCGCCTTCCACCATTTGCACGCCCCTGCAAGTGCTGGAAGGAGCACCCGCAGTCCAGTTCCTGATAGTCAGATTGAAGATGTCAGTGTTGAAGTACACCAGGATGAGGAGGATATGGGTGTTGCTGGCGCTGGGGAGGAAATTGACAAGGAGGATTCTGATGGTGAGGTGGTTTGTTTAAGTCAGGCACCCGGGGAGACACCTGTTGTCCGTGGGAGGAATATGGCCATTGACATGCCTGGTGAAAATACCAAAAAAATCAGCTCTTCGGTGTGGAAGTATTTCAACAGAAATGCGGACAACATTTGTCAAGCCGTGTGTTGCCTTTGTCAAGCTGTAATAAGTAGGGGTAAGGACGTTAACCACCTCGGAACATCCTCCCTTATACGTCACCTGCAGCGCATTCATCATAAGTCAATGACAAGTTCAAAAACTTTGGGCGACAGCGGAAGCAGTCCACTGACCAGTAAATCCCTTCCTCTTGTAACCAAGCTCACGCAAACCACCCTACCAACTCCCTCAGTGTCAATTTCCTCCTTCCCCAGGAATGCCAATAGTCCTGCAGGCCATGTTACTGGCAAGTCTGACGAGTCCTCTCCTGCCTGGGATTCCTCCGATGCATCCTTGCGTGTAACGCCTACTGCTGCTGACGCTGCTGTTGTTGCTGCTGGGAGTCGATGGTCATCCCAGAGGGGAAGTCGTAAGACGACTTTTACTACTTCCACCAAGCAATTGACTGTCCAACAGTCCTTTGCGAGGAAGATGAAATATCACAGCAGTCATCCTGCTGCAAAGCGGATAACTGAGGCCTTGGCATCCTGGGCGGTGAGAAACGTGGTTCCGGTATCCATCATTACTGCAGAGCCAACTATAGACTTGATTGAGGTACTGTGTCCCCGGTACCAAATACCATCTAGGTTCCATTTCTCTAGGCAGGCGATACCGAAAATGTACACAGACCTCAGAAAAAGACTCACCAGTGTCCTAAAAAATGCAGTTGTACCCAATGTCCACTTAACCACGGACATGTGGACAAGTGGAGCAGGGCAGACTCAGGACTATATGACTGTGACAGCCCACTGGGTAGATGTATTGACTCCCGCCGCAAGAACAGCAGCGGCGGCACCAGTAGCAGCATCTCGCAAACGCCAACTCTTTCCTAGGCAGGCTACGCTTTGTATCACCGCTTTCCAGAATACGCACACAGCTGAAAACCTCTTACGGCAACTGAGGAAGATCATCGCAGAATGGCTTACCCCAATTGGACTCTCCTGTGGATTTGTGGCATCGGACAACGCCAGCAATATTGTGTGTGCATTAAATATGGGCAAATTCCAGCACGTCCCATGTTTTGCACATACCTTGAATTTGGTGGTGCAGAATTATTTAAAAAACGACAGGGGCGTGCAAGAGATGCTGTCGGTGGCCAGAAGAATTGCGGGACACTTTCGGCGTACAGGCACCACGTACAGAAGACTGGAGCAACACCAAAAACGCCTGAACCTGCCCTGCCATCATCTGAAGCAAGAAGTGGTAACGAGGTGGAATTCAACCCTCTATATGCTTCAGAGGTTGGAGGAGCAGCAAAAGGCCATTCAAGCCTATACAACTGACCACGATATAGGAGGTGGAATGCACCTGTCTCAAGCGCAGTGGAGAATGATTTCAACGTTGTGCAAGGTTCTGCAACCTTTTGAACTTGCCACACGTGAAGTCAGTTCAGACACTGCCAGCCTGAGTCAGGTCATTCCCCTCATCAGGCTTTTGCAGAAGAAGCTGGAGACATTGAAGGAGGAGCTAACACTGAGCAATTCCGCTAGGCATGTGGGACTTGTGGATGGAGCCCTTAATTCGCTTAACAAGGATTCACGGGTGGTCAATCTGTTGAAATCAGAGCACTACATTTTGGCCACCGTGCTCGATCCTAGATTTAAAACCTACCTTGGATCTCTCTTTCCGGCAGACACAAGTCTGCAGGGGTTCAAAGAACTGCTGGTGAGAAAATTGTCAAGTCAAGCGGAACGCGACCTGTCAACATCTCCTCCTTCACATTCTCCCGCAACTGGGGGTGCGAGGAAAAGGCTCAGAATTCCGAGCCCACCCGCTGGCGGTGATGCAGGGCAGTCTGGAGCGACTGCTGATGCTGACATCTGGTCCGGACTGAAGGACCTGCCAACGATTACGGACATGTCGTCTACTGTCACTGCATATGATTCTCTCACCATTGAAAGAATGCTGGAGGATTATATGAGTGACCGCATCCAAGTAGGCACGTCAGACAGTCCGTACGTATACTGGCAGGAAAAAGAGGCAATTTGGAGGCCCTTGCACAAACTGGCTTTATTCTACCTAAGTTGCCCTCCCACAAGTGTGTACTCCGAAAGAGTGTTTAGTGCCGCCGCTCACCTTGTCAGCAATCGGCGTACGAGGTTACTTCCAGAAAATGTGGAGAAGATGATGTTCATTAAAATGAATTATAATCAACTCCTCCATGGAGACATTCACCAGCAGCAATTGCCTCCACAAAGTACACAGGGAGCTGTAATGGTGGATTCCAGTGGGGACGAATTGATAATCTGTGAGGAGGGGGATGTACACGGTGATGAATCGGAGGATGATGATGAGGTGGACATCTTGCCTCTGTAGAGCGAGTTTGTGCAAGGAGAGATTAATTGCTTCTTTTTTGGTGGGGGTCCAAACCAACCCGTCATTTCAGTCACAGTCGTGTGGCAGACCCTGTCACTGAAATGATGGGTTGGTTAAAGTGTGCATGTCCTGTTTATACAACATAAGGGTGGGTGGGAGGGCCCAAGGACAATTCCATCTTGCACCTCTTTTTTCTTTCATTTTTCTTTGCGTCATGTGCTGTTTGGGGAGTGTTTTTTGGAAGGGCCATCCTGCGTGACACTGCAGTGCCACTCCTAGATGGGCCAGGTGTTTGTGTCGGCCACTAGGGTCGCTTATCTTAGTCACACAGCTACCTCATTGCGCCTCTTTTTTTTCTTCTTTGCGTCATGTGCTGTTTGGGGAGTATTTTTTGGAAGGGCCATCCTGCGTGACACTGCAGTGCCACTCCTAGATGGGCCAGGTGTTTGTGTCGGCCACTAGGGTCACTTATCTTAGTCACACAGCTACCTCATTGCGCCTCTTTTTTTTCTTCTTTGCGTCATGTGCTGTTTGGGGAGTGTTTTTTGGAAGGGCCATCCTGCGTGACACTGCAGTGCCACTCCTAGATGGGCCAGGTGTTTGTGACGGCCACTAGGGTCACTTATCTTAGTCACACAGCTACCTCATTGCGCCTCTTTTTTTTCTTCTTTGCGTCATGTGCTGTTTGGGGAGTATTTTTTGGAAGGGCCATCCTGCGTGACACTGCAGTGCCACTCCTAGATGGGCCAGGTGTTTGTGTCGGCCACTAGGGTCACTTATCTTAGTCACACAGCTACCTCATTGCGCCTCTTTTTTTTCTTTGCGTCATGTGCTGTTTGGGGAGTGTTTTTTGGAAGGGCCATCCTGCGTGACACTGCAGTGCCACTCCTAGATGGGCCAGGTGTTTGTGTCGGCCACTAGGGTCACTTATCTTAGTCACACAGCTACCTCATTGCGCCTCTTTTTTTCTTCTTTGCGTCATGTGCTGTTTGGGGAGTATTTTTTGGAAGGGCCATCCGGCCTGACACTGCAGTGCCACTCCTAGATGGGCCAGGTGTTTGTGTCGGCCACTAGGGTCGCTTAGCTTACTCACACAGCTACCTCATTGCGCCTCTTTTTTTCTTTGCGTCATGTGCTGTTTGGGGAGTGTTTTTTGGAAGGGCCATCCTGCGTGACACTGCAGTGCCACTCCTAGATGGGCCAGGTGTTTGTGTCGGCCACTTGGGTCGCTGAGCTTAGTCATCCAGCGACCTCGGTGCAAATTTTAGGACTAAAAATAATATTGTGAGGTGTGAGGTGTTCAGAATAGACTGAAAATGAGTGGAAATTATGGTTATTGAGGTTAATAATACTTTGGGATCAAAATGACCCCCAAATTCTATGATTTAAGCTGTTTTTTAGGGTTTTTTGAAAAAAACACCCGAATCCAAAACACACCCGAATCCGACAAAAAAAATTCGGTGAGGTTTTGCCAAAACGCGTTCGAACCCAAAACACGGCCACGGAACCGAACCCAAAACCAAAACACAAAACCCGAAAAATTTCCGGTGCACATCTCTACTTTTATACACATTACGGCAGCAGTCTCCCTTTTTACACATTGTGGCAGCAGTTCCCCTTTTTACACAGCAGCAGTCCCCCTTTTTACATGACAGCAGTCCCCCTTTTTACACATTACGGCAGCAGTCCCCCGTTTTGCACGGCAGCAGTCCCCCTTTTTACACATTACGGCAGCAGTCCCCCTTTTTACACATTACGGCAACAGTCCCCCTTTTTACACGGCAGCAGTCCCCCTTTTTACACATTACGGCAGCAGTCCGCCTTTTTACACGGCAGCAGTCCCCCTTTTTACAATGGCCCATGCGCCCACCTTTGGAATTCAAACCCAGACCATTATGTAAATAGTCTTTCTAATGAAAGATTTTCGGCAAAGTCTTTCGCCTCCTGAAAATCTCTTGCTCTTTGGGAAAATAGCTCAGTGTGTATGCACTACTTTGGATGAAAGATATACCTTTCACAGATGTTGTCAAAGTCTATTGAAATGAAAATCTCCTAGTGTGTATGGACCTTAAGGGGTACATTTACTAAGCAGTGATAAGAGCGGAGAAGTGAGCCAGTGGAGAAGTTGCCCATGGTAACCAATCAGCACTGAAGTAACATCTATAATTTGCATACTATAAAATGATACAGAGCTGCTGATTGTTTGATGAGGAAATTTCTCCACTGGCTCACTTCTTCGTTTTTATCACTGCTTAGTAGATGTACCCCTTAGTTTCCTCTTTTTTGGGTCTCTTAACATATCCTTATCGGAATATGAAATGTGCAAATAAATATATTTCTCTTTTTTTAAATATACTTAAGGGCTTAGCCACTGGGGGTAAATTATGAAGTGCAACAAAATGTTGCTCAACACACAGGGTGTGTGGGGCTATGATGACGCAATATGCACCTTGTTCTAGGTACCTGTAGGCTGTAGCCAAAATTGACAAGTTAGACAACAATGGCTCAACAACAGCTCAGGCAAGTGGATTTACAATTTAAGTTTAATGGCTCCAGAGTTTGGGCAAAGCTACTTTAGCAGAAATTCAGTGATTGCTCACCTCACAGCCACCCGTGTCCTCCTGGGAAACCAGCCAAGTGACTTGAAAGCTTCTCAGGTGTAAGGAGGGAGGGGTACACAAGACGCACAGCAATGACTGCCAATCACAATTCTCCACATCTCTGGAACAAGTGTGGGCACTTTGATTCTTGATTGGGCCAAGTAGACCATCTTGCCAAGAGTACATATATTTCACAAGGTCACAGGGTGCCAAGACCAGTGCTTTACCTCCTCCTTGTCACTCCTCAGCCCATTTGGAATTAAATTTTTCAAGTAGTATATGCAACAGGACAGCTGAAGTTCCAACAGTCACACCTCCCCTTACCACTCTCTCCAGTGCCCGTGTCCTGGAACCATTATAGCACCACAAAGAAGACCGTACCCACAAGCTAGAATATCTATAAAACAATGAGACTACAAAGTTTATGTTGTCTGCTCAGGTCACCTGACGCCTTGAACACCACACACAATGGGCTTCCCTACCATAAAAGAAGCCTCCTGTTTTCTTACCTGGAGCAGCTACTCCTCTTGGGAGTGTGACGGAGACATCATAGCTCAGCCCATTACCAATATGGAGGAGCAGCAGCTGCTGACAGCTTTACAGTTGCCAAAGAAGATTTCGAAATCTCAATTATAGTAATCGTTCTGTGTCCTTAAACCTCAAATAGAAAGAGATCTTCCATTAACCCAGAATATTAATACTATAATGTATAATCAGTGATAAAAGTACAAATATTTTCTTAGTAGTACTGAGTGTGCCGAAAAATGGGCATGGTCATGTCATGAGGGGGCGTGTCCACGTGGAGGCAAGGCTAGAAATATATAGTACTGCCTCCAGTATAATGGAAATATATAGTAATAACCCCAGTATAATAGAAATATATAGTACTGCCTCCAGTATAATGGAAAATAAGAATTTACTCACCGGTAATTCTATTTCTCGTAGTCCGTAGTGGATGCTGGGGACTCCGTAAGGACCATGGGGAATAGACGGGCTCCGCAGGAGACTGGGCACTCTAAAAGAAAGATTACGTACTATCTGGTGTGCACTAGCTCCTCCCTCTATGCCCCTCCTCCAGACCTCAGTTAGGGAAACTGTGCCCGGAAGAGCTGACACTACAAGGAAAGGATTTGGAATCCAGGGTAAGACTCATACCAGCCACACCAATCACACCGTACAACTTGTGATAACCATACCCAGTTAACAGTATGAACAACAACTGAGCCTCAATCAACGGATGGCTCATAACAACAACCCTTTAGTAAGCAATAACTATATACACGTATTGCAGAAGAAGTCCGCACTTGGGACGGGCGCCCAGCATCCACTACGGACTACGAGAAATAGAATTACCGGTGAGTAAATTCTTATTTTCTCTGACGTCCTAGTGGATGCTGGGGACTCCGTAAGGACCATGGGGATTATACCAAAGCTCCCAAACGGGCGGGAGAGTGCGGATGACTCTGCAGCACCGAATGAGCTAACTCAAGGTCCTCCTCAGCCAGGGTATCAAACTTGTAGAACTTAGCAAATGTGTTTGAACCCGACCAACTAGCAGCTCGGCAAAGCTGTAAAGCCGAGACCCCTCGGGCAGCCGCCCAAGAAGAGCCCACCTTCCTTGTGGAATGGGCATTTACTGATTTTGGATGCGGTAATCCAGCCGCAGAGTGAGCCAGCTGAATCGTGCTACAGATCCAGCGAGCAATAGTCTGCTTCGAAGCAGGAGCGCCAACCTTGTTGGCTGAATACAGAATAAACAGCGAGTCAGACTTTCTGACTCCCGCCATTCTGGAAACATACATTTTCAAAGCCCGGACTACGTCCAGCAACTTGGAATCCTCCAAGTCCCTAGTAGCCGCAGGCACCACAATAGGTTGGTTCAAATGAAACAATGATACCACCTTAGGGAGAAATTGGGGACGAGTCCTCAATTCTGCCCTGTCCATATGGAAGTTCAGATAGGGGCTTTTACATGACAAAGCCGCCAATTCTGACACACGCCTAGCCGAAGCTAAGGCCAATAGCATGACCACTTTCCACGTGAGATATTTTAGCTCCACGGTCTTAAGTGGCTCAAACCAGTGGGATTTCAGGAAATCCAACACAACGTTAAGATCCCAGGGTGCCACTGGTGGCACAAAAGGAGGCTGAATATGCAGCACTCCCTTTACAAACGTCTGAACCTCAGGCAGTGAAGCCAGTTCTTTTTGAAAGAAAATGGATAGGGCCGAGATCTGAACCTTTATGGACCCTAATTTGAGGCCCATAGTCACACCTGACTGTAGGAAATGCAGAAAACGACCCAACTGGAATTCCTCTGTAGGGGCCTTCCTGGCCTCACACCAAGCAACATATTTCCGCCATATGCGGTGATAATGCTTTGCTGTCACATCCTTCCTAGCTCTTATCAGCGTAGGAATTACTTCATCCGGTATACCCTTTTCCGCTAGGATCCGGCGTTCAACCGCCATGCCGTCAAACGCAGCCGCGTCCCCGGCTGCAACAGGTCCTGTCTGAGAGGCAGAGGCCATGGGTCCTCTGTGATCATCTCCTGAAGTTCTGGGTACCAAGTCCTTCTTGGCCAATCCGGAACAATGAGTATCGTTCTCACTCCTCTTTTTCTTACTATTCTCAGTACCTTGTGTAACATAGAAACATAGAATTTGTCGGCAGATAAGAACCACTTGGCCCATCTGGTCTGCCCCTTTTTTTTTTTTTTTACATTATTTTTTATCTCTAACCTTATTTGATCCTTATTTCTTTGTAAGGATATCCTTATGTCTATCCCATGCATGTTTAAATTGCTCTACTGTCTTAACCTCTACCACCTCTGATGGGAGGCTATTCCACTTGTCCACTACCCTTTCTGTGAAATAATTTTTCTGAAAATTTCCCCTGAACCCCATTTCCCCCTCCAGCCTCAGTGCATGTCCTCGTGTCCTATTGCTTCTCTTCATTTGGAGAATGTTTCCCTCCTGGACTTTGTTAAAACCCTTGATATATTTGAAAGTTTAAATCATGTCCCCCCTTTCCCTTCTCTGCTCCAAACTATACATATTGAGATTTCTTAGTCTTTCTCTGTATGTTTTGTGATGTAGGCCATGCACCATTTTAGTTGCCCTCCTTTGTACAGTTTCTAATGTATTAATATCCTTTTGAAGATATGGCCTCCAGAACTGAATACAGTATTCTAGATGAGGCCGTACCAATGACCTATACAGTGGCATTATTACTTCTTTCTTTCTGCTGCTGATTCCTCTCCCAATGCAGCCAAGCATCTGACTAGCCTTCCTCATTGCCTTGTTACATTGCTTACCTGCCTTTAAGTCATCTGAAATAGTGACTCCTAGATCCCTTTCCTCCTCAGTAGTTTCCAGTATAGTGACATTAATACTATATTTAGCTTTAGGATTTTTGAGACCCAAGTGCATGATTTTGCATTTTTTGGCATTAAACTGTAATTGCCAGACTCTTGACCATTCCTCTAGTCTACCTAGATCCTCAATCATTTGTTTTACCCCACCTGGTGTGTCTACCCTGTTGCATACCTTTGTGTCATCTGCAAAAAGGCATGCTTTCCCTTTAATGCCATTTGCAATGTCACCAATAAAAATATTAAAAAGCACTGGTCCAAGTACAGATCCCTGGGGTACTCCACTGGTAACATTTCCCTCCTGTGAATGAACTCCATTTACCACAACTCTCTGTTTTCTATCCTTCAACCAAGATCTTATCCATTCAATAATCCTAATATCCAATCCCAAACTTTCAAGTTTATTTAGCAGTCTGCGATGTGGAACAGTGTCAAAAGCCTTACTAAAGTCTAGATAAGCTTTATCCATGGCTCCACCTTTATCCATCACTTTAGTCACACAATCAAAAAAGTTAATAAGATTTGTTTGACATGATCTCCCCCCAGTGAATCCATGCTGTTTGGGATCCTGTAAATTGCCGGATTTGAGATAATCTACAACTCTTTCTTTTAAGAGAGTTTCCATCAATTTCCCTACTACTGATGTAAGACTCACTGGTCTGTAGTTGTTTGCCTCTTCCTTGCTTCCACTTTTGTGCAGTGGGACTACGTTTGCTCTTTTCCAGTCCTCTGGAATTACTCCTGTAGCTAATGACTGGTTGAATAATTCTGTCAATGGTGCTACCAGCACCTCTTTAAGTTCTTTTAGTATCCTTGGATGTATCCCATCTGGCCCCATAGATTTCTCCACTTTCAGCTTTGAGAGTTCTGTTAGGACCTTCTCCTCTATAAATGTACTTGTTTTATTTTCCTGAATATCCCTGCAACTTAACTGTGGCCCCTTCCCCTCTCTTTCAGTAGTAAATACTGAGCAAAAATAATCATTAAGATGATCTGCTATTAAATTGTCTCCTTCAACAAAACTCCCAGTGTCCGTCTTTAGTTTTATAATTCCGCCTTTTGTTTTTCTCCTTTCGCTTATATACCTAAAAAAAGTTTTGCCTCCTTTACCCACTGACTGGGCCATTTTCTCCTCAGCTTGTGCCTTTGCACATTTGATTACCTTCTTAGTCTCCTTCTGTCTAACAAGATATATCTCTTTGTCTTCATTATTTTGTGTCTGCTTATATTTCCTAAAAGCCATCTTTTTTGCTCTCACAATATTTGCTACTTCTTTTGCAAACCACACTGGCTTCCTTTTCCTTGTGTTTTTCCTAACAGTTTTGATACAAAGGTCTGTTGCCTTCAATATTGCACATTTTAATGTTTCCCACCTCTCCTGCACTGCTTCCAAGTTCCTCCACTCTGCCAAAGAATCGCTTACACATTTTCCCATCCCTACAAAATCAGCCTTCCTAAAATCCAACACCTTTGTTTTTGTCAGTCTCTGTCTTAATGCTGAACCATACTGCTTGATGATCACTGGATCCCAGGTTTTCACCCACTTTTACGTCCGATAATCTGTCTCCATTTGTAAGTATTAAGTCTAATATTGCGTCTTTCCGAGTGGGCTCCCTCACCAATTGGTGGAGGGATGCTCCCTGAAGGGAATTTAAAATGTTCCTACTTCTAGTGGAACTAGCAACAGACTCCTCCCAGTTTACATCAGGAAGATTAAAGTCTCCCATGATTATTACCTCTCCTTTTAATGCCATTTTAGTTATGTCCTGCAATAGGTTCTTGTCGAGTTCCTCTTCCTGACCTGGTGGCCTGTATATCACGTGTATGAGAGGAAGAGGAGGAAACACATATACCGACTGGAACACCCACGGAGTTACCAGTGCGTCCACAGCTATCGCCTGAGGGTCCCTTGACCTGGCGCAATATCTTTTTAGCTTTTTGTTTAAGCGGGACGCCATCATGTCCACCTGTGGCCGTTCCCACCGATTTACAATCTGCTCGAAGGCTTCTTGATGAAGTCCCCACTCTCCCGGGTGGAGGTCGTGCCTGCTGAGGAAGTCTGCTTCCCAGTTGTCCACTCCCGGAATGAACACTGCTGACAGTGCTTGTACGTGATTCTCCGCCCAACGAAGAATCCTTGTGGCTTCCGCCATCGCCACCCTGCTTCTTGTGCCACCCTGTCGGTTTACATGGGCGACTGCCGTGATGTTGTCTGACTGAATCAGCACTGGTTGGTCTTGAAGCAGGGGCTCCGCTTGACTCAGGGCGTTGTATATGGCTCTTAATTCCAGTATGTTTATGTGCAGACGAGTCTCCTGACTTGACCACAGCCCCTGGAAGTTTCTTCCCTGAGTGACTGCGCCCCATCCGCGGAGGCTTGCATCCGTGGTCACCAGGACCCAGTCCTGTACGCCGAACCTGCGGCCCTCGAGAAGATGAGCACTCTGCAGCCACCACAGAAGAGACACCCTGGCCCTTGGGGACAGGGCGATTAGCCGATGCATCTGAAGATGCGATCCGGACCACTTGTCCAACAGATCCCACTGAAAGATCCTGGCATGGAACCTGCCGAAAGGAATGGCTTCGTATGATGCTACCATCTTTCCCAGGACTCGCGTGCAGTTATGCACCGACACCTGCTTTGGTTTCAGGAGATCCCTGTCCAGGGTCACTAACTCCTGAGCCTTCTCCTCCGGGAGAAATACCTTCTTCTGTTCTGTGTCCAGAATCATGCCCAGGAAGGGCAGACGCGTCGTAGGAATCAGCTGTGACTTTGGAATATTCAGAATCCAGCCGTGCCATAGCAACACTTCCTGAGAGTGTGCTACGCTGATCAACAACTGCTCTCTGGACCTCGCCTTTATGAGGAGATCGTCCAAGTACGGGATAACTGTAACTCCTTGGTTCCGGAGAAGTACCATCATCTCCGCCATTACCTTGGTAAAGACTCTCGGTGCCATGGATAGACCAAACGGCAACGTCTGGAATTGGTAATGACAGTCCTGTACCACAAACTGGAGGTACTCCTGGTGAGGCGGATAAATGGGGACATGCAAGTACGCATCCTTGATGTCCAGAGATACCATAAAATCCCCCTCTTCCAGGCTGGCAATGACCGCTCTGAGCAATTCCATTTTGAACTTGAACTTTTTTATGTAAATGTTCAAGGATTTTAAATTTAGAATGGGTCTTACCGAACCGTCCAGTTTCGGTACCACAAACAGTGTGGAATAGTAACCCCTTCCCTGCTGAAGGGGGGGTACCATTATTATCACTTGCTGGAGGAACAGCTTGTGAATAGCCGTCTGGACTATCTCCCTCTCCGCGGGAGAAGCTGGCAAGGCGGATTTTAGGTAACGGTGAGGGGGCGTCACTTCGAATTCCAGCTTGTATCCCTGAGATACAATTTGTATAGCCCAAGGATCCACTTGTGAGCGAACCCACTGGTTGCAGAAATTTTGGAGACGCGCCCCCACCGCTCCTGGCTCCGCCTGTGGAGCCCCAGCGTCATGCGGTGGACTTAGTGGAAGCAGGGGGGGACTTTTGTTCCTGAGAACTGGCTGCATGGTGCAGCTTTTTTCCTCTACCCCTGCCTCTGACAAGAAAGGATGCACCTCTGGACTGCATTTGGTAATACGGTGCTTTTTTAGGCTGTGAGGAAACCTGCGGCAAGAAAGTCGACTTTCCAGCTGTCGCTGTGGATACAAGGTCCGAGAGACCATCCCCAAACAATTCCTCACCCTTATAAGGCAAAACCTCCATGTGTTTTTTAGAGTCGGCATCCCCTGTCCATTGCCGAATCCATAAGACCCTCCTGGCAGAAATGGACATTGCATTTATTCGAGAGCCCAGCAGGCAAATGTCCCTCTGGGCATCCTGCATATATAAGACAACGTCTTTAATATGGCTAAGTGTTAGCAATACGGTATCCCTGTCCAGGGTATCTAACCCCTCTGACAGAGTATCTGTCCATGCTGCAACAGCACTGCACATCCAAGCTGAAGCAATAGACGGTCTCAGTAGAGTACCAGAGTGTATGTACACTGACTTCAAGATACCTTCCTGCTTCCTATCCGCAGGTTCCTTTAGGGCGGCCGTATCCTGAGACGGCAGGGCCACTCTTTTAGATAAGCGCATCAGGGCCTTGTCAACCCTAGGGGAGGATTCCCAGCGTAACCTATCCGTTGGCAGGAAAGGGTACGCCATTAGTATTCTCTTGGGAATCACCACTTTCTTATCAGGGGAAGACCACGCTTCTTCACATAACTCATTTAATTCATGTGACGGGGGAAAAGTCACTGGCTGCTTTTTCTCCCCAAACATATTTACCCTCTTGTCAGGTACAGGGTCAGCCTCTGAAATGTGTAATACATTTTTCATTGCAATAATTATGTATCGGATGGCCTTAGTCATTTTGGCCTGTAATAGTGCCTCATCATCGTCGACGCTGGAGTCGGACTCCGTGTCGACATCTGTGTCAACCAACTGAGATAGTGGGCGTTTTTGAGATGCTGACGGCCTCTGAGGCGCCTAGGCAGGCCCGGGTTGAGAGCCCGGCTGTCC
Source organism: Pseudophryne corroboree (assembly GCF_028390025.1). Taxonomy (NCBI): domain Eukaryota; kingdom Metazoa; phylum Chordata; class Amphibia; order Anura; family Myobatrachidae; genus Pseudophryne; species Pseudophryne corroboree. The sequence continues at coordinate 94,723,340 of NC_086447.1, forward strand.
CCCGGCAGCAACATCATCAAATCTCTTGTGTAATGAGTTTACATTGTCATTTAAGACCTTCCACATATCCATCCAATCAGGTGTCGGCACCGACGGGGCCGACACCACATTTATCTGCCCTTGCTCCGCCTCCACGTAACCCTCCTCATCAAACATGTTGACACAGCCGTACCGACACACAGCACACACACACAAGGAATGCGCTGACTGAGGACAGGACCCCACAAGGTCTATGGGGAGACAGAGAAAGAGTATGCCAGCACACACCACAGCGCTATATAACACAGGGATACACACTACCAGAAGTGAATTTTTCCCAATAGCTGCTGTATAAATACACCTTTTGCCTAAATTTATGTGCCCCCCCCTCTCTTTTTACCCTCTTAGTGCCAGGAGACTGCAGGGGAGAGCCTGGGGAGCGTCCTTCCAGCGGAGCTGTGAAGAGAAATGGCGCTGGTGTGCTGAGGAAGAAGGCCCCGCCCCTTCAGCGGCAGGCTTCCGTCCCGCTGTTTCTGACTAAAAAATGGCGGGGGTTTTACACATATACAGTCACAGGCTGTATTATGGGTCTTTTTTATGCCAAAGGTATTCTTATTGCTGCCCAGGGCGCCCCCCCTCCAGCGCCCTGCACCCTACAGTGACCAGAGTGTGTGGTGTGCAGTGGGAGCAATGGCGCACAGCTGCGGTGCTGTGCGCTACCTTAATGAAGACAGGAGTCTTCAGCCGCCGATTTCATCACCAACTTCTGATCTTCTGGCTCTGCGAGGGGGACGGCGGCGCGGCTCCGGGAACGGACGACCGAGGACCTCTGCCTGTGTTCGAACCCTCTGGAGCTAATGGTGTCCAGTAGCCTAAGAAGCGCAACCTAGCTGTGAACAGGTACGTTTGCTTCTCTCCCCTCGGTCCCACGTAGCAGTGAGTCTGTTGCCAGCAGATCTCACTGAAAATAAAAAAATTAACAATTACTTTCTTTACTAGCAGGCTCAGGAGAGCCCACTAGGTGCATCCAGCTCTGGCCGGGCACAGATTCTAACTGAGGTCTGGAGGAGGGGCATAGAGGGAGGAGCCTGTGCACACCAGATAGTACATAATCATTCTTTTAGAGTGCCCAGTCTCCTGCGGAGCCCGTCTATTCCCCATGGTCCTTACGGAGTCCCCAGCATCCACTAGGACGTCAGAGAAATATATAGTAATAACCCCAGTATAATAGAAATATATAGTACTGCCTCCAGTATAATGGAAATATATAGTAATAACCACAGTATAATAGAAATATATAGTACTGCCTCCAGTATAATGGAAATATATAGTAATAACCGCAGTATAATAGAAATATATTGTACTGCTTCCAGTATAATGGAAATATATAGTAATAACCCCAGTATAATAGAAATATATAGTACTGCCTCCAGTATAATGGAAATATATAGTAATAACCACAGTATAATAGAAATATATAGTACTGCCTCCAGAATAATGGAAATATATAGTAATAACCCCAGTATAATAGAAATATATAGTACTGCCTCCAGTATAATGGAAATATATAGTAATAACCACAGTATAATAGAAATATATAGTACTGCCTCCAGTATAATGGAAATATATAGTAATATATAACCACAGTATAATAGAAATATATAGTACTGCCTCTAGTATAATGGAAATATATAGTAATAACCACAGTATAATAGAAATATATTGTACTGCTTCCAGTATAATGGAAATATATAGTAATAACCCCAGTATAATAGAAATATATAGTACTGCCTCCAGTATAATGGAAATATATAGTAATAACCTCAGTATAATAGAAATATATAGTACTGCCTCCAGTATAATGGAAATATATAGTAATAACCCCAGTATAATAGAAATATATAGTACTGCCTCCAGTATAATGGAAATATATAGTAATAACCTCAGTATAATAGAAATATATAGTACTGCCTCCAGTATAATGGAAATATATAGTAATAACCCCAGTATAATAGAAATATATAGTACTGCCTCCAGTATAATGGAAATATATAGCAATAACCCCAGTATAATAGAAATATATAGTACTGCCTCCAGTATAATGGAAATATATAGTAATAACCACAGTATAATAGAAATATATAGTTCTGCCTCCAGAATAATGGAAATATATAGTAATAACCTGAGTATAATAGAAATATATAGTAATAACCACAGTATAATAGAAATATATAGTACTGCCTCCAGTATAATGGAAATATATAGTAATAACCCCAGTATAATAGAAATATATAGTACTGCCTCCAGTATAATGGAAATATATAGTAATATCCCCAGTATAATAGAAATATATAGTACTGCCTCCAGTATAATGGAAATATATAGTAATATATAACCACAGTATAATAGAAATATATAGTACTGCCTCTAGTATAATGGAAATATATAGTAATAACCTCAGTATAATAAAAAATATATTATAATGCCCCCAGTATAATAGAAATATATTGTAATACCCCCAATTTTCATTTTTTTTTATTGAAGCACAAGCATTAGTTACAGACTTTACAGATACTGTAGTAAAGACAATTTATGTAACATTTTGAAGGGATTACCTTGATCTCAATATTCTTGTATAAGTGTTGTTACAGGTAGTTAAAAAAAAAAAAAGGCCATAAATGGAAAACATGAAACATACTGCTAGACACAATAAAGTAATCCACTTGAGAAACCTGTATAATATACAAAATAATGACTTCACATAGTGCTTCAGCTTCACCACTACTATTTCTAATTTTTCCAACCAAAGTGGGAAACAACTACTGGTCAGCAGTCTAGTTCCCAGAGAACAGTACACTAAATAATATGACATATAATAATGAAAAGAAATTAGTATGAAACAATAATAGACGCTCAGCTCAGCTGGTCTATGTTAATAGATGATACAATAAGCGAGTATTTGAGCGGCAATCTGTTGCAATATACAAAATAACTTGGGAACGTATGTATCAAAAGATAGTCGAAATGTATCAAAAGATAGTCAGGCACGCGCAGTAAAAAAAAAAATATGTGTGTGTGTGTGTGTGTGTATACAACCTGGCGGAGGTGCGGCACTCCTGGCGGCTTTGTACAAAGAGACGTTACAGCAGCATATCAGATCACATATATCGATGGTTTACTATATATTGATGGTTTCACTCATCGATGGCCATCCCTGTAATTTCTGTGAATGATCAGTGGGCCAATCACAGCCTGAGGGCAGGGCTTCGCAGGTGTCGAAGGCAAAACTATGCTCAGTGTCCCGGCATCTTGTAACAAAACAAAACAAAAAATTGTTTAGGCTAATTCATTGATGGAGGGAAACCTTCTGGTTCTCTCCCATCGATAACAAAACTACTCGACATCGGCCTTAAACCATCAATGATTAGGAATCATCGATGGTCATCCCTTGTCATGATGTTTGTAATGACATATGGTTAGGGCCTGGGAGACAACTGTGCTTATATGACACTGTGGAAGAGATGTACTAAGCCTTGAAAAGTGTTAAGTTTCACAATGATAACAGCAGATGTATTAAATCTGGAGAAGTGATAAAGCAGTGATAAGTGGAAGGTGATAACGAACCAGCCAATCAGCTCCAATATGTAAATTTACCGTTTGGAGCTGACCGGCTGGTGCGTTAGCACCTTGCACTTATCACTGCTTTATCACTGCCCAAAAGTACCAACCAACCAGCTCCTAACTGCCATGTCACAGGCTGGGTTTGATAAATGACAGTTAGGAGCTGGTTGGTTGGTACTTTATCACCGTGAAATGTATCACTTTTCAAGGCTTAGTACACATACCTCCTAAGTTTGGAGAATGCTGAGCCAGGACTCCTATGCATGGCGGAGCTGCGCACACCTGAAATGGTGCGCGACCTCGGCAAAAGGGGGCGTGGTTTTGTGGGACTGACGCAACCGCCTGCCACGCCCCCGTTTTCTGTCACTGAGGGGGCATTCCCAGCGTTCTATGAGCTGCTTGCATGTCCCCTCTCCCTCTGTCTCCTGTGAATAGACGCTGTACGCATGCACAGTGTCTATTCACCGCTGCTCTAAGCAGAGCAGTGACTACAGGAGCATCCCAACTGCCCCACCACCACCGCGGGACACTAGGCCTGCAGGTGAGACAGCGGGACAGTCCCCAAAAAATGGGACTGTCCAGCAAAAATCGGAACAGCTGGGAGGTATGAGTACATCTGGCCCCTTGTTACTTATTTTTCAGTAATGTGACTGTATATGTTAATCCTTGATAAAGATTCTGTTGTGGAATTGAAAAATTGGCACCATGCATGCAATACAGCTTGGAAGATGATTTGACCTATAAATCTGGAGAGTGCCTTTACTTCTACATATTACATTTGATATCTAGGATCATTGAGGTACCCACATAAAAGCGGGGACCCTAAAGTAGCACCCTAGTTGATGACAAGTCAAGCCTGACCACAAATTGTGTGTGTGTGTGTGTGTGTGTGTGTGTGTGTGTGTGTGTGTGTGTGTGTGTGTGTATATATATATATATATATTATATAGTCGAGTCCCATTATTATGACCACCAGCTAATAGCCAGAGTAACCGCCGTGTGCAGCACAGACAGCAGCTAGACGAGCGGAACTGTCATTTTAGACACACGTCTGGTAGAACCCAGGTTCATTTTGACGGTGAGCTGCTCCACTGTAGCGCGTTGGTCGGCCCTCACGCACCTTCATAGCCGACGTTCACCTCTCACATCAATGGCACGTGGTGCTCCACAGTTTCCACGTTGGTTATTCAAAATGCTGCCATTTGTCCAGTCAGGATACACCTTCACCATAGCAGCACACGGACAGGTCACACACTGCGCTGTGTCAGAAATACCGCCACCTTTGGCCGAAAGCCGATAATCATCCCGTTGTGCAACTCGGATAAATCCCCCCTTTTACCCATGACAGCAGCGAGTGATATGTGTGTATCACACACTTATATACACCCACCAAGCCAGCACACGACACGTGACGTACTTCATGGGCTACGCGCTGTCGACATCAAATGTAGGAGGTGGTCATAATAAATTTACTCGACCGTATGTGTGTCTATATATTTGAGGTGCAACAAGTTATATAACCACATTGTTTAAATAGAAGTCACAGAGGCTTTGCACTCGCTATATTAACTAACAATAATAAACAGTGGAGTTTTAGTACATGTATTGATCAATGTTTTTAAGCCTGCAGCCCCCGACAAGGGACCCCCCTTTACAGATATGAGTGATAGAGGGTTTCAGAATAGGTACAGGGGGATCAGTACAAGGATCCAATATTAGAGTAAGATTCATCCCAGGTCATTTGGTCACAAATGACAGAGAACGTAATTATCCTCTCCTACAAATAACAGCAGATAATGAGCAGAGAGAGGGCACACTAGGTCAAGCACAAATATTGCTTTTGTAATGCAATCTACATCCAGTGCCCCTGAGAGCTCTTGTAATGATGGAGTATAGGAGATCACCGGTAAAGCACATCTCAGTGTTTCATGTATAGTGCTTTCAAAAGTTTAAGCACCTGGCACTGCAGTCTCTCTATGGTGCTAGTGCAAGTCTGGGTAACAAAAATATAAAATGTCATATTAAAGTCCGACCTTCTACCGCCGGAATAATCCCTATAATAGAATAAAATGTTTCAGCTTTCAGTTTAAAATATTTAGCTTAGCCTCAGTTGTGGCCTATGCCAAGTAAAATAGAACATATAGACGAGGGCATAGGCGTTTCTATAATGGGTGCATTGTGCACGGGCCCCAAGGTCTGGTGGGGCCCACACCGAACACACTGCACCCATATAGTATACTTACCCCTCCGGAGTCCTGCTATGGTGGCCCTGCATTGCGGACACAAATCACTTGGAAAATGGCAGCTGCAGATATTTCCGAATGATTTGCGCATGTGCACTGGAGATGTCCCCCGGGAACAAGGTGCGGCCGCCATGTTCCCGGTGGCTGCACGTGGGTCCCCTCCTCTCTTGAAAGGATGAGGGGTTAATAGCACAGTTGGGAACATACAGGGGGTGATGGAGTAAAATAAAGAAAATACAGATTTGGGGCACAATAAAGAGCATTTAAACTTAATGGGGGTGGTCTTCAGGTTGCCGGCGACCACCATACCGGCGCTGGAATCCCGACCGCCGGTATACCAACATCTTTTCTCCCTCTTGGGGTCCACGACCCCCCTGGAGGGAGAATAGATAGTGTAGCGCGCAGCGCGCCACCGTGCCTGCAGCGTGGCGAGCGCAGCGAGCCCGCAAGGGGCACATTTGCGCTCGCCCACCTGGCGGGATTCTGGCGCCGGTATGCTGGTCGCCGGGAGCCCGACCGCCGGCAAACCATACTACACCCACTTTATGGCAATGTTAGACACACCAAGTGGTATTAGAGTGTCTAAAGCCGCTGAACTTAGGCTTCTCATTCCTTACACATTTTAATTATACGACATTAAAAGTTATATTTTAATTATATTCACCTCTTTCTTAAAGTGCGCCAACAAAGAGACAATCCTTTCCTTTCCACTGTTCTTCTTAAACTCTATTGTCTATGGCAGCACCCCCTAGATAACACCACAAATTGATATACAATATATAAATTGGGGATTTATATAATATACTCAACTTATTGTCAATTTGTTATAAGTCTAGTGCAGAGGATTTCCATTCCCCTTTTCCCCTAATCTGCCATTCCTTACACATCCAAGCACACATCTGCCAGGGGGCACCAGCCAAAATCTTGCCTAGGGCACCAAATGGGTTAAGACCGGATCTGCCTCCATGGCAAAGTGGACCTCCTGTACATATATCTTACAAGGAAAAGTAGGAGGAATACATTTATTTCTCTCTGATATAAAAAAAGACTGTTAATTGGAAATGTCCACATTGTGGATTATTTTGTATTTATGGTGTAATATGCACGCTCTGCATAAACCGGAAGATATCCGAGACTCTAGTGCAGTGGTGAATTTCCCATTAGGCATGTGAGGCACGCGCCTTGGGCGGCACTTATTTGGGGGCGGCACTTGGATGCTTGTGTTGTTACTGTTAGCCCAAAATGTACCAGTAACTGTAAAATATTTCCACTGTACTGTATTACTGTATATGCCATCTTGATTGGAGTGTAAATGAGTAGGACATGCACATACTGCCCCTGTCAGATGTCCTACTTAATACATATGTATGCATACAGTAACTAAAAATAAAAAAATGTCATAGTGTCTTTTTTTATTGTTCTATTAAATTGGCTTACATCAAATGAGAGCTAATAATCAGTCAATGAAAATAATAATTAAATTAGTCAGCTAGAGGGCGGCCATTACTGTTGTGCCTAGAGGTGCCCTCATCCCTAAATCCTCCCCTCCCTATGTCATGTGGTGGAAAAGACAAGATGATCCAGTATGTGAAGAGGCGAGTCTTTATGCCTGGCTGCAGGACGCATCTAGTCTGCACGGTGTAGAGAGGGGTGGTGGGAAGGACACAGCAAGCAGAATAAAATAGAAACATCCACTTTTACAATCCTGATGTAAACTGATAGGTTGCTATGGTTGGGAGGTTGGGATGGGGTTAATAGAGGTAGTAGCATATCTATAACGGGTGCCGGCTAGTGCGGTGCACATGGCCCGCTGAGTCCACGGGGGCTGATGCTGTTCACCCTGCACCATGTTCTTCAATTCTTACCACAATGGCAGCAGAACAGGAAAATGGTGCAGCAGCCATTTGCCCAACGATTTGTGTATGCGCAGTAGAAAATCCTCAGAAAAATGCCTGTCATGCCATTTTCCTGGAGACCTGCACAGCACAAATGTCTACTCACTAGCCCTGCGGGTTAGAGGGGGAGCCTGGATGGAGACTGCACATAGGCCCTCTCCTCACTTAATGCTCCCCTGAGTAGAGGGTCAGAGCGATTCTGCTTCCTACCTCACTAGGGTGGAGTAGAAATCAGACTTCGTGGGCGGAACGACAGGATTAAAATGACCGCTGGGAAAAAATGTAGACAAGGAAACTAGTGAAACTGTGGCCCGCAGCACACAGCGGCATGTAATGAGTCAGTTTGACTCATTACATGCCGCGCTAGCTTTGGGCCCCTTGACAGTGGCGGGACCCAGTGCAAGGCACCGCTTGCACTGGCGGTAGTTCCGCCACTGGCCATATCTATAGATAGTCCTAAGCTTTGGTGTCTGCTATCCAATAATCATACTGGGGATTGTGTATTATTCACAATCTCTATTACATGCAGCTATAACAAATTATAAACATTCCACTAAATGATTATTACCTTTTATGTAGACGTTCTCTTCTCGGCGTTCATCAGCGCAGACTGATGGATTGCCTGTAGCGATTCTCCGCTGTGATGTATAGCAGTGTAAAAATATTGAGACAGAATGTAATAAGTGCGACTTTCTTGCTCTTTATTTGAGTTCGCTATTGATTACCTGCCGCACGTTGACGTTAACATCAATAAAATCATGAAGATCCTTCTCATATTTCACTCATACACAGTCGGCCGAGAGCTTGTTGGGTCTACACTGGATGTAATACAACATTAGTATTTAATATAGGGACCCTCGGGACCCGCCTGACATTAATCTGCCAGGGGACAGTGACAAATGCCCAAGTATTTTCTGCCTGACATATCTGCAGTGATTTACACGCGTGACATCTATCATGTGTCGGAGGGAAGAGAAATAGTTAAAAATCAGCAAGCCCTGACCCTCCCCCCCCTCCCCGGTGTATATGGAGATGAGAAGTAGGCAGTGAACCCATTACAGATTCATGAAATAGATGTAGCTGTTTGCACGATTTATACTGACACAATGGAAGCAATCTAGAACACTCACCTACATCATTATTAAGCTGTGCAGTGATGCGTCGGTGTACCAGGGCTTGCTGGCACCCGTTGTAAAGCTTGGCTCGCTGAGCATAAAATAATAATACTGTTGTTTAGTACCTGCAGCCCATAGAGCACTGAGAAACAGAGGTACTAAGTCATCAATACATGGAAGTGAGAATGGGCAACAGACATGGATAAGAGGTTGTATATCAAATAAAAATATATATGCATAGGGTAGAACAGTGGTAGGTAGCTCTTGTTACTGGTGCCACATGATGGCATTCTGGACGTTTTAAGTGGCACTTTTCGGGGTCAGTCCCTCTCCTACTGGGCACACTGTGCTGCTCTTCCTATCCTACTCCGCCTCCTTCCCTTTTGGTGGAGAGCTCTCTGGCATGCCAGCAGCCAGAACCCTCCAGACTGGAGAACCCAAGTGTGGCCTGCATACCCAGTGAAGCCTCTGGTGACTGAACCCCAGGGTCAGACTGTCCCACAGCGGTGCAGGGGAAACCCCCAGTGGGCCCCACTGCCTAAGGGCCCACCCTCTCCTCTATTGATTGTGCACTTGAATTAAACATTATACATATGTTACATACTTATGCCCCCACATCACCCACCGCTGTACCAAACTGACTGCCCCCTCCCGGAGGGGGCATCCATAAAGTCGCCAACTATGCTGCATAGATCTGTGGTGTATTTTCTACAGTGCATCGCTGTAATAAATCTGGTACATTATCATACATGCACTATCAGTACTCTCTCTCTCTCTCTCTCTCTCTCTCTCTCTCTCTCTATATATATATATATATATATACACAGTGTCGGACTGGGGCATGAAGGGCCCACTGGGGGGGATTCAGTGGTAGGTGCCCCTGTTTAGGGGTGTGGCTAGCCATCTCGTTGGTTTGCCTAACTAGCAGCGAGTGCATGGGCTGGGCCCCTTGATAAATATATATAACAAATGTTGCTAGTGCGTGCATGATAATGTACGAGATTAATAACAGCAATGCACTGTAGTGAATACACCATAGTCCTGTGCAGTATAATGTTAAATATGTATAATGTATAGTTCAAGTGCACAGTCTGGAACCTAATCCCTAGAGTGGGCCAGTCCAACACTGTATGTATATATATATATATATATATATAAAAGGACCCAGACTATTAGTTAGCCCCCTCTGGAGGCTGGCCACACCCCTAAGCATGAGCCCCTACCACTGCAATCCCCCTGTAGTCCCTCATACCCCGTCTGCCACAATTACTCTCACAGTCGAATAACAGTATAAAATTCGTAAGCTTGGCTTAGCTCCAGACCTAACCTGAGCAAATTCACTTAAAAACTAGAAGCACCGTAACATGTTTAATGCCCATCCATTGCTTTAGTGATTGTTTGCACTTTGCATATGCTGTAATGGTGGGGGCACACCAGAAACTTTTTTGGCTTGTAATGTTGGGCCCATATAGGAACCGTTGTCTGCCATTATAAACCAGGCGGCATGTCTACGATGAGAGCAGCACCCGAGATTCGGCCATTCCGGGAGAGGAAGCAAATATGGGTTTATATATACTGCACTATTTGCTTCATGACTGCAGTATTCTCATTGTGTAATGACTATCCATATCTTTTTTTGCTCTTGGGGCCATGGACTACTAATAGACTATTTAGTTCCATAGCATTGTCATTTGTTGTATTTTTTGTTGTTGTTTTTTTAGCTGTCATTTTGCATTGTTTTATATTTGACCACCCTTTCATATATATGAAGGGTTGTTTTGAGGCCAAGAAGCATTAAGCCGCTCATAACTTTATTGTGATTACCTAAACCTTTTCTTTAAGCTAGCTTATCACTAAATAAAACCACACCACACACTGAAATAAAGACACGGACACAGTAGCTGGAGTTAAAGGTCAGACGATGTTTATTAATCGCTGACCAACTCTTTAAACTAATAATTGAGGCCGAATTAGAATTGATTTGAATATATATTTAACTTTAGTTTGGAGGATGGCAAACAGAAAACCGCTGCCAAACACCAGCACCAGTCACCTAGATGAAAACCACCAACCAAGGAGGGGAGTACACCTACCCCGCCTCCTTCCCGCATAAACCGCATTGTGCTGGCCTTACCCCTCTCTCTCTGGCAAACGTTCGGTTCCCGCAGGGGAACGTCTAAATGTCCAACCGCAAGAAAAGGACACACCTGCCGTCCTTCTAAAGAGGGAGCCCCACAATGACCACTTATGCCTGTGTGACAGTTGGTTGGCAGCGATTTCCCGCCACCAAGGTTTACCAAACCGCCACCGCCATCCGCAAACAGAACATTAACCAAACCAGAAACTAACTAGCTCTACCGAAAAAGACCAAAAATATCCTCCAGAAAAAACTGCACTCCTTCCGGAGAAAGGTGAACCCCATCGTCTCTGTAGAACTGCCTGTTCCGCAGCACCAGCAGAGGATGTTTGATTGCCACTCCGCCTATGGCCCTGACAAAAAGAGACACCGTAGAATTCACCTTTTTTGCGTGCTTTCTCCAGCGCCGAGAAACGCACCGCACCACGCCAATGGAAACGGGGCACCATTTCCGACCAGACGATGCAGACCCCCGGCCAGTGACAACGGATCGCCACCACATCTGCCTTTATAGACAAAATCAAATCTATGCCTTTAACTCGGCCTAGATCATTGCCACCCAAATGAATGACAATACAACTGGGGCGACCCCAACGGCGCTCCCGAGAAAAAAGGACCCTCAACAGATCACCCCATAACAGACCCCTAACACCTAACCATCTCAATTGCCTGGACCCAAAAATCTCAGTCGCCCTAGATGCCATGGGATGTTTTTCCGCCCAAAAAATATAGGAATGACCAACCATCCATATGTGGTCTCCAAAATTGATGACAGCTGCAAAAGAAAATATCCTAACATCAGATTATGCACATAATCCATAACTTAAACACAATGTAACAGAATTAAACCCAAGTGAAGGAGAAAACTCAAAAAACCTCCCGTGGACCTTGATAGAACAGCCAATTGAAATTAGGCCCCCTCGGAGGAAAAATTTTAAAAATTCACTTCACACCCTCGATTCCTGAACGGTAAGCGTTCAAAAACCGACGAGTAAACACGTTTTTGGGTTAGCGCAACAGGCGCACTTATAATTTATCTATACGGACATAGGACTTATAGGAGGCCGACTTCCAGCGACCCAACTCCCGAATAGCCGCAGGTGATGAACCGGCAGCCGCCGCATGGGTAGCCGCCCCAATCCGAAAGGAATGAGTACCGAAGTCCGCCTCCTGCAAGCCCAGCGCCGTCAAACATTTCTTGAACACAGACACAAACTGAAACTTTGTCAGAGGGTCAGACTGCACGTGTACCAGCAACTGGTTGCCCCCCGGAGGTCTTAATCGCACATACCCTTGCGTCAAACGCAGCGGGCAAACGCCCGGTTCCTCCTGAGCCTCCAATGACAACCAGCGACCCCGACCAGTTTGATCTGTCTTGGATCGCACAATCCGACAGAGCAAAAGGCCCTCCTGCAAGCGCACGTTCTCGTAGAGCAGACCTGATTCCCGGGACGCCTTGCTGCTCGCCACTAACTCGCTCACCCGGAAAGCCCCGAAAAAGGCCAGTGTATACGCACAACTAAACAATGCCACCTCAAATTCCGAGGACGCAATCCGAGGTAGCACATGCAGCAATTCTGCTAGCAGCTGCAATGTTATTGGCCTACGTGAATCCGCAGGCGCCGGGTGCAACCTAGCCCAACCTTTCAGCGCTCTGGAAAGGACAAACGACCCCGTGGGGTCCGTCATCCCGTGGAGCCGCGAGTGAAAGGCGATGCCCGCAAGGGCAGTAGCCATGGCCGCTTTTGACCTACCGTTTTGGTAATGTTCCCAAACAAAGGTCAACAGGGCGTCGGCCGAGGACTCACCTGCTACCCCGTACCTACTCTGAAAGGCCGACCAATCCCGCCATGCTGCATCATACGCACGTAGAGTGGAGGGAGCCAAAGCACACCTGGCTAAAGCAGTTAAACCGATTCGACCATCTGCCAGACAGAAGGTGGGCACTGTAACCCCTCCGCCTCCGCTCCCGGAACCAATGTCCTGAATTTGTCAAATTGGAACCGGGACAATGCATCCGCAATTCCATTGTCAACTCCAGGAACGTGGCGAGCCCTAAAATTAATATTGCGCTGCAAACAAACTAACACTAAATGCCTTAGCAGTCTCAGTGCTTACGGTGAGGAGGAACGCTGATTATTAATCGCATGTACTACCCCCAAGTTGTCGCAAAGAAACGAGATGTCCCTATTTGCGAACCGTCCGGCCCATAACTCAAGCGCCACTATGATCGGGAACAATTCCAGCAACAGAAGGTTCTTGGTAAACCCGCGCGTTATCCAAGATGACGGCCAAGCCGCAGCGCACCATGCGCCAGCGAAGAACGCACCGAACCCTAGACTGCCTGAAGCATCCGTGAACAATTGCAGCTGCTTACTAGAACAACAAGGAGCGGGCCACAAAACCTCCTTGTTGAAGGACTCCAGGAAAGAGACCCAAATCCGCAAATCATCTCTGATCTCGCGGGAAAGGTACACGGAGTGATTCTGCCGTACCGTCCCCGCCGTGGCCCGCTCGAGTTTGCGACAGAAAATCCTACCCATGGGGATAATCCGACACGCAAAATTGAGAGAACCAAGCAAGGACTGCACCTGCTTAAGCCGAACCCTGCGTTTGCCTAAACAGTCTGTAATTAAACCCAATAGCTTCCGCACCTTATCCTCGGGCAAGCGACAGCAACCCCCCACCGTGTCAATTTCGATACCTAAATAGCTAAGACACGTGCAAGGGCCCTCGCACTTATCTAGCGCGACCGGTACCCCTAAAGCGCAGAATAACGACCTGGCCACCGAAAGAATGTCCCCACAGACCGAACTGTCCCCGGGCCCAACAAAAAGAAAGTCGTCCAGGTAGTGAGCCACCCCCGTTTGTCCGGAGGCGGTCTGGACGCACCAGTGCAAAAATGTGCTAAAGCACTCAAAGTAGGCGCAGGAGACAGAGCAACCCATGGGGAGACACCGATCCACGTAAAACTCGCCCCCTAGTTTGAAACCCAGAAACCGAAGGGAATCTGGGTGCAGCGGGAGTAGGCGAAAGGCCGATTCTACGTCCAATTTTGCCAAAAGGCCCCCCGGACCACACTCCCGCACTAAGCGCAGCGCGTCGTCAAAAGACTGATAACGTACCCTGCACTTGTCGTCCGGAATGGCGTCGTTGACCGACAATCCCGGAGGGTGCGACAAGTGCTGTATCAGGCGAAACTTGCCCGCGGCCCTCTTGGACACCACCCCTACTGGGGAAATGCACAAGGAGGGCAGCGGGGGAAAGGCGTAGGGCCCGGCCATGCGCCCCAGGTCAATCTCCCCGTCCACTTTCCGCCGGACCTCCTGCGGGAATTCGCGAGCCGATCTCAAATTCCGGCGCGCCACTACCTGGACCGAATCCGAAATGGGCAAACGAAAACCGTGCCGAAAACCCTCCAAGAGAAAAGATGACGCCGCCTCATCGGGGTACAAGCTAAGCCAGCGCTGCAACTCGGGAACTAGAATCGGGGAAAAAGCCTTACTTGCCAATTCCCCCGGCCTCGGTGGCAGCGGCGGGCTTACCGCCTGTCGCCGAGGTGCAATCCTTGGCCGGGTGACTTGCTCCGCACAGCTTACATGAGTGGCGAAAACGACAACTCGCTCCTTTGACGCACTTGCCGTCGTTGTAGGCAAAGCACTTGCCTTTTCCCGTTAGTCGGGAACCAGCCGCCCCGGCCGCCCCGGGCTTCTTGGCCGTGGCGTCCGGGGTGGGTTTGACCTGCTGCGTGACCTCCAACCACACCTCAACATCCTTAAAACCCGCGGGCAGGATGGGGTTGCCATCCTGATTGCGACGAAACTTCTCGTCGTAATCCCGCCACGCGGACCCCTTGGATTTTAAGTACATATCGTGTACTAAAAACAAATATTTAACCAAGTTGGCATACTCCGAGGGCCGCGATTCCGTGTAGCAAGCCATGAAAACCAAAAAACCACGTAGCCACTGGTGAAAATTGCGAAACGCATTTTCCCCAATACCACCCGGCTTCTTGGCTGCGTCAAAACCTTGCCGCATTTCCTCCGTGAGGGTGAATACGTCTACGTACTTCCCCTTACGGATTTTTTCCCGCATGCGCTTGCGAACCCCCCGTGTGACTGCAGTGTTGGCGCAGTGAACCATCTCCCCATAACGGGGGGGATCAGGGGGAAGTACCGGCGCCGGAGCGGCTACCCTATGCGCCTCCTTCGCCATTCGCCGCGCTATGAGTCTAGCTAATTTCCGCGGGCGCCGCGGAGAACCTGAAGACACACTGCTGGAAGATGAGGAACTACATGTTGTAATGTGCAAAGGAAGGTTTAGCTCACCGGTGTTAGAAGGACCCGGAACCGCGTCGTCCGCTGCTACCGCCTCCGTTGATGTCCGCACCTCACCGGTTGCTGTTGCGTTCGTCCGTGACCCTTGCCTCCTGCCGGGCGTAGCCCCTGCATTGAACGGAACCTGTGAGGGAGAAACAGAGGGGACAACAGGCGTAGGGGGGACGAAAACATCATTAACAAGTGGTTGAACCTGCGGAGGAGGAGTCCCCGTCCCGCCGCTCTGCAGCGGATGGCCGCCTGGAAGCTGCAGGGGGGGAACCCCCACCGAGGCGTACCCAACCGACTGCGTAAAGGCAGCCCCGCTCACTGCACCGACACTCGCTGTGTAAGACGGGCGCCACGCCGTATGCGGCGGGCAGCCGCTCGTCCCCGCCCATCCGGCGGACACCGGAAGGAACTGAGGGGGCACCGGGAGAAGAGGCCAACCCTGTGCCACCTGACTCCCCCCGACCAGTGACTGTCCCGCCTGCAGGCCCGCAAAGGCCGGAAAGGGGACCGCGACCCGAGGGCCGCCGACCGACCACGTGGTCTGCACGCCGGCGCCCGCGCCGGTTACGTGCGGGGAAAATTGTGCACCGGACGCAGTCGTGAAACCCATGGAGGGCATGCTGGCGGCTAAGGGGAAGGTCGGTGCCAGAGGCCACGGAAAACCCCCGGGAAAGGGCTGGCTCCCCGTGAAGCCCTGTTGCGCTGCCACCGACAGGGACGCGCCGGGTGTCACGTAAGCCGCCGAGACGGCCGACTGCGTGGACCCAAACTGAAATGACCCGGGAAGGGCGAGGGCAGGGGTTTGAAACCCTGCGAACGGGGACGCCGCGAAAGCCGGCGGGGGGGCTGACGACCAGGGCCCGCCGACGCAGGCCCCCGACGTCGGGGCCACATCCGAGAAACCCTGCCATGCTACCGCAGCTGGGGCGGGCGCAGCGGCAGACCCCGCCACGTCCCCTGCCCCAGCAACATCAGGCCTAACCCAACCTTCATTCCCCCGTACGTACTGGGGTGTGGAGGGACCCGCATTATGGAGGCTTAAATTGGGGCCCTGCGCTGCACCGAGGACAGCGGGGGCCTCCCCCCGCTGTCCCGGGCTCATGTTCCCTGGCTGTGAAGTGGCCCCCCTCCCCCCCCCCGCAGCGCCGTCGCGGCCGCCCGGCACCACGTGCGCCGCCGAGAGCCGCCCGCGGGGAAGGAGGAGGAGGGCCGGAGCTGATCCCAGCGCCGGAGGAGGGAGAGGCTGAAGGGGGCAGTGCTGATGCGAGCGTCGGTGCCCGCGACTCTGACGGGCCGCGCGGCCCGACGCCACGTGACGAGCGGCCGCTGGCCCCCTGCCTACGTTCGGCAGGGAAGCGGGCTGCCACTGCCCGCCCCCGCCGCCTGTCCGTAGCAGGGGAAAACCCTCTCTGGGGCCCTGCACTGGGTGAACGCGAGCGGGGGGTGCTCCCAGCCTCCACGAGGCGGCGGGGAGGGGGGGCAGAACGTCTGGGCCGCGGCATGCTGGAGGGAGGGAGACACTGCAGCACAATCACTGGCACAACAGGAAAATGCACAACAACAGGGGGGAAGGGGAACAAAAAAGAAAGGGGGGTACAAATGCACAGCAACCCAGCAATGAAGGACAACAATAATCAGCAATTCAACTAGCAATGCTATACTTATCCTTCCTGGGCCATAAACTGAATGGCAAGAGGAAGTCTAGCAAAATGGCCACCACCTATATACTAACCTAAGACCCTCCTCTTCATCTTGATGCACAACCCTCTAATCCAATAGGAAAAAACCAACCGGGAAAACTGATCTGCCTAGCAACTGCTTAGTCATTTAAACAACCAATCACAAAAAGTTGATCGCTTATATGGCCTCAGGCTTATGCAGCCTTCAGCTTATCAAAGCAAGATCAGGGCTGCATTATGCCTTGAGGCAGAGGGGCACTGGCCACTCAAGACAGGGGGCCTGGGGGGAGAGGGTTGTATATTTGTGTATACCTCACAACATGATCCATTCCAGGAGGGACAAAATGCCCTCTACCTGGACTTCCCTCTAATATATGATTGGCGTCACCTGAGTTTAACTATTTAATTGATAAGAAAGGTGTTTCAACAGATGTGATTACAATCATAAATTAATAGGGAAGTGCAGGTAGAGACCATTTTGTCCCTTCTTAAATCGGTCGTGTTTGGAGGTATGGATTATGTGTATTTTAAATTTAAACCAATTGTGTATACAGGTTGAGTATCCCATATCCAAAATGCTTGGGACCAGAAGTATTTTGGATATCGGATTTTTCCGTATTTTGGAATAATTGCGTACCATAATGAGATATCATGGCGATGGGACCCAAGTCTAAGCACAGAATGCATTTATGTTTCATATACACCTTATACACACAGCCTGAAGATAATTGTAGCCAATATTTTTTATTACTTTGTGCATTAAACAAAGTGTGTGTACATTCACACAATTCATTTATGTTTCATATACAGCTTATACACAGAGCCTAAAGGTCATTTAATGCAATATTTTTCATATCTTTGTGTATTAAACAATGTTTGTGTACATTGAGTCATCAGAAAACAAAGGTTTCACCATCTCAGTCTCACTCAAAAAATTCCGTAATTCGGAATATTCCGTATTTCGGAATATTTGGATATGGGATACTCAACCTGTATTAGATTTATACTAATAGTTTAATAATGGCTGAGTACTGTTTATAGCTCCACCCAATTGAGAGACAACTATTTTATAAAGCTTTCTTGTAGTGTTACACACTGGGGCAGGACTCAGGAGGACTCTCTGGGTGAAATTCAATTGTTTGAAAAGTCGGTTGGGTATCTGTTTTTTGCTGTCTATTAGATAGTAAAAAAACAGACTCCCAACTGACTTTTCAAACAATTGAATACCCCTCTCTGTGTGACACTCTCTCTAGACCCGAATGCTCTTATTAGATAACAGGTTACATAGGACCCAGACACAGAGGAAGAGGAGCAGGGGTCACTTACAGCTCTCTCCCCGCTCCAGTCTCTCCACTGGTCAGGAAGCTCCATTGGTAGTTCATGAAGCCTGATACTCCTGTGTCTGTGCCTGCATTGCATACTATCCTGCTCACAGTCTGGATGCCTGGCTCTGCTGCTGCACAAGAGAGAGTGCTGGTGATGTCAGTGTGCTCTGGCCGGGGGGCCCCCTGACAGAAGGGTGCGAGCTCTGATTGGCTCACGGATCTGCGCTGAATTAAACTGAGACACCCGCCGGAGACTGAGGGGAAGGAGAGGGTGCAGGCTGCGCTCTCCTTCCCTCACACAGACAGGACGGCGACGGCGGCGGCAGCGGTGAGCAGGGGAGGGGGGGGGGCATGTATACCTGGCACTGGGGGGGCATGTTATACCTGGCACTGGGGATATCTGGCACTGGGGGGGCATGTTATACCTGGCACTGGGGGATATCTGGCACTGGGGGATATCTGGCACTGGGGGCATATCTGGCACTGGGGGGGGGGCATGTTATACCTGGCACTGGGGGATATCTGGCACTGGGGGGATATCTGGCACTGGGGGGGCATGTATACCTGGCACTGGGAGCATATCTGGCACTTGGGGGGGCATGTATACCTGGCACTGGGAGCATATCTGGCACTGGGGGATATCTGGCACTGGGGGACTTGTGTACCTGGCACTGGGGGATATCTGGCACTGGGGGGGCATGTATACCTGGCACTGGGGATATCTGGCACTGGGGGCATATCTGGCACTGGGGAGGGGCATGTTATACCTGGCACTGGGGGATATCTGGCACTGGGGGATATCTGGCACTGGGGGAGCATGTATACCTGGCACTGGGAGCATATCTGGCACTTGGGGGGCATGTATACCTGGCACTGGGAGCATATCTGGCACTGAGGGACTTGTGTACCTGGCACTGGGGGATATCTGGCACTGGGGGGGCATGTATACCTGGCACTGAGAGCATATCTGGCACTGGGGGGGACTTGTGTACCTGGCACTGGGGGATATCTGGCACTGGGGGCATATCTGGCACTGGAAGGACATGTGTATCTGGCACAGGGGGCATATCTGGCACTGGGGGGCATATCTGACACTGGGGGGACATGTGTGTCTGGCACTGTGGCCATATCTGGCACTGCGGAGACATGTGTATCTGGCACTGGGGCATATCTGACACTGAGGGCATATCTGGCAATGGGGGCATACTTGTGTATCTGGCACTGGGGGCATTTCTATATCTGGCACTGGGGGCATATCTGGCACTGGGGGCATACTTGTGTATCTGGCACTGTGGGGGCATTTCTGTATCTGGCACTGGGGGGCAATGTATATTTGACACAGTGGGGGCATTTGTGTATCTGGCACTGTGGGGCAATGTGTATCTGACACTGAGGCAATGTATATCTGGCACTCTGGGGGCATTTGTGTATCTGGCACTGTGAGGCAATGTGTATCTGGCACTGTGAGGCAATGTGTATCTGGCACTCTGGGGACATTTGTGTATCTGGCACTCTGGGGGCATTTGTGTATCTGGCACAGTGAGGCAATGTGTATCTGGCACTGTGGGGCAATGTATTTCTGGCACTGTGGGGCAATGTGTATCTGGCACTATTGGGGTCATACGTGTATCTGCCCCTCCCCATATGTGTATCACGCCCCCATTTTCATTGACCACGCCCCATGTGGCATTTGGCCACACCCATTTTTTTGCGCGCGCACAGTACCCGTAAGACATTTTTTCTACTTGCACCACTGTCTAGTACCCACAGACAATTTGGTATTTGTAAACCGTGTGTTCCCTGCACTCAATCCATACCTCCAAACACGACCCATTTGACCGTAAGCTTCCAGGGGAGTAAAACTAAAAAAAAACATGTCAGTCCTGGTTTTTACATGAGCATATTTTAGTATAATAAAGCTTTTTATTTAAGATTTTGAATAGACAAAAAGCCCCGATTTGTAGAGAAGAGTAGGAGGGGAGATAACGTGCTGTGTGCACAGATGACAGCAGAGACTAGCGTGGAGCAGTGGGCAGATGAACGAACATCTTGGCTGCTGCCGGGAATGACACCTGTCACTCCTCCGGCTGGGAATACGAGGGAGATGACAAATACATTTCAGGATGATCTGTTTCTCATTTCTCACTAGCAATCTATTATTCAATTGCATTCATCTATGACCGGGCCGGAGCTCTGATTCATTGTAATCTGTCATCTCCCGGCTCTCCATCTTCCCTTTCATTATTTAATATTTAATATTTGTGTCATTAACAAATTAGATCAGCTTTGCAGACATTCCTTCACCATGGTTGTTATTAACAAATGCAATGGGGTACATTTACTAACATTCGTAATTTCCGAAAATAGGTCAAAGTTCAATCACGAATGACATCGACAGTGTAAAACTGCAACTTTTTGAATTTATTACGATGGATTTACTAAGCTGTCGTATTCGTGTTTTTCTTTTCTTCCGATGTCGATGTCATTCGTTTTTTTTTACCTAATTTTACGGCAGTGATTAGCAAAACACTGCCGTTTTTTTTTACAATCAATCTCGGCCGGATCTGTGTGATCCGTGCTGGGGTTCTTTTTTTATTTTATTTTTAATTAAACAATGTAAAATCCCCCAAAAAAATGCGTGGGGTCCCCCCTCCTAAGCATAACCAGCCTCGGGCTCTTTGAGCCGATCCTGGTTGCAGAAATATGGGCAAAAAAATGACAGGGGTTCCCCCATATTTAAGCAACCAGCATCGGGCTCTGCGCCTGGTCCTGGTCCCAAAAATACGGGGGACAAAAAGAGTAGGGGTCCCCCGTATTTTTAAAACCAGCACCGGGCTCCACTAGCTGGACAGATAATGCCACAGCCGGGGGTCACTTTTATACAGCGCCCTGCGGCCGTGGCATCAAAAATCCAACTAGTCACCCCTGGCCGGGGTACCCTGGGGGAGTGGGAACCCCTTCAATCAAGGGGTCCCCCCCCCCCCAGCCACCCAAGGGCCAGGGGTGAAGCCCGAGGCTGTCCCCCCCCATCCAATGGGCTGCGGATGGGAGGGCTGATAGCCTTTGTTGTAAAATAAAAGATATTGTTTTTAGTAGCAGTACTACAAGTCCCAGCAAGCCTCCCCCGCATGCTGGTACTTGGAGAACCACAAGTACCAGCATGCGGCGGAAAAACGGGCCCGCTGGTACCTGTAGTACTACCACTAAAAAAATACCCAAAAAAACACAAGACACACACACCGTGAAAGTATAATTTTATTACATACATACACACATACATACATACTTACCTTATGTTCCCACGCAGGTCGGTCCTCTTCTCCAGTAGAATCCAAGGGGTACCTGTTGAATAAATTCTACTCACGAGATCCAGGGGTCCAGGCTCCTCGGCAAATCCAGGGATAATCCACGTACTTGAATAAAACAAAAAAACGGTTGCCCGACCACGAACTGAAAGGTGACCCATGTTTGCACATGGGTCACCTTCCCACGAATGCCAGAAACCCACTTTGCCTTCTGGCTAAGTGGGTTTCTTCAGCCAATCAGGGAGTGCCACGTTGTAGCACTCTCCTGATCAGCTGTGTGCTGCTGTCCTCACTGACAGGCAGCACGCGGCAGTGTTACAATGTAGCGCCTATGCGCTACATTGTAACCAATGATGGGAACTTTCTGCTCAGCGGTGACGTCACTTTAGGTCAACCGCAGGGCAGAAAGTTCCCATCATTGGTTACAATGTAGCGCATAGGCGCTACATTGTAACACTGCCGTGTGCCGCCTGTCAGTGAGGACAGGAGCACACAGCTGATCAGGAGAGTGCTACAACGTGGCACTCCCTGATTGGCTGAAGAAACCCACTTAGCCAGAAGGCAAAGTGGGTTTCTGGCATTCGTGGGAAGGTGACCCATGTGCAAACATGGGTCACCTTTCAGTTCGTGGTCGGGCAACCGTTTTTTTGTTTTATTCAAGTACGTGGATTATCCCTGGATTTGCCGAGGAGCCTGGACCCCTGGATCTCGTGAGTAGAATTTATTCAACAGGTACCCCTTGGATTCTACTGGAGAAGAGGACCGACCTGCGTGGGAACATAAGGTAAGTATGTATGTATGTGTGTATGTATGTAATAAAATTATACTTTCACGGTGTGTGTGTCTTGTGTTTTTTTGGGTATTTTTTTAGTGGTAGTACTACAGGTACCAGCGGGCCCGTTTTTCCGCCGCATGCTGGTACTTGTGGTTCTCCAAGTACCAGCATGCGGGGGAGGCTTGCTGGGACTTGTAGTACTGCTACTAAAAACAATATCTTTTATTTTACAACAAAGGCTATCAGCCCTCCCATCCGCAGCCCATTGGATGGGGGGGGACAGCCTCGGGCTTCACCCCTGGCCCTTGGGTGGCTGGGGGGGGGGACCCCTTGATTGAAGGGGTCCCCACTCCCCCAGGGTACCCCGGCCAGGGGTGACTAGTTGGATTTTTGATGCCACGGCCGCAGGGCACTATATAAAAGTGACCCCCGGCTGTGGCATTATCTGTCCAGCTAGTGGAGCCCGGTGCTGGTTTTAAAAATACGGGGGACCCCTACTCTTTTTGTCCCCCGTATTTTTGGGACCAGGACCAGGCGCAGAGCCCGATGCTGGTTGCTTAAATATGGGGGAACCCCTGTCATTTTTTTCACCATATTTCTGCAACCAGGATCGGCTCAAAGAGCCCGAGGCTGGTTATGCTTAGGAGGGGGGACCCCACGCAATTTTTTTTGAAAAAATAAGCACTTTCCCACCCCTTCCCACTGATATACATGCACGGATCTCATGGATCCCTGCATGCCTATCCAATCACGAATAAAAAAAAAAGGTCTGTTTTTTTTTAGCACTTTTTTACGAGTTGTAATTTTTCACGGCAGTGTTTGTTCTTTTTTGGCTTTGCACTTCTTAGTAAATGACCGAGATTCATACTTAAACAGCCGCGTTTTGACCGATGGTGTATTCATTCGTAATTTTTTACCTGAACTTGCAAAAAATTACGAATGCCCTCATCACTGCCGTGATTAGTGTTTAGTAAATGACCGAGATGACACTTTGAAGAAAAAACGGCATCTCGGTCAAAATCGGGAGCTTAGTAAATATACCCCAATGTGTCTGCTCTCCAGAGCGGCTTTATTTCACCTCTGCAAATTCAAGGGCAGAGCTGCATTAGTCACGGCAGCCGGAAGAGAGTGGAGAACATGGTTACCTAGATTGTGTGTGCACCCTCCCCGCTGTCCCCTTTCCTGTACTCTGCCTAGAGCTCTTGTCCCAATTTCTTGCTCCGGTCTGATATATAGATCTAGATAGATAGATAGATAGATAGATAGATAGATAGATAGATAGATAGATAGATAGATAGATAGATAGATAGATAGATAGATAGATAGATAGTGTCATGCATTGTCTCACAGATGTGTTCAGATTTTTTTATTTTTTTTTAAATGATTGACTGAATTAAAGAGTTTGCATGTAAATACCGGAGGGTCGTCGCATATAGACATGCAAGGATAAAATGTGATAAAGCAGAGGACAAAAAGCATAGGATCTCATTGTTTTATTATGGAAGGAAGAACTGAAATAAGGAAAATGGGGTGGTGATCTGTAGGAATTAGGTGGTGGTAGAGGGGGATGTGGGGCAATACAAAGAAGATACAATTCTCTGGTCAGGATCCAGTCAGCATACCACGGTAACTGGTCAGAAGACTGACACCAGGATCCCAACTCTCTGCATCCTGATTGTAAATAGGGGGGAGGTTAGGTTTAAGCACTTGGGGGTGGGTTAGGCTGTGAAAGGTGGGAGGCGGAGCTTAAGGCTAGGCTGCAGGAGGAGGATTAGGTTTAGGCTGCAGGGGGTGGGTTAGGCATTAAGGAGGGTGGGTTAGGCTGCTGGGGGGTAGGGTTAGGTTTAGTCTGCGGGGGGTGGGTTAGGCATTAAGGAGGGTGGGTTAGGCTGCTGGCGGGTAGGGTTAGGTTTAGGCTGCAGGGGGAGGGTTAGGCACTAAGGAGGGTGGGTTAGGCTGCTGGGGGTAGGGTTAGGTTTAGGCTGCGGGGGAGGGTTAGGCATTAAGGAGGGTGAGTTAGGCTGCTGGGGGGTAAGGTTAGATTTAAGCTGCGGGGGAGGGTTAGGCATTAAGCAGGGTGGGTTAGGCTGCTGGGGGGTAGGGTTAGGTTTAGGCTGCAGGGGGTGGGTTAGGCATTAAGGAGGGTGGGTTAGGCCGCTGGGGGGTAGGGTTAGGTTTAGACTGCAGGGGGAGGATTAGGCATTAAGGAGGGTGGGTTAGGCTGCTGGGGGGGTAGGGTTAGGTTTAGACTGCAGGGGGAGGGTTAGGCACTAAGGAGGGTGGGTTAGGCTGCTGGGGGGGTAGGGTTAGGTTTAGACTGCAGGGGGAGGGTTAGGCATTAAGGAGGGTGGGTTAGGCTGCTGGGGGGTAGGGTTAGGTTTAGACTGCAGGGGGAGGGTTAGGCACTAAGGAGGGTGGGTTAAGCTGCTGGGGGGTAGGGTTAGGTTTAAACTGCAGGAGGAGGGTTAGGCATTAAGGAGGGTGAGTTAGGCTCTTGGGGGGTAGGGTTAGGTTTAGGTTGCGGGGGGAGGGTTAGGCATTAAGGAGGGTGGGTTAAGCTGCTGGGGGGTAGGGTTAGGTTTAAACTGCAGGGGGAGGGATAGGCATTAAGGAGGGTGAGTTGGGCTCTTGGGGGGTAGGGTTAGGTTTAGGTTGCGGGGGGGAGGGTTAGGCATTAAGGAGGGTGGGTTAGCCTGCTGGGGGTTAGGGTTAGGTTTAGGATGCAGGAGGAGGATTAGGCACTAAGGAGGGTGGGTTAGGCTGCTGGGGGGGGGGGATAGGTTTAGGCTGTGATGTTAGTGTATTAGAATGCTTAATATTTGTAGACACTCCCTTACTAATCTTTGTAAGTCTGAATCTTCAGTGATGGTCCATAGGGGGATGCTGGGAAGTGGGTGGTCCAGTGTGCAGTGTGCCTGGAGTTGGTGATGCAATAAAATAGCACAGCAGTGAACTCACATGTCTCTGTGTCCTGATGACTGGATTTACAAAACATATGAACAAAACATGGTGTCAGAAGAAGTTTAACTTGGACTGCTAGTGCTCTCAGAGTGTGACAGAATACTGCAGCAGTCTGTAAGGCTGTGATAGTGTCTGCAAAGCCTGCCGTGTGCTCCTCTCTTCAAACAGTGAGTAACCATGGATAAACTAGCTCCTCCAACCGGCATGCTGATGTCTGGTAACTTGTCTGAAAACTGGAAAAGATTTAAGCAAAGGTTTAATATATATCTTGCTGCATGTGGAGCTGATACAGAGGCTGACAAAACGAAGGCATCCATTTCCTCCATGTGATAGGAGAGGATGTGCTGGACATTTATAATAGTTTTCAGTTTGATGAGGGGCAGAATATGGTGCTATCTTCTATAATGCAAAAGTTTGAAGATTACTTTGTGCCAAGGAAAAATGTGACATATGAAAGATATAAGTTTTTCACATGTGATCAGAAGTCTGTAGATGGATTTAATCAGTATGTTACAGTGCTGCAATCACTCAGCAAAACCTGTGAGTTTGGTGATTTAAAGGATTCACTGATTAGAGATCGTATTGTCTGTGGAATACCTGATAATGGACTCAGAGAGAGATTGCTGAGAGAGCAAGACCTAACACTAGAAAAGGCAGTGACTATGTGTAGATCTGCAGAAATAATTAGATTTCAAGCCAAAACGTTACACAAGGAAGCTGATGCTGATGTACATGTAGTGCAGACAACAGAGCCAAGCAAATCTCCATTCTCAAGAATGAAGCAGTCTAAGCCACAGTTTAATAAGGAAATGTGTAGTAGATGTGGAAATGCTCACAATCCTAAAATGTGCCTTGCTTATGGTAAAACCTGCATGAAATGTGGTAGACTTAATCACTTTGCCAAATGCTGTAAAATTAAAAGTAAAACAACCAATGTGCATGCTGTTAAACAAACAGATGAATTCTTTGTGGATTGCATTGAACTTTGCAGTGCAGATAAGAAAGAATGGATTGTCCCTTTAACTGTGAATGAGATTGTCATTCCCTTTAAGCTTGATACTGGCGCGCAGGTGAATTTAATATAATTTCAAGACTATAACACTTTTAGAGTAAAACCTAAAATTCATCCAGCCAAAGTGAAAGTTACAGGGTACACTGGGGAGGAAATTCCTGTGAAAGATACATGCTTAGTGACACTGAAATATAAGGGACAACAGTTTAAAACATCTCTACTGATTGTGGATAAAAATGTGCAATCGATTCTAGGATTAAGTTCCTGTGAGAAACTCAGCTTGCTAAAGCAAGTTTTATGATGACATCACAAGTAGAAGATGACTGCAAATCGATGTTTACAGAATACAGAGACTTGTTTGAAGGTCTAGGTTGTTTGCCTGGAGAGCATAAAATAAATATAGACACACAAATTTCTTCAGTGATACACCCCTGTAGAAAAGTGCCGTTTGCGCTGAGAGAAAAACTGAAACAAGAGTTAAATCGCATGGAAGCCTTGGGTGTGATACAGAAAGTTGATGAGCCTACTGAATGGGTAAGCTCCTTAGTAATTGTTGAAAAGAAAAATGGACAACTCAGAATATGACTAGACCCCAGAGATTTAAACAAAGCTATTAAACGAGAACATTTCAAACTACCAGCCAGAGATGAAATCATGTCGCAATTTGCGGGAGCAAAATGGTTCAGTAAATTAGACGCATCTTCAGGATTCTGGCAAATGAAGCTAGATGAGGCCAGCTCAAAGCTTTGTACATTTAATACACCAGAAGGTCGATACAGATTTCTTCGACTACCATATGGAATATTGTCTGCTCCAGAAGTATATCACAAAAAGATACACATGATTTTTGAACATATTCCAGGTGTTGAAACAATGATGGATGACATTATTGTCTGGGGATCTACAAAGGAAGAACATGATTCTAGATTGAGACAAGTAATGGAACTTGTCAAGAAAGTGAATCTAAAGCTAAACAAGGACAAATGTGAATTTGGCGTGAATACACTTACCTTTATGGGCGACGTGGTCTCGGATCAAGGTGTAAAACCAGACCCAAGGAAAATATCAGCCATAGTGAACATGGAACGTCCTAACAACAAAGACGATGTCAGAAGATTCCTAGGAATGATTACTTACTTAGGAAAGTTTATTTCTCAACTCTCTGAACGAACAGCCTCTCTTAGATGGTTGTTGGACAAAGATAATGAGTGGATGTGGTCACATGAACAAGAAGAAAGTTGGCAAAACTTGAAACAGATCATTACAGAGCAACCAGTGCTAAAATTCTTTGATCCTGCAAAAAGAATAAGAATTTCAGCAGATGCTTCGCAATTTGGCCTAGGCTCAGTGCTGTTACAAGAACATGAGGATACATGGCAACCAGTAATCTATGCATCAAGAGCACTGACAAGTGCTGAAACAAGGTATGCTCAGATAGAAAAAGAACTTCTAGCGATCACATATGCATGTGAGCGATTTCATCAGTTTGTGTATGGTCAAACATTTACAGTGGAAACTGACCACAAGCCATTGGTAGCTATCATGACTAAATCATTACATGACTGTCCCATGAGAATTCAACAAATGCTTATCAGACTACAGAAATATGATGTACACTTGCTGTACTGTCCCGGCAAATACATGTACATTGCTGATACACTTTCTCGTGCTCTGGACAAAAGTGAAGGTTCCAAAAGTCTGATGGATGAAGAGATTGAAGCCTATGTTAATTTGATTGTAGCTTTCTTACCAGTGTCTCTTGCAAGACAAGGACAGATTAGGAAAGAAACTGAGACAGATTACACAATGAAAGTGTTGAAAGATATTCTGAAAGGTTGGCCAGCAGGAAAACATGCGTGCCCGCTGTCTATCCATGATTATTGGATGTACCGCAGTGACCTTACAGTTGTCGATGGTATTATTTACAAAGGCAATAGGTTTGTAATACCTGCACGACTAAGAAAAACTATGCTGTGCAAGATACATGAAGGCCACTTAGGAGAAGAAAAATGGAAGCGGAGAGCGCGTGAAGTTATGTATTGGCCAAGAATGAACCAAGACATAGCACAGACTACAGCTACATGTGAATTATGTCTTACGTATAGACCGAAACAACAAGTCGAGCCACTGAATCCTCACGCAGTGCCAGAGAGACCGTACCAGAAAGCTGGCGCAGATTTGTTTGATTGTAATGGGAAAACATACATTGTCGTGACTGATTATTACTCTAACTACCCTGAGGTGAAGACACTACATACAACTACTAGTATAGCCGTAATCAATTGCATGAAGTCAATATTTGCAAGGCATGGTGTTCCTATGGAAGTGTTCACTGACAATAGTCCTCAGTTTTCCAGTGCTGAATTTAGACAATTTGCTGATGAGTGGGAATATGTCCATACTACGTCAAGTCCCCACTATCCAC
This sequence comes from Pseudophryne corroboree, assembly GCF_028390025.1. Lineage (NCBI taxonomy): Eukaryota > Metazoa > Chordata > Amphibia > Anura > Myobatrachidae > Pseudophryne > Pseudophryne corroboree. The sequence continues at coordinate 94,752,140 of NC_086447.1, forward strand.
GCTCAAATGGGTTGGTGGAAAGTTCAGTAAAAACTGTAAAGAGTCTCATGAATAAAGCTCAAGAAGGTAAAGAAGATTTCTACAAAAGTCTTTTACTCTACCGCAGTACACCTTAACAGAATGGACTTTCTCCTGCACAAATGCTGATGGGAAGGAGGATTAGAGCAAATCTCCCGATACATGATGAACTGCTTAATACACATAACTCAGCGTTGGTCAGACTGAGTAAGGAACGTCAACAGGCAAAACAGAAACTGTTCCATGACAGACGAACAAAAAGCTTATCTGATCTAAAATCGGGTGACCAAGTCCGTCACAGAGATCACAAGAAAGGTATTTGGGTGCAGAAAGGTATTGTGCAAGCACAAGTAGCACCAAGATCTTATACTATACGTACAGAGCGTGGAACGGAAGTAAGAAGAAATCGGGTGGATTTAAGATCTCAACCTAACCATAATGAAGACAACATGACTGAAGAATACCCTTCATCTGACATGTAGGATGATCCTCATAATGGTGAACAAACCACGATTCTAGAAAGGTCCAACATGGTCGATGAAACACAGACTGTGTATGAAAGACCCAAAAGGGAAATACGCAGACCTGAGAGACTCATTGAAACGTGTTAGATGATGTTCTTAATATGACGTTGTTAATTGTTGCATTGAAGCGTATAGGGCTTATCTTTAAAGAAAAGAGGATGTGATGTTAGTGTATTAGAATCTCCTATATAATAGCCCTGTGACTCTGTGCCTGGGTTTCTAACGCTGGGCGTGGCTAGGAGCTCTCATTGGGTTAGTGGCAGGTCTATCACACCCAGCCCACAGCTGATTGGGCGAGAAACGCCCTCCCACACAGGTTACATCCAATGGGAGGCTCTGCCCTTTGCCTGCTGTGTTTTCACAGAGCAGGATTAGCAATGGGACTGATGGAGCTGCAGCTCCAGCCCCACACCCCAAAATAGTCCCCCTGCATCTGCAGCAACATACCCTCCAACAATTTACACATAAACATTGATGCAAATTCGAAAAGGGGGCGTGGCCACGAGTACGCCGGCGTGGCCACGCCCCTTTTCCTGTACTTTCAATGGAAGCTTGGAGAGTCAAAAATCAGTACAGACCATAAAAAAAAGGGACTGTACCTGCCAAAAAGGTGCAGCTGGAGGGTATGCCACTGCATCTGCAGCAAGTCTCTGCGCTGTAGATAGGGGGGAAAACAATCCTTTTACTGCAGCGTCCTATGGGGGTCATTCCAAGTTGATCGCTAACTACATTCGTTCGCTGTGCAGCGATCAGACAAAAACTCGCCACTTCTGCGCATGCGTATGCAGCGCAATGCGCACGTGCGGCTTACTATTACAACGAAGAACGATGTAGTTTTACACAGGGTCTAGCGATGCTTTTCAGTCGCATAGGCAGCCGCAGAGTGATTGACAGGAAGAGGGCGTTTCTGGGTGTCAACTGACCGTTTTCAGGGAGTGTTCGGAAAAACGCAGGCGTGGCTGGCCGAACGCAGGGCGTGTTCATGACGTCAAATCAGGAACTGAATGGCCTGAAGTGATCGCAAGCGCCGAGTAGGTCTGAAGCTGCTCTGAAACTGCACAAAAAAAATTTTGTACCCGCTCTCCGATCCCTTTGTTCGCACTTCTGCTAAAATACACTCCCACTGGGCGGCGGCATAGCGTTTGCACGGTTGCTAAAAACTGCTAGCGAACGATCAACTCGGAATGACCACCAATGTCTTGCTGCCAGTCCACCTGCCCCCTCCGGCATCAACAATCCCCACTCCCTAGCCGCGCCGCAGGTGGAACAAAAGCTGCTGCGGCCACCGGCATAGATATGTATGAAAGCGGCGCAGCGGAAGACTTTCATAGCCCTCCCTGCGCCGCATACTCTCTGAGCCCCGGAGCCTGCTCTGCGTGTGATGTCACAGAAGTGCCTCCCCACCACAGCCGCGCCCAGATCCCCAGAGGCCTTGACTCCGCAACACAGCACCTGGCCTGCCGGCCTGGAAGCCCCGAGATGGTTAACGTAGCGGATAGAGAGGGTGATATAATGGAGGGTAATGTATGGACGCTGAATCAATGTAAAAGGTGACAGTGCTGTGCAGTGCAGTGGGTGTGCAGTCTGGGCCGGTGCTAGAGTGTTCGGCGCCCCCCTGCAAACTATAAATTTGCACCCTCGCATACTTTACAAACGCACAGCGCACATAATGACCTCTGTAGTAGAGACACTTACACATGTAATGACCCCTGTACCAGAGACGCTTACACATGTAATGCCCCCTGAACCAGTGACGCTTACACATGTCACGCCCCCCCTGTACCAGTGACGCTTACACAAGTAACACCCCCTGTAGCAGTGACAATTACACACGTAATGCCCCCTGTAGCAGTGACGATTACACACGTAACGCCCTCTGTACCAGTGCCGCTTACACACGTAACGCCCCCTGTACCAGTGATGCTTACACACGTAACGCCCCCTGTACCAGTGACGCTTATACACGTAACGCCCCCTGTACCTGTGACGCTTATACACGTAACACCCCCTGTACCAGTGACGCTTACACACGTAACACCCCCTATACCAGTGACGCTTACACACGTAACGCCCCCTGTACCAGTGATGCTTACACACGTAACACCCCCTATACCAGTGACGCTTACACACGTAATGCCCCCTCTCCCAGTACCGTTTACACACATACATTACACACATACACAGTCACACATATATACAGTATACACAGACACTGTATATATACACACACACTCACTCTCTTTCCAGACACTTATTTAATGAAGTCTGGCTGGCCGAAGCTGTAGCAGATCATCCTGCTGCTGCAGCATGGTCCCGTGTAGCTCTGCCCCTTACTCCCATCTAGCTCCGCCCACTTTGGCTCCCTCCCGGCCACTGAATGTCACACAGGGTAGGGGAGGGGGGAGAGGAGGTTTTGTGCTGCCGGCGCCGAGGGCGAGAGCAGGCTTTGTGCTGTCGGCGCCGAGGGGGAGAAAAGGTTTTGTGCTTCCGGCGCCGCTGCATGTGTGTAGTGTCACTGACACTGCACAGCACTCTCACCTTTTACATTGATTCAGCCAGTCACACAGTTCTGCCAGCCAGTCACTATTGTTAGCACCAGTGTCCCAACGCACCGCATTACAGGGAAGTAATGGCACTACATAAACTACAGCTCCCAGCAGCTCTTAGCGCCGAAGCATTCCGCCCAGTGACGTGCGGTGGGGTGAGGCAGATGAGGCAGAGCCTTTCCTGTCATACTTACGTTTGTACCAGAGTTTTGATTGTATAAAGTATATGAAAAATACAAAGAATATGTTTGAAATATCTTCTTTGCATTATTCTAATCAATTTTATAGCCAAAACTCTGGAGTAAAAAGTCTATGGCAGGTGAGGCAGTGCCTCACCACCTTGTCTTTTCCGCACATCTCTGATCAAAACTCATCAAATTTCCAGGAGTTTATACTGCTGCACCTGTGTATAATGCCCAGATGTACGCTTTGGCTCATATTTTGTGTGTAAATCTGACTCTGGTGCGAGCTAGTGCCTCCTTAGCCTTTTAGCTCACTGCACGTCCCTGATTCCGCCCCTTAGGGCTGCTGGGAGCTGTAGTTTATTGCGTACATCTTCTTCCCTGTAATGCGGCACATTGGGACACCGGCACGAACAATAGTGACTGGCTGCTGTGCGAGTCTTTGGGAGAGCCGCTGCCAAAAGGAGGACAGCAGCTTAGATGCTGACAGGAGGAGAAGCAGAATAAGCATTACCCGCCTCTCCCCCACTCGCAGTACCTCCAGGTCCCATCCGCGGCACCCCCACACACCCCCTCCAGCGCCCGCGATAGCTCCGGACCCCCTCCCCCACCCTCAGCGACCCCGCACCTCCCACCACATCCACCTCTCTCCCACCCGGGGCAACCCCGCAACTGCTCCTCCCCCACCCGCTGCGCCTCCGGACCACCACTACCGGCATCCATGCACCCCCCCCCACCTGCGGCACCACCGCAACCGCCCCTCCCATGGCACCCCAGGATCCCATCCGCCTCTTCCCCGCACCCCCTACTCCCCCAACCAAAGTACCTACTAGGTGATTCACCAGGCCCTGCATGCGCTGTTCACGCCTTTGCAAGGGGCTTCCACCCCTTAACCATTGCACGCCCTTTGTCCGTGCAATATTTAACCACTCACACAATTATGATTTGAGGTAATACTCCATATAATAAAAATATTGCACGCCACAAGGGTGTGCAAGGGTTAACGGGGCATAGCCCCTTACGATGGTGTGAAGAGCGCCCGTAGGGCGCGATGAATCACCTAGTGCTTAATATTTGTAGACACTCCCTTACTAATCTGTGTAAGCCTGAATCTTCAGTGATGGTCCCTGGGACCAGGGGGATGCTGGGAAGTGGGTGGTACAGTGTGCAGTGTGTCTGGAGTTGGTGATGGAATAAACAGCACAGCAGTGAACTCACATGTCTCTGTGTCCTGATGACTGGATTTACAAAACATATGAACAAAACATAGGCTGTGGGGGGAGGGTTAGGCATTTAGGAGGGTGGGTTAGGCTGCTGGGGGGGTAGGGTTAGGTTTAGGCTGCGGGGTGAGGGTTATGGTTAGGCTGAGGGTAGGGAGGATTAGCGCTGGGATCCAGATACCATCCCCTCCTGTCAACTGTGAAGTAGAAGCAGTGATTTAACATCGTATAGATTCTAGAGTTGTATGGCTAAGGCTCCATGTAAGGGGGAGAAAGCGAGAGAGATGAATGTCAGTCTCTATTTGTAATAGTGTCTTAGGGGCATATTTATTAACACATTTTTGTGGGAAATCACCCCAAAAACAGCTGTTCCTATAAAATTAAAAATATCCCCTGAATGTAAAAAGTGTCGATTTCCCTTGTACATTTATAATCTCCCACCTGTGTACCGGTTCCCAGCTTGTTTGACCACCCTAGCTTTGGCACACTGGCAGGGCTGTAACTAGGGGTGTATGGGCGGTGCCGTCACCGAGGGTGCCTTTTTCAATTAATAATAACAACTGATTGCCCGCACAATAAATTTTTGAAATATAAAAAAAAGTTGACTCCATATATCCAGAAAACGTATTACAGCACAATACAGCCATTACATAGTAAATACATGTACATTGAGTTTTCAATCCACAAAGCTAGCCAGAGTTGTGTGTGTTGGATTTTATCTCCTTGCAGGTCATTAACTTATGATTACTCATTATTATGCCTAAATTAAGCTATCACCCTTCCGAAAAGAAGACAGATAGATCTGGGCCAGATGCATCATCGCTTGGAAAGTGATAAAATGGAGAGTGAAAAAGTACCAGCCAATCAGCTCCTAAATGCCATTTTGCAAACACAGCCTGTGCTTTTTCACTCTCCATTTTATCACTTTCAAGCGATGTTTGCATCCAGCCCACAATCTCTTAGGGGTCTATTCATGAAGCAGTGAAAAGTGTGGAGAAGTGAGCCTGTGGAGAAGTTGCCCATGGCAACCAATCAGCATTGAAGTAACATTTATCATTTGCATACTATACAATTGTACGGAGCAGCTGATTGGTTGCCATGGGCAACTTCTCCACAGGCTCACTTCTCCGCTCTTTTCACTGCTTCATGAATAGACCCCTTAAAGTGAAATGTCTGTAATATCACTGGTGGAAGAGAGTTCATGGCACCAGACATTCATATGTCATTGGCCAGACAGTTCAATCCTTGTTGCAAATGTCCACCCACCGTCTCTAGGCTCTAGCACATTAACATTACATAACAGATGCTAGTAGTACTGAAACTCATATTCAGGTGTTACAGTGCTCTTTGTCAGATTGGTCGGCCACAGAGACATGTGATCAGTGACTGTTACCTGCAATGTCTGCAAAAGCCACGACAACAACTTCAGACAACTTTCCACTCACCCCGTCTCACATACTTCATACTGAGCACAGATCAAATCTTAAAGACTATTTTTCCTACAGACTTTCAGAAACAGCTTACAGAGGAAATGCAGCCTGGCCACAGAAATAACGTCATCACACACAGCCGCTCCGACTGAAAAAATGGCGGCAGGAGTCCTTCCATTGGAGTCAGGCGGTGCCAGCAGGAGGCATTCACTCTTTCTGCTACTATGCTATAATTGCGGCACGATCACAATTACTGCGTGACCACAGTGGGTGGGCGGTGGGTCGCATGCTGGGTGGCCTTGCCCTGCGATGGGCTAAAAAGCAGAATCTGCAATCATTACTGAATAAGATCCTATTACCTTAAACATAATGATAATATTACATTCCTACTATTGCAAAATATATCATTATCAATTTATAGGCTTGCTTCCAATGATGACCATTATTATTACGACCATCGCACAAACGCCTTCTATTGTATTTGGCCAGACATTCTTGCGATAAATTATACTTAATAAAGAGAATCAGACATCGATCATGTAATATGTAAGGATAATAGGTCATTTCAGGGAAGAGTAAAACACCCCTTATGCTCTCAGCAGAACTGTGGCCTATAAGTAAAGGGCCCCATACACTACTGTGACATGTCCATCTGACATGTCGCTGGCCATCACCCCTGGCAGCCTCCCGGGTGGCAGGAACGCCCAAGATACATCGTATGCTGTCCTTTTGCATACGATATATCTTGGGCGATCCCAGTCATGCTTGCGGGGTCCGACATATCACGAGTGCAGCACGTTTCAATCTGGAGGATCCGATCCGATGCTCACTGGGCTGCGTATTGGATTGGATCGGATACACAGCCAAAATGCCCGATTTCACCCAATATATTGGCCCGAATGCCCCGAATTGGGCTGAATTCGGGCATAATCGTTCTAGTGTATGGGGCCCTTAAGATGTGGCGCTCATCTCACTTAAAGGATATGTGAGGAATTAAGCAGCAAGGACTGTCAGGGAGAGCTACGGGGCAGGTGACGGGGAAGGGGGGGGGGGGTCAAAGGGGACACCTGTACTGGGCCCCAAGGGTCAGAGTGGCCCCAAGGATATTCCACTTAATGCCCGGCAGGGATGTCAGCCGTCTTGTCCAAATAGGGCAGCGAGCTGTAGGCGGTGTGGGCGCAGCCTCAGAGTGACAGGAGCCTCTCACACACAGTGACTGTGCGGCCACTCTTCTGGGTCCAGCTCTGTTGCAGGCTGTTACGGGACATGGCAGCTGCTCCGCTGGCAAGGATTCCCGTGCCCTGCGCCGGCCTCTTATGGTGGGGTGTGACTCAAGTCTGCATGGTACCTGCTGTGTGGTGTTCGGGTCTGGATACTGGGGAGTGCAGCGCAGGTGAGTCTCTCCCTGAGGTAAGAGTGGCTTAGAGAGGGGATGCAGGACTTTGGGATGAGGTGGGGGAGATGGGAATGCAGCATGGAGTCATTGGGGAGAGACAGACTGTGGGGTGTGTGGGGAAGGAAGGAGAGATATACATATTTCTCTGACGTCCTAGTGGATGCTGGGTACTCCGTAAGGACCATGGGGAATAGACGGGCTCCGCAGCAGACTGGGCACTCTTAAAAGAAAGATTAGGTACTATATCTGGTGTGCACTGGCTCCTCCCTCTATGCCCCTCCTCTAGACCCCAGTTAGAATCTGTGCCCGGCCAGAGCTGGATGCACCTAGTGGGTTCTCCTGAGCTTACTAGAAAAGAAAGTATTTGTTAGGTTTTTTATTTTCAGTGAGATCTGCTGGCAACAGACTCACTGCTACGAGGGACTGAGGGGAGAGAAGCAAACCTACCTGCTTGCAGCTAGCTTGTGCTTCTAAGGCTACTGGACACCATGAGCTCCAGAGGGATCGAACACAGGGCCCGACCTCGATCGTCCGTTCCCGGAGCCGCGCCGCCGTCCCCCTTGCAGAGCCAGCAGACGGAAGAACCAGGAGAAAATCGGCGGCTGAAGACTCCGGTCTTCAATAAGGTAGCGCACAGCACTGCAGCTGTGCGCCATTGCTCCCACAGCACACCACACGCTCCGGTCACTGTAGGGTGCAGGGCGCTGGGGGGGGGGGCGCCCTGGGCTGCAATAAGTATACCTTTTTGGCAAATGTGCACATAATACAGTTATAAACTGTATATGTGCCTAATCACCCGCCATACACATTATTAAAAAAGCGGGAGAAGCCCGCCGCGGAGGGGGCGGGGCTATCTCCCTCAGCACACCGGCGCCATTTTTTCTACACAGCTCCGCTGGAAGGACGCTCCCCAGGCTCTCCCCTGCAGTATACACTACAAGAAGGGAAAAAAGAGAGGGGGGGGGCACATATATTTAGGCGCAAAAGGTGATATAAGCAGCTATTGGGGGAAAATTCACTTTGTGTTAGTGTAAATCCCTCTGTTATATAGCGCTCTGGTGTGTGCTGGCATACTC